>NC_026008.2:24057443-24258203 GCF_000442705.2 Elaeis guineensis | reverse complement strand
CTCCACTCCCCGCAACAGACTCCACGTGGCAGTCCCGATGATGGCCACGATTCCACTCCACTACTCTCACAACAAACTCCTTCTGACCCCAGACGGCCCACTGCCAGACGGTTACAAACATCGCTATCAGTCTGTTGCACCCTCCGCCTATAAAAGGGGGACCCCAGATACGTTATTCTCTAAGCTCTAATTTCTATCCCAAAACTCTGCTAAAATTTCGTTCGAGCACTCCATTCTTGTTGAGGCAGAGAACTGACTTGAGCGTCGGAGGTCTTGCCGGAGCAACCCCAACTCCGGTTTAGACTTCTTTTGCAGGTCCAGGCGGCGACCGCGACTCCCTCGACTCCAGCTTCTCCGACGCAGACGGATTTTTGCACCAACAATTGAAATTGATTTCGAATTGATGAACTCTATATGTTTATTTTTTATAAATAATTATTTACTTAAATGTCTGATGAAATCTGTTGAAAGTGATCATCGCTTACGTGCTGTCTAGCTCATTACCTCCTATTTTACTGTTTTTACTGATGTTGAGGAATTAAGATGATACAAGATATAAATGAAAGAGTGATCAGAAGCAGAATCTTCATACTTTTATTTTAAGTTGAAAGTCTTATTGAATTTGATGTAAGGCCTATGAATCATTGTTGAATTTATTAAGATATTAAAGAAAAAATTTAGATCATTATATTTTGGATTTAAATTACTGACTAATTATTCCACTGTTGTTTTGGATAGCATGATAAGATGCCTTGCATGCTTATGGGAAGAGTTTTCTATAAGTATGCGGCGGTTGCCATGACTCTCGATTTACAATCTCGAGTCGGGGGCGTGACATAAAGATTGCCAGCAAGCATTCGAAGAATTAAAGAACTACATTGCTTCTGTGCCACTTCTTGGTAAGCTAGAGCCCAATAAGGAGCTCTATCTATATTTGGCAATCTTCTTTATTGCAATAAGTGTAGTATTAGTCTACGAACGAGACAAAATTTAGAAGTCAATCTACTATATCAACAAAACTCTCCAAGAGTCAAAACCAGATACACCATGTTGGAAAAGCTTATCTACACTCTTATATTTTAGTCCGAAAGCTTCAACCCTATTTTCAAGTGCACAGCATCATGGTCCAAATCGACCAACCTCTCAAGATAGTCTTGCATCAGCCTGACACGTCAAGATAATTGACGAAATGGATAATTGAGCTCACAGAATTTGATATGAAATTTCAACCCCACACCTCTATCAAGGTGCATGATGAATACTTAATTTAAGTCGCTAGAGTACTAAATATTATAATAATTAATATTATTTTATTAAAATTTGATGCTCTATAGTCTATTTTACAGGTAATTGGGAGTTTGGGTTCATATGACTCAAATTATACTCAAATTGGATCAGACTTGAGTGAACCAGGCAACCAGCTCCTATTCCAGTATGAACACAACTTAAAGATCAATAGAGGCGAATCAATATGAAGATCCAAGGGTCCTTATTCATGCTCCCACCTCTCTTTTCATGAAATCCTAGCCTCCCCACTCTATAAATAGAACCCCAAGGCCTCCATCTTCTTCAATCAAGCCAACCTTAAGTTTTCTTCAAGCTTTTCTCTTTCTCTCTCCCTCTTCTTCTTCTCCATAAGTCTAGGGGAGGTACTAATCCTAGCATGATACCATATTCCTCCACAGATTTTTTTTCACATCCCATCAAATCTAAGAGAGGTCCTAATCCTAGTGCCGCTACCCTTTCTCTTCTACATACCCACTTCTATCAACCTTTCTTTCTTGGAGTTCCTAGACCAAGCCTTCTAGCCATCCTGCCGCTGTCTGCATGGAGGAAGATGAAGGATTCAAGGGGACACATTCACCATCGAACACAGCAAGAAATCAACTTGTTTAGTTGTCTTGTATCGTAATTTTATTTTTTTCTTTATATATGCTTCTTTATTTGATTAATAAAAAATAATTTTATTATAATTTTTATGCTTCTTTCTTAGTTTCTTAAAATCTATTATTTTTTTTTGTATTTTGAAACAATCAACTAAGATTTCTATGGATACGATCCTGACTCACCTTATCTATATAGTAGTAAGTAGGATTAATTTTGGTGTGCTATAACACGCATCAAATTTTGGTGCAGTTGCAAGGAATCTTGACGTGATTATTTAAAAAAAAAAACTATAATATAATAAAACAATATTTTACTACTTTTTAGATTTTATTTCTTACTTTAGATTGCTTGACTACCTTATATGCTTTACTACTTCATATTTTTAGTTAATTATTTCCTTCTCTTGTACTCTTGCTTTTCATACTTTACTTTGTTGATTAGCAGTTTGCCTTTTATTGTTAATTAGTTTATTTTAATTACTTAATTATCTTTTATTTATTTTTTTGAAAAATTTTTATCTCGTATTGCTTTTCTTATATAGTAGATTTATTATTTTATATCTAGATTTTTTTATTTGCATGTATAGAAAAATTTTTACTTTCTATAGCCTGATGATCTACTAATTCTATAGGTTAGAATAATTTACTATTTTATATAATTAGTGATTTTCTGCTTCCTATGTAGATTAGATTTTTTATTTTTTATTTAGATTACATAGTTATCTTTATTCTTAACTATAAGATTACTTTATTTGCATAGTGAGTAGTTACCTTATTTATTATTGCCCATTATTCTTAGTGATTTACTACTTTTCATAGCTTAGAATAATTATTGCCCTAAAAGTAGATTTAATTTGTTGCTTTATTTGTAGACTACCTACTTGCCTTTTAATCTTAGCATTATTTACTTTCTATTTAATTAGATTTACTAGATCTTCTCATACTTAATTAACCTAATTTAAAACTTATCTCTTATTCCTTCTTGCTTAAAGATAACATAATATAAAAAGAATACAAAGACACCACATAACATGACTAATATAAATAAACTAATTAAATCTTAAAAGCTACTTAACATGTTTGGATATTTTTTCTTTTTGCATTGCATATTTTC
Source organism: Elaeis guineensis (assembly GCF_000442705.2). Classification (NCBI taxonomy): domain Eukaryota; kingdom Viridiplantae; phylum Streptophyta; class Magnoliopsida; order Arecales; family Arecaceae; genus Elaeis; species Elaeis guineensis. The sequence goes on along the minus strand of NC_026008.2, from coordinate 24,255,203 downwards.
ATAAAAAATCTTAAGGGCAAAACCCTAATCAACATTAGGTGGAGATTTTATCACCCTTCTTTGGTCCACAAACCATCATATTGCAATTACATTGACTTAAATCTCTAATTTAAAATCGATTAGACCTTGATCCCTAAGGTTCCTCGAGCTCAGTAGGATAAGAAATCCTAAAAATTGGATCGGATTTAAGTTAGTCAGTTTAATTGGTATCTAAAAAATAGTTCAGAAATTACGTCCTGAAAGAAAATGGTTCATTAATTGGTTCCGTTCGCTTACCTGACCAACGCAGTTGGTGTCTAAGAAAAGTAATGGGGGGACCCCTACTAACCTTACACTTACCTGGCCAGTTGAGCGGTTAGTCTGTCACTTGGAGTGCTTGAAGGTGATCTTGACAGTTAGGAGCTGTTTAGATCTAGGATAACCTATAGATAGGATTGATTGAACCACTTGATTGTTAACTAAAAATATCAAATCTAATTAATTCTTCTCTATCTTCTTAGCATTAGAACTCCTTAGGTTCTCTTCTTTAGAACTCTTTTCCCTCCTTTTCTCCACTTCTCTTTCAAAAAAAAAAAACTGTTGAAATTAAAACTCGATGAGATCTTTTGGGTGCGTGCTAGGACGCCGATCATTACAACCTGATTTACACCCATTAGACCTAGAGCTAGAAAGAATGATTCGAATAAACCAAATCAAAACTATGAATCCAAAATAAGAGATTGACCCACCACGATAATTGAGAGAGTATTTTACTCCCTTATCTTACACCTACTCGCCATGTATCCAACCTCCTCCTATGGAGGCGGCACAATATGAAATCAAGTCTAGCATTATTCAAATACTACTATCATTCTATGGACTGATGAATGAAATCCGTATAAATATTTGGATGAATTTTTTGAGATATGCTCCACTGTAAAAATCCAAAACTTCTTTGATGATGCCCTCAGGTTGAAACTATTCCCTTTTTCACTTAAGGACAAAGCCAAGCATTGGTTAAACTCTCTAGATTCTATAATTATTTCAACTTAGGACCATCTTCAGAGAGAATTCCTTAAGAAATACTTTTTAATTGAAAAAATAAATCAAATTAAAAAAAGCCATCACTAGTTTTTCTCAATTGGATGATGAACTTTTTCATGAGATATGAAAAATGTTAAGAGACCTTATTCGTAAATGCCCCCACCATGCTGTCTCCAAATGACAACTTGTTCAATGTTTCTACGATGGTCTATCAGAGAAACACCGATAAATGATCGATGCATCATGTGGTGGGACATTCATGCTAAAGAGTCAGGATGAGGCTTGATAGTTTTTTGAAATACTTAGTGAGAACTCCCCGCATCACATGTCTGCCATCTCTAGAGAACAACCCATGTCTCAATAGAAAAGAGATGGAATCTATCAGATTGAAAATGTTATGGATATTCACAGTAAGGTAGATAAGTTGTCTCAAAAATTAGACCGTCTTTTGAATATTGGACACTCTTTGACTCTACCTAACCAAGTTTAAGATATTTGTGCATTGTGTGCAAGCCCAACCCATTTATTAGTGAATGCCCAACTGCACCTCAATTTTCTAAGTTTGTGCACGAGTAGGTCCAGCAAGCTCAAACCCAACAAGCTCGTAGATCAGAAAATGATCTATATTCGAACACTTATAACCTCGACTAGAGAAACCACCCAAATTTTTTTGGAGGCCACAGTCAATGATTGGCCCTGCTGTACCTAGACCTAACTATTAAGACCCGACATATAGGCATGGACCATACCACTAGTTTCAAAATGCTCCTCAACCGTCTATCACTAGTCACAGCTTAGCTTTTGAGGAGAAGGTTCTAAAAGTGCTAGAATAATTAGAAGTCAACACCCAAACCCTTAATTCCCATACACAATCCATTGCTAAGTTAGAGATCTAAATAGATCAACTAGCAACCGCAGTCAATAGGAGGGAAGGAAAAAATTACCTAGCCAACTTGAGAGCAATCCGAGAAAGCAATTCATGGTTGAGAGCTCTAATACTCTAGATACCTTTTCTGAATACGTCAAATCAATTATGACTCTCAAAAGTGGGAAGGTCATTAAACACACGAGTAAAACCAATGAGACCGATCCTAGACCTCTACCTAAGCTCGAATCACCCAAGAACAAGGAGGACCCAAAAGTAGAGAATGGACCAACTGTACTGGAATCACCTTACTTGCCTAAAGCTCTATTTTTGAGTGCCTTAAAAGCCCCTACTCCTGCGGATAAGAAGGGAAGAAGACTCGATGAGATGTTAGAATTATGTAAGCAAGTCTAAATTAATCTCCTCCTTCTAGATGCAATCAAATATGTCCCAGCTTATGCAAAATTTTTGAAAAAATTATACACTCAAAAACGTAAATCTCGATCACAACTCTCGAAGAAAGTATGCCTCACCAAACAAGCTAGCTTTGTATTCCAGCATGCTACCCCTTCAAAACTTAAAGATCCAAGTACCCCTACCATTTCTTGCATTATAGGAGACTTTTACATCGAACAAGCTCTCCTGGACCTAGGGGCTAGTGTGAACTTTTACCTAGCTTGGTTTATGAACTTTTTGGATTTAGAGAACTAAAACCCACATCGATCACTTTACAGTTAGCTGATAGATCAATTAAGACATCACGTGGGATGATCGAAGATATTTTGGTCAAGATAGATAAGTTCTATTTTTTAGTTAATTTTCTAATCCTTGATATGGAACTGAGTGGCAATTCAAAGCAAATTTCTATTATCTAGATCTTTCCTAGCTACGGCAAATGCATGCATCAATTGTAAGACAGGAGTCATGGATGTATCATTTCGGAATAAGAAATTGAGATTGAATGTGTTCAGTGCATCTCAGGGACCATCAACTGATAGTTACTTCGAGATAGATACATTCGAGGACATCATAGAGGAAGCAATATCAACAATTTTTGCACATAATTTTCAAGACACCCACTTAACGCACTTTGGGGTGGATGACTGTGATATGGAGAGAGGTAGCGAAGAAGTAAATATTCTAGTTGATACATCAAATGTTGAAACTACTCTCCCTTGGACTATCAAGTACGAGCCATTGCCCGCATTAGTCAATACACCCACAGTCCCATCATTAGAATCACCACCTGCACTAGAATTAAAGCTACTTTCAGTCACACTCAAGTATGCATTCCTAGGACCTAATGACACCCTCCCAGTGATCATTGTATCGACTTGACCTCGAATCAGGAAGCATAATTGGTTGGTATTCTGAAGAAAAATAAAAAGGCTATCGGTTGGTCCATTATCGATCTAAAAAAAATTAACCCTTCCATCTGTATGCACCATATTCATTGCGAGGCAGATGTCAAATCCCATCGAGACATGCAGAGGAGACTGAATCCAAATATGCAGAAAGTAGTGAAGAAAGAGGTGGTAAAATTGTTAGATGCTGGAATCATCTACCCCATATCCGATAGTAAATAGGTCAGTCCTACCCAAGTAGTACCTAAGAAATTAGGTATTACTATGGTAGAGAATGAAGAAAGTGAATTGTTTTCCACTCGCACACCATCTAGTTGGCAAGTATGCATTGACTATAGGAAACTAAATGATGTTACTAGGAAGGACCATTTTCTATTATCCTTCATCGACCAAATCCTAGAATGGCTAGCGGGTCAATATTTTTTTATTTTTTAGATGGTTATTCAGGGTACAATCAGATACCTGTATTTTTGGATGACCAAGAGAAAACCACCTTCACTTGCCCCTATGGCACTTTCACTTTTCGACGTATGCTGTTCGGGCTCTGCAATGCATCCGCTACATTTCAATGGTGCATTTTGGCCATTTTTTTAGAAATGGTGGATAAATATCTTGAAGTTTTCATGGATGATTTCTCCATATTTGGAACCACCTTTGAGGATTGTCTTCATAACCTCTCCAAAGTTCTTAAGCACTGCACGAAAATAAATCTAGTTTTAAGTTGAAAAAAGAGCCATTTCATGATTCGAAAAGAAATCTTATTGGGACATATTATTTCTGAAAGGGGGATTGAGGTAGACAAAGCCAAAATCGAGGTCATTTTAAAACTACCACCCCCCACTTCAATTCGATAAATACGATCATTTCTAGGTCACACTGAATTTTATAGACGCTTCATTAAAGATTTTAGCAAAATATTGAGATTCTTGTATAATCTGCTAGCCAAAGACATGCTATTTGTCTTTAATGAAGAATATCTACAAGCTTTCCACACATTACGAGCAGTCCTGACAATAGCACCCATAATAAAATCTTCTGATTGGTCTTTTCTATTTGAAATCATGTGTGACACTACTGATTTTGCAATAGGAGCCGTCTTAGGTCAAAGAATCAAAAAGGAGCCACATGTGATCTATTACGCTAGCAAAACTCTATCCGATGCCCAATTGAACTACACCACGATAGAAAAAGAGCTACTAGTGATGGTATTTGTCCTTGATAAATTTTGTTCATATCTATTAGGATTTAAGATTCTAATATATTTTGATCACGTGACTCTGAAACATCTGCTCTCAAGGAAAGATACTAAATCATGATTGATCAAATGGATCCTTCTACTTCAAGAAGTTGATCTAATAATTTGAGATAAGAAGGGTTCTGAAAATATGGTCGCTGATCACATTTTTAAAATTTTAGTTGATCATACGATGAGTACAGATGAAGTTAAGGAGAAATTTTTTGACGAATAACTTTTTGCAACTTCCTCTGACAAAATTCCATGGTTTGCCCACATTGTTAACTATTTGGCAACAGGGCAAGTTCCTCTCCGTTGGACAAATTAGGAGAAGGATCGATTCTTCTCATAGGTCAAACATTATTATTGGGAGGAATTCGAATTGTTTAAACATTGCCCTAACCAAGTGATTCGACATTGTGTCTCTGAGAGTGAGTATCAAAATATACTTATTTTTTGTCACTTTCATGCATGTGGAGAATATTTCAGTAGGAAGAGAATGGCCACGAAAGTATTACAAAGTGGATTTTGTTTGCCGACATTGTTTAAGGATGTACATAAATTTTGCCTTGAGTGCTTACGCTATCAGCAGATGGGGAACATTTTTAGAAAAAACATGATGTCCCTATGTCCCATTTTAGTCATGAAAGTTTTTGATGTTTGGAGAATCAATTTTATGGGCCCCTTTCCTCCATCCTATGGATACGAATACATTTTGATTGCAGTAGATTATGTATCTAAATGGGTTGAGGCTATGGCAACCAAGACGAATGATCACAAGGTGGTAATCAAATTCATCCAACAGAATATCTTAAGTCGATTCGGTTTCCCAAGGGCAATTATTAGTGATGGAAGTGCACACTTCATGAATAGGCACTTTGAAAGTTTAATGAATAAATATGAAATCACTCACAAAGTTGCCACACCATATCACCCCCAAACTAGTGGCCAAGTGGAAGTCTCCAATAGGGAGATCAAATGAATTCTTGAGAAGATGGTTAGGCCTAATCGAAAAGATTGGTCTGGATGATTAGATGATGCATTATGGGCCTACTGTACTGCATACAGAACTCTGATAAAAATATCTCCTTACCAGCTCATTTTTAGAAAAGCCTGCCATTTGCCGGTAGAGCTAGAACACCGTGCATTTTGGGCTATAAAGTAATTCAATTTCGACATGAAAAATATGAGTAGTAATAGGAGACTACAATTGAATAAATTAGAAGAGCTACGCAATAAAGCATACGAGAGTTCACAAATTTATAAGGCTAGAACTAAGGCTTATCATGATAAATATATTTCATGAAAAATGTTCAAACCTAATCAAAAAGTGTGGCTTTATAATTTGAGGTTATGACTATTCCCTGAAAAACTCCGTTCATGTTGAGATGGACCATATATCGTAACTTAGGTATTCTCTCATGGAGCAATTGAAATCAAAGATCCTAAATAGGAAAATATCTTCAAAGTAAATAGCCAACGATTGAAACATTATGTAGATGAAATTAGAGATGGCGAGCAAGTTGACTCAATTGAATTGCAGGATTCAGTCTACAATTGAACTTTAGCTTGGTCTGATTGAAGATCTTAAACTTAGTACTTATTGGGAGGCAACCCAATATTTTATTTTTCAGTTATCCAGTTTCTTTTTATTTTATAGAAATTTTTGAGAAAGATAATTAGCTAAGTTGGAGGGGAGCACCATGATTAATGGAGTCAAGAGCACATCACACCCAGCAATGAAGGACCTCTCAATCAAGATTATACACATCAAACTCAGGTAGTGTCCTTCCTTATTACATTCTATTTTAGCTTTATTATGATTCTCTTCTTCCATTGGGGATAATGAAAATTATGTTGGGAGGAGAATAACTAATTTAATTAAGTCTTCGAGTATGGTCGGAAATAATTAGTTTTATGTATCTGAATTTTATCTCGATTTGAAGTTAACTAGGCACCCTAATCAATGAGTGATTAATGGTCTAGATAATTTTAGAGATATTGAGGAAGAAATTATTAAGGATGCCCAATTAATGAAAAAATTTAGACCAAACTAAATTTTGGAGTGATTCTAGAACCCTCTTCCCACCATCTCAATGAAGAATCTGCTTTATGGAAGTATGGGTGGAAAGGTCGAGGTATGCAAATTTTTTTTATTATAAAAAAAGATAAAATAAAAAAAGAGAGATTTTTAGCATTTCTCACTAATCGGATCCTTTCGCTTAAGTAAATATTGTTGTTTATGTCAAAAAGTAAGAATATGAAGAAACCTCTTGTATAGTCAGTTTTTAACTCGTAGCCTTTTTGACTCGACTCAGTAAGCTTGAGGGGTGTTTTACACCTAATGCCCTAAAGCCAACTAGTTTCGGAGTCATTGGCCTAAAGCTCCCTACAAGAGTCAATTAGAAAGCTTAAGGGGTTAGGACATTACACTGACTGTACATGTAAATATATCTATAAAGAAAAAAAAAGAAAAGAAAAGAAAAGAGAAAGAATAAGAAAACTAAATTGTAAGAAGATAATAAATTCTGCTCACATCAAATTAGAGGACTTAAAGAGTAGAGTTTGAAGTTGGTGAAAAAAGATCTTTAAAAATTTTTATGGCTAATACTCAACCATTAATTGGATCGAATTGATAATCCAATAAAGTACCTCATTAATGGTCTAGCCAGATATCCACTACAGTTAAGAATATCTAGGATAACTTTCGATTCAAGGATAATTTGGTACATAATACTAATGTATCTATTTTACTCGAAGATGAGTAAAAGTTTAAGTTGGAAGATATGATGAATACTTAGTTTAAGTCGCTAGAAGTACTAAATATTATAATAATTGATATTATTTTATTAAAATTTGATGCTTTCTAGTCTATTTTACAGAGTTTGGGTTCATATGACTCAAATTAGACTCAAATTGGATCAGACTTGAGTGAACCAGGCAACCAGCTCCTATTCCAGTGTGAACACGACTTAAAAATCAATAGAGAAGAATCAATATGAAGATCCAAGAGTCCTTATTCATGCTCCCACCTCTCTTTTCATGAAATCCTAACCTCCTTACTCTATAAATAAAACCCCAAGGCCTCCATCTTCTTCAATCAAGCCAACTCTAAGTTCTCTTCAAGCTTCTCTCTTTCTCTCTCTCTTTTTCTTTTTCATAAATCTAGGGGAGGTACTAACCCTAGCATGACACCATATTCCTCCACAGATCTCTTTTCTACATCCCATCAAATCTAAAAGAGGTCCTAATCTTAGTGCCGCTATCCTTTCTCTTCTACATACATGCTTCTATCAACTTTTCTTTCTTGAAGTTTCTGAACCAAGCCTTCCAACCATCCTGCTGCTGTCTGCACGGAGGAAGATGAAGGATTCAAGGAGACACATCCACTATCAAACACAGCAAGAAGATTAACTTGGAGTTGTCTTGTATCATAATTTTATTTTTTTTTTATGCATGCTTCTTTATTTGATTAATGAAAAGTAATTTTATTATAATTTTCATACTTCTTTCTTAGTTTCTTACAATCTATTATTCTTTTCTTTTGTATTTTCAAAATAATCAACTAAGATCCCTGCGGATACGATCTCGACTCATCTTATCTACATAGTAGTGAGTAAGATTAATTTTGATGTGCTATGACATGCATAACAGACTTCATTTCAGAATATACGATCCTGGAGGATAGCCACGAAGAGCCCGAGCTAGTCGAAAGCCCACTGAAAAGAGAACTTGAAAGACTTTAGGTCATGCTTGTAGATGGATTGTCAAACTCTACAGGATCAAGAGTAGGCCTATTACTAATTGGTCCGAAAGAATTTATCACTGAATATGCCTTGTGGTTTGACTTTTTTGCTACCAACAATAGAGCTGAATATGAATCTCTCATCATCAGGCTAAAAATTATGAAAATACTTGAAGTACAAAAATTAAGGATCTGTAGCGACTCCCAATTGGTGGTGGGACAAGTAAAGAGAGATTTTGAGGCATGAAAGGAAAATATGAAGAAATATTTATAGAAAGTGAAAGACATTATTCTAATTTTTGTTAACTTTGATATTCAGCAGGCATCCAGATCGAAGAATTCAAGAGCTGATCTATCGTCCAAGCTAGCGACTTCAATGCTAGGAGACCTACCCCGAGAATCATTCTTTGAAATCTTAAAGGATCTAAGCATAGAAGAACCAGTCCCTATCTTACAAATCGACATTGAACCAAGTTGGTTGGACCCTTACATCCAGTTATTGAGAGATGGAGTGCTGCCCCCAGACTCGAAGGAGGCTCGAAATATTAAGCATCAGGTGCCCCACTATATCCTTTATGAAGGCAAATTGTATAGACTCCTGCTTCTTAGGTATTTGCACCCATACTGACTATGCCCTATGAGAAGTATATGAAGCGATGCGTGGAAACTACCTAGGTAGTAAGTCGTTGGCTTATAAAATACTTCGACAAGGATACTATTAGACCATGATGCAGGAGAATGTAGCAAACTTTACCAAATACTATGATCGAGCCAACGTAACATCAATATTCAATGCCAACAAACTATGCCATTGACCCCGATCAATGCCCTTGGTCATTTGCATAGTGGGGGATGGACATTCTGGATCCTTTCTCTCAAGCATTGGATCAAAAAAAAATTTTACTTATTGTCATCAACTATTTCATGAAGTGGGTGGAAGCCAAACCCACCGCCAGCATTATCGAAGCTAGAGTAAAGGACTTTATGTAGAAGTTCATCATTTGCCGCTTCGACCTCCTACAGGTGCCAATCACGAACAACGACTGTCAATTCTTTGGTTCCAAATTTGCCAAGTTTTGCCAGAGCCTTGGCATCTCACATCAGTGAGACATCCATAGGCCAATGGAGAAGCTAAAGTGACTAACTCCTTTTATAAGGATTGAAGGCCAGGTTAGATCGAGCTAAATGATTGTGGGTGGATGAACTATACAATGTGTTTTGGGCCTATCAAACCACTCAAAGGATATCCATAGGAGAGACTCCTTTGAGCCTCTCCTTTGGGATGGAAGTGGTCATCCCCATAGAAATTAGACTCCCATCCCCATGGGTCGAGAATTACAATGACCAAGACAATGCGGAGCTACTCCGAGTAAATCTAGACCTGCTTGAAGAAGTCTGGGAGAAGGCATGATTGAGGATGGTAGCCTACCAATATAGAGTAGAATGGTACTATAACTCTCATGTCTAAGATAAGAAATTCAAAGTTTGTGACCTAATCTTGTGCCGCACTGAAGTATCACAACCCACAGAATGGAGAAAGTTGTCTCCAAAATAGGAAGGCCCCTATTGATAGATGAAGTCGTCAGACCCAGAACTTATCACCTAAAACAACTAGATAGAACTCTCTTATCTCGACCATGAAACTCAAATAACCTCTGGATGTATGTTAATAATGTATTAATCATCTTTCAATAAAATGATTTCTTCAGGATATGGTCGCTTTTCTCATGACTTTTGAATCGAAGATCTCGATGCTCAAAAAGTGAGGGCTAACCTACAAGGATTCTCGAAGGCCCCTCATTCCTAAATGAATAGAGTGGATAAAAATCTTGGCTAACTAAGAGGTGAAGGCTAATCTAAAAGGTCCTTCAGAGGGCTAACCTATAAGAATCTTTACTTGAAGAAATGAAGGCTAACCTAAAAGAACCTTCGAAGGGCCAACCTATAAGGACCCTCACTTGAAAAAATGAAGGCAAACCTAAAAGGATCTTCGGAGGGCTAATCTATAAAGACCCTCACTTGAAGAAATAAAATGTAAATTTAAAAAAAAAAATCTAACTTAAAAGGACCTTCAAAGGGCTAATCTATAAAGACCCTCACTTAAAGAAATGAAGTCTAATCTAAAAGGACCTTCGGATGGCTAACCTATAAGGACCTTTGTATGAAAATTGAATGCTAACCTAAAAGAACCTTCAAAAGGCTAACCTATAAGAACCCTCATATGAAAAAATAAAGACTAACCTATAAGGACTTTCTGACCTTACCGATCCAAGTGGTACGAATAGAAGATCTCGACAATCAAGAGATAAGGGCTAATCTATAAGGATCCTCGCAAACCCCTCATTTCAAAATGAGCTAGACTTAAAGCTTCAATTGTTCGAAGAGTAAGGACCAACTCAAAAGGTCCTTGATGAACCTTAGTATGAAGTTTAAGAGAACTTGAGTTCAAGCCATGCCAACGAATGAACCAAAGAAGACAAAAGGAAATGTAGGTGAAATAAGAGACTTCAATTTAAAATATTTTATTACAAAATTTGTTTGATTACAGAGATTAAGTCACGAAGAGTAGGCAACTACAAAAAGAAAGAGAAGAAAAATATATCAGTTACATGAAGAAGATCCACTTTTGACTGGGTCCAATGCATCATCGGTTGCTAAACCTTCTAGACTGACATCAACAGTCTCGAGCATCATCCACCTGCTTGGAACTTCAAGAAGAGTGACATCGACTTTGAAAAATAGTCACTTGACTGAAGCCCTATACTCACTGAAGCCAACCTCAAAAGTTGTGGTGGACACTTTCACTATCTGGAGAACCATCTCAAGCTGGGAAGCGACAAGCTTGGTCTCTTGCTGCTTAATTTTGTCTTTGACTACACTACCTGCTGCCGCACTCTCCACCAACTTAATGTGAAGCTCTGCTATCATGGACCTCTCCTTGTTCAAGATTTGGAGGAGATGATCAATGACCTTTTGAGCCAAATTCAGTTTGCTAAGCTCAGTAATTGCCAACCTCTCTTTATATATTGAGCATTTGAGACCATCAATTGTCCCCTGAGCCAAATAAAGCTCACCCTGAAGTCGAGTTATCTTGGTGGCCAAACTCCACCTAGCTTCCTTGATAGCTTTGGCTAACGCTATCATTATTCCAACTCAGAGATCTTTTCTTGAGCTACACGAAGTTTGTCGCAACAATGAGCTACCTTCGCAGCTGCACTCCAAGTCACCCCTCTTGCTACCTTCATGAACTTGTTGCACTCTTCGATCAATTTAAACTTTTTCATGGAGTATGCTTTATCAGTCTACTTAGGACACCCCCTTAAATGCCATACTTCTGTCGAAGCTTCATCATAGCTATTCTTCATCTTCAAGAATTTTCATTCTGCATCAGTAGCATCTTTTTTGGCTCTCCTGATGCCTTTTTTGAGGATCTCAATTTGAGTCTTAGTAGGTAGAGCCACGGGCAAAGGTTCCATATGATAGCAAACAAACACATGATCACAATATCTACATTGATCAGACTGAGAGGGAACACACCACAAAGATCAGAAATCATGAAAGAGGCATAGAGGTAATAAGAAGCTCTTTTTATTAATAAAAAATTATTTTAATTAGCAGGAAAAAAATGATATAGGATTCAAGTATTTACAACCTTGGCCTAGGAGTCGGTGGAGGAACCTGGAGCGGTTTGGCTAGCTGGTCAGACCCTCCACTGGGCTGTGGAGGCCTTGGTGATAGCAAAACTTCAGTAGTGACTGATGTTGACGTCTCGTTAGCTACTGAACCAGACATCGGTTGCTCCTCAGCCCCTGTAGGTTCAGAAGGCAGGTCATCGTCGGCCTCTTCCTCATCCAGGAATGAAAAGTCCAGGTCTGAAAAGTGGGCTGCTACCTTCTGATGGTAGATGTCTTGTCCAGCCTCAAAAGCTTCTCCATCGAACTTCATCTTTTCCTTAGTGAACTCCTGCAAAGCTTGAAAAGCCTCCATAGCCAGATGCCCAGCCTTGATGATTTCCCCTTCAACCTTCTTCTCAATCTCGATGATTTTGGCCTATGCCACCCACCACTTCTTCTTGTGAGGCTAGATTGGCCTCGACCTTTGCTTTGGCAGCCTTGGACTTGTCCAATGCCTTCTTCAGGTGTTTGGCTTTGACTTCGGTGGCTTCTGCCTTAGATCGAGCCTCGACCACAGCAGCATCCACCTTCTTGCACTATTTTCATGCTTCGACAGTATCCGATCGAGCAACCCTTAATGTGTTGATGAAGATAGCAACACAATCGCCTAATTGCATTCAAAAAGAAGTGAGTAAAGAAAAAAGAGAAGAGAAGAGAGGAGGGAAAAAGGAGAGAAGAACTTACTCGGGTAATGGAGGTCACAGCCTCCCTTTGTTGGCTACTGAAATTCTGCCCCTCGATCCTATCTAGATCAATAGATAGGAGCATCCCCTCCAATACTTCATGTGCAACCCTCCAATCTTTAAATGAAGCATTTGGTGGAAGGGGAGTCACGTAAGTTCTTGGTTGTTCGGGACCTTAGCGAGAATCGAACTTGATTGCTTATCTCGAGGCCAGATTGATGGCTACCCTATTTTTGGGGGCAGGAAGGGTAGCAGGCTTGGAAGAGTCTATTTGTGTCAGAGCGGCCAAGACAACTTTGGCCAATGCGAAAGAGACCCATGGAGAGCCTGCTTCCCCTTTACCAGCATCAGCGGTCCTTGGCCTCTTCTAAGTCCCGATGGTGGTTGAAGCCTTCCTCTTCTTCAGTACATTCTTCTTCAACAGCTTGAGTTCTTCAAGCCTCATATCTGCAACAAGTTGAGATAAGTCAATACAAAAAAAAATGAAGAAAGAGAAGAAAAAAGATAATGGACATTGGAAGAACAATCGAATTAACTCTCACCTCTAGGGTTGGTCAGATTGAGACCAGTGTTATAGAGAGTCTGCTCCGATAGCAATTACTTCAGAGGAGGGATTTTATATCCCATCAAAATCTTGGAGTGCTCTAAGTCTTCTCCCCCTAACTTTGGGATCTAAAAAGTAGAATCCTTGACCAACCCAAGTATGGAAGCCTTCAATCCTCAATGAAAGGATCCAAAACAAATAAAAATCATCCTTTCCATTGATGGACCGAAGAAGGAGCTCTCCTTATCAAAGTAGGAACCCTCTTGGAGGAGAGATATACCACCAATCTTTAGTATGCCTTTTATTGGTGAAGAAAGAACGGAAGAGAGAAATGGTTGGTTGGATTTCTGTTAAGATACAAATGGCTATAAAGCTGATGATAAAATGGAAGAAGTTCAAGATGACAAAACAAAAAGAGATGTTGAAAAAGTAAAAGCGTTCTATAATGAAGGGATGAATGAGCAGCCTAAGTCCAGCTTGAAACATCTCTTCATGTAGCCCAATCCGACCAATGGGAGGATCACTAATCCAACCACTATGCCGTGAAAGTTCCAACTCAAATGAAGGGGAAATTCTGAATTGCATCCGAATTAGACTCAGGTCCTCTAAGTCCAACATGGATCCAATTGTGCTAGACATAAAAGGCCTTTTGACCTCATGTCCGACGTCTGATCTCATGGCATCTTCATTTGAAGAAGAAGACCCAGAGGGTTGGTCTCTATTGGAACTCTCAGAGTCCGCCATTGGAGAACAGAGGAGGAGATGTAGAGAAGATTGGAAGGAGGGAGAAAGTGTTGCCCAAAGATAGCAACCCAAGAGGAGGGGGGGGGTGAATTGGGTTCTTTTAAAATTTTAATCAAATTAAGCTTTAAGCAAATATGTACTTCAAATTAACTTAACTTAGTATGGTTGTGAGGTGTATGCAATATGTTGCAGTGGAAATAAAACATATAAGTTACTATGCAAGAAATAAAACAAGGCTAAGCAAGAATTAAATTAAGGTTAAGTAAGAAATGAAAGTAAATAAAGCAAGCACAAGAAGGCACAACATAAACATACAAAGATTTATAGTGGTTCGATACAACTCGCACCTATATCCACTCCCCAAACTCTCTTAGAGAATTTCACTATAATCCTTCTGATTATAGTGTATTTATTTTTTTGGTTTCATAAATAAATCTAGTTAATTTTTTGAGATCACTAACCACAACTTTACACTGATTGTTTTTCGGACACACAATCGATGCAGTTGATTTTCTGGGACAACCAATCAAAATCTTACAAGTCCAATTTTGGATTTGGATAGACCTAATCTCCAAGTTTTTTTCTCCAAAAAAATTTATAAAGAAAATAAAATTACAATATAGGATTTCAGCACAAAATAGAAAAATAGAAAAGAACTCCTTATGCCTGAAGAAGAGGTTGAATGATTGGCTCTTTTGAAGCTTGAACACTCTTCTTTGAATGTTGAGAGGATGCTTAATAAGTTATGGAAGATCTCTTGTGAGTGCTCTCTGAATTTGAAACTTGGTTCCTCTCTTTTTCTCTCTTTTTCTTAGATATTCAATGGAGCTCATAATTTTGAATGATTCCCACTCTTGATCCACTTCCTCCTTTTTTTTCATTCTCCACGTTTAAATAAGCTTCACAATGGCTGGAGATAGAGATTGGACCGTTGGAGGGCTTGAACTAGCCGTTGGAGTGGAGAAAAGTCTGTTGGAGAAGTATAAAAAACTAATCATTACTGTTGTCAGAAGCTATCGAGTCGACTTAATTTTCCTTGAGTCGACTCAAGGTCCCTTTGAATTGGCTTATGATGTTCTTGAGTAGCCTCAGCTAAGTTATCTAGAAAAATCAGCTCTTTATCTTTTGAGATATACTCGACTCAACCAATGCTTGAGTCGGCTCATGCCCATGCTAGCACCATCCTACATGCCGGAGTCGACTCATCCTGTGCATGAGTCGACTCAAGGCCCGTGCCAGATCTTCATATATTCCTGAGTCGGCTCCTGGGATGCTTGAGTCGGCTCAAAACCTATGCCAAGTGCTGAATGCAAGCCAAAGCCAGCTAAAATTCTTCTTGAGTTAGCTCAAAACCCTGCCCCTTCAAGAAATGGTTGGCTTGGCTTTCTAGGTCTTCCTTCTCCAAACTCTTCATTCAAAAACCTTGAGCTTTGAAACTATATAGTTCAAACTTTATGAATTTTTTCTCTTTAAAGACCTTGACTTAGCAAATTTTGTGGAGATCTTCTTCAAAGATTATTTCTTTAATTTTAACATCTGAAAAGATCTACAACCACTCTTGAAATACATTGTTAGATTCATAATTACTCAAAGTTTGGCAATCATTAAAATCAATCATGGGGTCAACAATCTTTTTTCTTTTGATGATGGCAAAACTTTGAGTAGATATATGCAAAAATAAAATTAATACATTTCAATTAATTGGCTAGTATAAATCATAAAGTGGTAGAATATATGCATATGAATGCACACTTCAAAAATGTTTCAATTTATCTTACATTCAGATTCTAAATATTGTCATGCTTTAAATGATCTAAAATGTTTCAAGCACTTCAAAGTATTTCAAGAACTTTTAAGCATGAAATATGATATGAAACATGCAAGCTCAACCATATACTCAACATTTTTTCTCCTCCTTTTTGACAACATCAAAAAGCTCAAGGGTTTAATGAAACAAATGAAAAATTAAAGAAATTCATAAATCTTTTTTATGTTTGAATACTTCAAATTTTAACCATCTCTTGAATTCAGATTGTATAACATCTTTTCTTTCTCTTGTCATGAAACAATATATTATCAAAATCAATCAAGTTGAATCCAATTCAAAAATTATAGCGGAATGTACTAAAAATTTTGCTTTCTTTGAGTATCAGAATGTATCAAATTTAGATCAATTCAATGCAATTAGATATACGCATTTCAAAAACTCATCTCATCATTTTCAAATTCATGTTAAAGTATTTTTGAGCTAAAGTATTTAAGAATTTCATATGAAGATAAGTCATTATATAAAATTCAGATCGTCCTTTTCTTAAAGAATATCACTCAAATGAGTTCAAAGAGGCATGAAGTTTTTAACTTTTTCTCAAATTAGCTTAAGAATGTACCTATGCAAATTTGAATTTGAAATGGAAAGATCAATTTCTTTTGCCCCAAAAGAGTGAACTAGTAATTTGCAAGACAAAAACAAAGATATCAAGAAAGAAAAGTATTTTGCAAATTTATTTATCATATAGATGAGATCAATCTATGCAAATCACAAAAGTTCATTCAAAGGTTTTTCTTTTAAGATTGATAATGAATCAACACACCTAATAAATCAAGATAATCATAGAATGAATGATTATCAGTATTTACAGTTTTCTTTTCAATATTTGAATAATGTTTTCTCCCCCTATTTTTTAGAACGATTGCTAGAAAAATTTGTTCTTTTGTGTTTCTCTCCCTTTCTTTTTCAAATTGTGCATATTTATGCTTAATATATTTTTTTTTACTCCCCCTTAGTCTTACAAATCAAGACATTTTTTATCAAATAACCTTTTAAGAGCATATTTTCTTCTTTTGATCAATATAGATTTGAAAAGCACATCTCCTCCCTTTTGAATATGGTAAATTCACTAGTTTGATTTTAAGATTTAAATGTAAGATTGCTTTGCACGTCAAAGATTCAAAAGACATACAAAGTTTAAGCATTGAACTTAAGTATAAGATATATTTCAATATTATTTCTATCTTTTTCAAATAGTTTGCTTTGTGCTTTATAAGTCCAAGATAGATCCTTTCAAAACCAAAAATTCAAAGCAGATAATAAAAAGATTTTCAGTTATTCTTCAAAAGGATTATTTCTTCCCTTTTCTTACGAAATACCAAGCAGTTGAGTTTAAAAAAGGTATGAACTTCTTGGATTTATCTCAAACAATGTAATATCATGAATATAGCTTTCGCAAAATTAGATTTGAGATAAAGATATTCTTCTATTTTTGCCAAAAAGTAAATCAATAAGATATAAGGCAGAAAGTAGGCTGTCTATACTAATTGATTAAAGTTGAAATCTTCTTTAAATATTTAGCTTTAAAGATAAATGATAGCTTCTTTGAAATATTTTATATGATAGTTTTAAGAGGAGTATTTTTCAAATTCATTTTTTGATATCGATCAATCAAGATAAAATATGAGTATTTATTAATATTTTTTTAAGATCAAAATAATTTCTTGATATCAATTAATTATCAAAAACTGATGATCAAAACATGTGAAGAATGCACATTTGCTCAAAATGAATCAAATAATCAAAACCATACAAATGCTCAAGTAAATTTATATGGCTAGGTCAAGATATGCAAAATACAAAAGTTTATCACTAAACTTTTTTTTTTAAGTTCCAGAAATTTCTCTTATAATATTTAGATAATATTGTCTCTCTTTTAGTTTTGTAAACGAGATATATTTTCAGTCAAACAAATAGACATAAATGCATGAACGCTACACATACCAAAAAGATGGATTACTAGGGATACTAATGCTTTATGAAAGGAAAACTATTTTTTCTTTAGAAGTCATAAGTCGACTCTCTAGGTCCAAGAGTCAACTCCTTAATGTGGAAATAGTTCAATTTTTTTTTTTTGTTTCAAGGAGAATTTGATCAAATTGAAAGGCAATCAAGTCAAAGATTAAGAAAGATATTCAACTCAAATTAGAGGATCAAAAACTAATCAATTAAGGGTTATGATAATCAATCAAATCAAATAAGATCCAATCAAAGAAAAACTAGATAATGGCTTTAAAAGTTAGGTTTAACTAGGGAATTTTCAAAACCTTAAAGAGTCAAGCTTAGGATGCAATGCAAATCATCAATATTAAGCAATTGATCTTTTATGAATAAATGTCTTATCTTGATGTTCTTTGAATCATCTAATTTTTTTTTCAGATATTTTAATTATTAGATAACTTATGAGAATGTCAAAGTCTATTTTGTAAGATACACACATAATTTCATATGTTTTGCATACAAATATTTTCTTATAAAGCTTATTATATTTTAACTTTCAAAATACAATAAATTAAGAGAGCATTCAAATTTTAAAATAAAGACATACACTAGTAATGAACAATATATCTAAAGCAAAGAATAAGATCATCTAAATCAATCAATCAAAACACATGATGTGAAAATGATCTATGTTTAGATAAATTATCAAAATCATCCAAATCAAATAATTTCGACAATCAAGATGGTATGATGTGAGAATAAGTTTAGTCTTTAACGAACATCATCATCCATTCTTTTTCATTCCAAAGCATCCATCCTTGAATATTTTTCTTTCTTCATTTCATTGGATGCTTGATACACCTACAAAATCATTTACTAAATTTTGCTACCCAAGCCATTCTAGATCCATGGGGGTTAGAGTACATGATTGCTTTTGGAATTCAAATTTGTTTGATCAAAGTTTGGCCAATTCTTTTAATATCACATTCAAAAATATTGTTGCCAATTTTGTTACATTTGAAGCATTTAATGGAGTGATTTTTAGTTGAAGCTTCAGTACACATATTTTTCACTAATTTTTATTTTCTTGATGGATTATACCCAATTCTAGCTTTATTGAAAATAGCTTTTTGATTATTCAAAATTGAATGAAGCTTTTCAGAACTAAATGTAAACTTTTGAACAATGGGCTTCAATATTTCTATCTTTTTTCTTAATTTTGTATTTTGTTCCATAAGAGATTTTTTAGATTTCAAAAGCTTCTCTTTTTCTTCAATTAAAGATATTTAGATTTAAGAATATCTTTTTTTTCTAATAAGAGTCTATTCTTTTCATCTACTAAAAGAAGATTAGACATTTTGAGCTCTTTATTTTTTAGCCTTAACTTTTTAAATTCATCCATGAAGTCATTAAAGGCTTCAAACAATTCATCAAATATAAATTGGAAAGAGTTTTTAGAATTTACTTCATCCTCAATAGCCATGAGGCAAAGATTTACTGCTTCCTCTTCCTCATCGGAGCTTAAAGTGTCACTATCTCTTCAAATTCCTAGCATTACTCTTTTCTTTATCCTTTTATGGTGCTTCTTGAGTAAGAGACAATTCGACTTGTAGTATTCTCTCTTGTTGCAATTGTAGCATGTGACACTCTTCTTTTTCTTTTCTTATTTATTTTTTTTCTTCTTCATACTTCTCTTCATGAGAAATTTTTTGAATTTTCTTGTGAGTGATGCCATGTCCTCATCATTTTCACTTTCTTCTTCATATCTTCTTCCTCCAACTCATCGCTTTCTTCATAAAGTGCACTGTATTTGAAGACAATGGTCTTCATCTTCTTTAGCTCTTCCTCTTCCTCTCTTTGAGCCATATTCAACTCATGAGTCATGAGTGAACCTATCAACTCCTTTAGGGATAGCCTGGTAAGATCTTTAGCTTCTTGTATAGCTATCACTTTCGCTTTCCATTTCTTTGGCAAAGACCTCAACACCTTGTAAACAAATTCATAGTTAGTGTAGGTTTTATCAATACCATTTAAAGTATTGATAATATCAGTAAATTTGAAAAATATATTAGAATTTGATTCATATTTTTTTATTTTAAATATTTCATACTTGTGAATAAGTAAATTAATTTTAGATTCTTTAACTTGGCTGGTTTCCTCATGAGTAATTTTTAATTTATCCCAAATCTCTTTAACTGATGTACAAGTTGATATTCTATTAAATTTATGCACATCTAGAGAGAAATAAAGCACATTGATGGCTTTGATGTTTAATTGTGTCATCTTTTTATCATATTCATCCTAATTTTTTTTCGATTTGAGAATAAATATACCATTAACTATAATTAAGGATGTGTGTGATTCTCTAGTTATGACTCTCCACATGTCATAATCTAAAGCTTGTATAAATATCTTCATTCTAGCTTTTCAAAAAGTATAGTTTGTACCATTAAATAGTGGTAGTCTAAAGGTTGATTGTCCTTCGACAAATGAGGATCCAATCGATGTTGCCATGATCTTTTACTTTAAGATTGTTAGGTCAACAACTAATAACAGAGCACCTACTCTGATACTACTTATTGCCCAGAGGTAGCAACCCAAGAGAGAGAGATGAATTGGGTTCTTTTATAATTTTAACCAAATTAAACTCTAAGCAAATATGTACTTCAAATTAACTTAACTTAGTGTACTTGTGAGGTGTATGCAATATGTAGTAGTGGAATTAAAATATATAAGTTACTATGCAAGAAATAAAATAAGGCTAAGTAAGAATTAAATTAAGGTTAAGCAAAAAATAAAAGCAAGTAAAGCAAGTACAAGAAGGCACAACACAAACACACAAAGATTTATAGTGGTTCGGTGTAACCTACACCTACGTCCACTCTCCAAGCTTTTCTTAAAAATTCTACTATAATCTCTCTGATTATCATGTATTTATTTTTCTGGACTCACAAATAAATCTAGTTAATTTTTTGAGATCACCACCCATAACCTTACACCGATTATTTTTCAAGCTCACAATCAATCCAGTTGATTTTTTGGGACAACCAACCAACATCTTACAAATTCAATTTTAGGCTTGGACAGGCATAATCCCTAAGTTTCTTTCTCCAAAAAAACTTGTAAAGAATATAAAATTATAATATAAATTTTTGACATAAAACATAAAAATAGAAAAGAACTTTTTATGCCCAAAGAAGAGGTTGAATGATCGGCTCTTTTGAAACTTGAATACTCTTCTTTGAATACTGAGAGGATGCTTGAGAAGTTATGGAAGATGTCTCATGAATACTCTCTAAACTTGAAGCTTGGTTCCTCTCTTTTTCTTTTTTTTTCTTGAAATTCAGTGGAGCTCACAATTTTGAATGATTCTCACTCTTGATCCACTTTCTCCCTCTTTCTTTTGATTCTCCATCTTTAAATAAGCTTCACAATGGCTGGAGATAGAGATTGGACTATTGGAGGGCTTGAACTAGCCATTGGAGTGGAGAAAAGTTCATTGGAGAATTGTAGAAAACTAGCCATTATTATTGTTAGAAGCTGTTGAATCAACTCAACTTTTCTTTGAATCGACTCAAGGTACCCTTGAGTCGGTTCATGATGTTCTTAAGTCGACTCAGGTGAGTTATCCAAAAAAAATAGCTCTCTATCTTCTGAGATATAATCGACTGAGCCAATACTTGAGTCGGCTTCGCTCTATGCCAGTGCCATCCTACACGTCGAAGTCGACTCATCTTGTGCATGAGTCGACTTAAGACCTGTGTCAGATCTTTACATATTCTTGAGTCGGCTCCTGGGATTCTTGAGTCGGCTCAAAATCTATGTCAAGTGTTGAATACATGCCAGAGCTGGCTCAAACTCTTTCTGAGTTGGCTCAAAACCTTGTCTCTTCATGAAATTGCTTGGCTTGGCTTTTTAAGTCTTCCTTCTCCAAACTCTTCATTCAAAAACATTGAGTTTTGAAACTACATGGTCCAAACTTTCTAAATTTTTCCTCTTTGAAGACCTTGACTTAGCAAATTTTATGGAGATCTTTTCTAAGGATTACTTCTTCAATTTTAACATCTAAACAGACCTACAACCGCTCTTGAAACACATGGTTAGATTCATAATTACTCAAAATTTAGCAATCATTAAAATCAATCATAAGGTCAACTGAAAGAAGTCGAGAGAATCAAAAGAAACTAGGGGGAAGGTCTGAGAAGATAAAAAAGTGAGGGGAAGAGAATGAAATCAGTATAAGAGCAAGAAAATCCACCTATAATTGCATAAAAGATGGGGGTGATTGATCGAAGAAAGTTGTCGGCAATTGGAGAAAATCAAAAGAAGCGATCGAGGGGGGGGGGATTTCTCAGGATATCCAATGGAGGCTCTGGAGACCTAATCGAAGGAAGAAGAAAGAGAAAGATATAAAAGCATGAGAAGAAAATGATAGAATAGGGATACATTCCTTGTTTACAGATGTAGGGAGTGGCCCGGTGCAAATACTGAATCACCCCAGGCCATCAGATCACCAACATTTGGCATATTCCCATTGGCCAGTAGGAGCTATTAGTCAGCTCATTAAAGAGGGTCATGCCTGGAGCAATATGCGCTGTCTTTTGAAATTCTTTTTTTCTATTCATTGATGTGACCCTTCACATCACCCAAGAATTATGGATGCATCGTTTCAACGGAAGGCATGCACCCTATATCTTTGGTAGCTTTAACTCGATGTTTTCACTTCGTCCGAACCAACTGTAGTTTGAACTTGGGAGTAGGGGAGATGTGTTGGGGGTAAAATGTCATCCAAGCTGAAGACATAAGCAATGACTTCAAACCTTACCAATCCCAGCTACTGGCATCAGAAAGGCATTCCTGCTAGCTATACCGGCAACCAATCCAATGTCCTCCAACCAAACTCAGTTTGATTCAGGAATCTTACACCTCTTTTCAAATTTAAACAACCACAGTATGATAGCTGGCTCTAAAGCAAATAAGATAGTCATAAATACTGTCTTCCAAAATTTTCGACCTTAAATTTTACCTTATTACATCCGAACCAATTGGGATAAACCAGAGATATCACTCTCCAAATGGCCTTCACCTTTATTTATAAATAAAGGCCTCAAAGGAACTCTCGAGGTACGCACATTATATCTTCTATGTGCTCCTTCTCATTTATTTTAGAGATCTGACTTGAGCGTTAGAAGGTCCCTATTGAAGCCAACTTTGATTATGACTTATTTTGTAGGTCTCGCTATACTAATGGATCCTCCTCGACTCCAGCTATCCTGACTAGAGCCAGAGATCTACCGCAACAATATCTATTAATAAAAAATTATTGTTATTATCAATTTATAGAACTTATTTGTATCAAAAATATATATATATAAACTTATAATCTTTATAACTTATAATTATACAAAAATATATAATTATTTAATTTTAGTCTAATTTATTTAACTAAAAAATTTTAAATCAATTATACATAAATTACTTTATTTATAAATATTAATTGTATAAATAATTAATTAGTTTAGAATTTAATTTAAATAGTTAATTAATTGTATACAAATAGTTAACAAAAGAATAGAGAATACAAATAAAAAATAGAAGATGATTATAATTATTTATCTAAAATTATAGAAATTATAAACTAAAATAAAATAATTAGTAAAAACTTTAATAGTATAGGGTTACTAATGTATTTCATAACTAAAATAATAAAGGGTCAATGGTGTTGGTAAAATAGAAAAACATATAAATAAAATGAATGAATTAAAAAGTGATGAAATACTAGAGTTTTGTCAAAAACTTAATGAAGGGTAATTCTGTCAACATAGGAATCCTCTCCTCACATGCTCCATCCATCATTCCTTACATCCTCTTAATTTTGAAAGTTACAAATTTTTGGATCAGGATAGATGGACAATCCCTTCTTTTTATCCATTCTTTCCAAAATATTTTAAACCGAATGTTGGATAGGGACCATCAATCATTCCAACCCCATCTATTCTCTCTCCCATGACTCCAACCGAACACAAGAATAGTTCATTTTGCAATTTTTATAGATTATAATCCTTTTACTTATGAAGAAGTAGCCAAAACGGACATATGAGTGGAAGCCATGAATGAGGAGATAAAGATGATTAAGAAACATGACATGTGTTGAAACTGAATGATACTAGTCGAGATTGATAGTGTTAAAATATTTGTAGAAGAAGTAGAAAAATAATAAAGAAAAGAGAGAGAGAAGAGGAACTTTATTATCTCTATTATGATTTCATTCAATATATCTCAGAGGCTATTTATACTATTGTACGGACTTCATAAATAGAAAATAATAACCAGTAATATAGAATCAGGCTAACAAAGGTAAATAAGATAGAATAATGTTAACAAAGAAAAATGGTATAGGATCTTATCAATAAAAAAAAATATTATGGATTGTCATGTGATCCTTAAAATCATATGATTAGCTAGAATAATGTATCCACGTAAAATCATGCTAACACTCTCTCTCAAACTCAAAGTGGTACTATAGGTGCCAACTTGAGTTTAAAAATTAGATTATGAATATACTCAAAAGGCTAGCATGATAAATACTATAAGAATATTCACTATTAGCAATGGCTATTAGCCATCACTAATAATTATATTTAATGATAATTTATTATGACAGATAAAAAATCGATTGTTAAAATTTAGACAACTATTAGCAACAGAATATTTTCTTATTAGCGATGACGTTAGCAGTTGCTAAAAATCTTAAATTTTATTTATTTATTTTTCTCCATGGAAAATATATTGGTGACGGTGTAATCCTTATTAGTCACGCAATTGATCACCGTCGCTAATAGGTGTCCCTTTTTAGTCGATCACTTTCCACTGCTGCCTCCCCCCATCTTTTCCTGCTGCCTCTCCCCTTCTTCTCCTACCAGATCTGCCGTCCTCATCGCCTCCCCCTTCTTGCCTTGTTGGATCTGCCATCCCTGCCACCTCCCCCTTCTTCCTCCATCGGATCCGCTATCCCTGAGCCACCATCTCCATACCCCATCTCCCCACTTCTTCCTCCATCGTGGTAGTTCCACCACCACCCCCATCCCTACACTGCTGTCCCCATGTCGGATCCACCATCTCCGCGTCGGATCCACCATCCCCGCACCCTTGCCTCCCCACTTCTTCCCTGCAGTAGTTCCCCCACTATCCCTACCACCTCCCCCCTTCTTCCCCCACCAGATTTGTCATCCCCACCACTTCCCCGCTTCTTCCCTCGCTAGATCCGCTGTCCCTGCACCCCCCCTTCCCTCTTCTTTCCCCATCGTGGTGATTCTTGCACCGTCCCGTCCCCCCACCACCGTCCCCACATCAGATTGCCATCCTCCCTCACCATTCCCTCCTCTTCTCCCCATCCTCTGGTGAGTAGTAGTGACAGCGATGGCGATGGTGTCAGAGCTATCACCACACACCATTGCTAATTAAGCTTAATTAATTAAGATTAATTAGTTGTTTATTTAACAACTAGATGTTTATTTAAATTTATGATATAGATGTTTATTTAACATACATGTGATGTTTATTTTAATTTGTGATGTTTGAATTTAATTTGCGGTGTGACCCAATCGTCTGGTGCCTCAAGGCCATGTGAATGGGATGCATGTCTCAGCCCTCCCCATTTATAATGTTGCTTGGAACTTTGGAAGCCCCGAGGTGAGATTTCTTGGATGCTTTGCTGGGGTGGTAGGGGGTGCCACCTCCATGGATGCCTTGGCTTGGCCCATCATCATGGGATGTGTGACTCGACTGCCTTGGGTGATAGTCCCTGGTGCATGGGTTGCACAGCCTAATCATCCTATGGTCAAAGCCTGTGTGTGCAAAATGCACATCCCAGCCCTCTCCATTTGCAATGCTGCTTGCTACTTTAGAACCCCTAGGGTGGGATTTGCCTGGATGCCCTACTGGGTTGCTAAGGAAGCCACCTTTGTGGCTATCCTAGCTTGGCCCATCATCATGGGATTTGAAATCCAACTGTCTTGGATGGCAGTCGCTGGTACGCAGGGTGTGCGGTCTAGTCATCTAGCACCCCAAGTTCGCATGCACAGGACGCGCATCTCAACCCTCTCCATTTGCAATGCTACTCGATACTTTGGAACCCCCTAGTTTAAAAATTTTAAAAATATTACATTGTATAAAACCATATATCGATCCATCTTTTGATTAATATATATATTCTAGGCATCCATATATTTATATATTTTTGTACGAATGGAAGAATTATGCATATTTATCAATTGATTGTCCAGTGTGGACAGTTTGAAAAATATAATTAATTCTATAGGTCATTATAGTAATCAAATAGTACAAGAAAAATTTTGGACAATATTTATCTTTAGTTCTCCTCCCACATCTTAAGCCGTGTGTGAAGAACTAAAAAAATCAAAATTTTTTCGGCCCCTATTGCATATAGTTTAATTATTGTAATTGATCTATAGAATTAATGCAATGTTTAAATGGGATAGGATCTTCTATACCTATTAGTTAATGATAGGATATAATTATTATATAAACCATTCAAAATGATAAAATAATCATTTTGCAATTGCTTTGTACTTGTTTATGTAGAATCCTTAGGTAGTGTGCCATAGACTGTAGTTGGACGGACTATCGAGTAGTCAATGAAGCAATTTCTACTGAATATAGGGAGGATGTAGACTACTTCTATGATCATACTTTTGGGAATACAGCAACCTTACATCAAGGATGGACTTGTTGCCCTTGTAAGAGATGTGGCAATAAAGAAATGCTTGATAGGGATATAATAACTATCCATTTGTATAAAAGTAGATTTATACCCAACTATAAGCATTGCTACCAACATGGGAAGACGTGGGAGATAGTTGCAAATGTTAAAAGTGAGCACGATAGGGACACAGATAGAATGGTAGACATGATTATTAATGCAACTGATCCTAAATTTAACTGAGATATGAAGGATGATCCAGAAGATGGCAGCAGTCATTTCTATTGTATGCTGAGAGATGCTGATGAACCACTATAGTGGAGATGTAAAATATACACTGTATCATTAGTTGTCGTATGATTCAATTCCTTTCTCGTGAGTTCCAACAAAATAGAGGTTATGAAAACTTATCAAACCCCATCATTTGTCATATAAAAAATTTGATCAGCTCGACTCTAAATTACGAAACTCATGAAAATACCTTTCCATCAATCACCTTGTAGTGGCCATTGATTTAAGAACTCAGCTTCTCAAATCTCATAGGACTGCTCCTTATCTACTTAGGTCGATAAATCCTCTATAAGTGTACACCCTACTTCTATAGTGAACCTACTATAGCCAATGAATACTACAAGGCTCTGATTGGCTAGGGATCATGTTTATATATTTTTAAACTACAGCAACTTTACTATCAGCAGTCGAGGCACCGTAGTCAAAGAACCACTCATACTACTACAACATTGAGAAGATCATCGATGAGTGAGTAGACATCCATGTGATCTCTCGTATGGTCATATGCAGTGTTAATGTTCTCTAGCATCCACCTGCACTCTCACCTGGTATCTTCATACTATAGACTAGAGACTCATCTATCCAAAGAAGATAATTTGTACACCAATCTAACTAGATCGATCACCGTCTCCGGATGATCCATCGATCGGGAGCAATTTAAGAATTAATTATATATATCTCTAAATCTCAATACTTGAGAATATATATCTTTAAATTATTAATTTCTTAGATGATTCAAGCACACATTATGCAAGAATGAAAATAATAACTACCCATTTTATTAATAAATAATAAGTTAATTTCAAATTTATGACCTGAAAGAATATAATGTGTTAGCCAACTTAGCTTTTCAGTTCATATATCTAACAATCTCCCACTTGACCTAAAGCCAATTGGCTATATACCTAAAACCCATCTTCTTAAGGTGGGCTTCAATCTTTCGCTGGCTGAAAGGCTTTGTCAGTGGGTCGGCCATATTTTCTGTGGAATCTACTCTTCACACCTCAGCATATTTCTTCTCGAGGTAGTCACATATGATGTGAAATTGCCACTCGATGTGCTTGGACTTCTAGTGAGATCTAGGCTCCTTAGCAAGGGCTATAGTACCGTTGTTGTCACAGTAGAGTGAGATGGCATCTAATGATATCACTTCGAGCTCTACAATGAATTTCTTACACCAGAATGCTTCTTTTGCAGCCTCCGATGTGGCTATGTATTCAGCCTCCATTATTGAATCAATAATGATCGACTATTTGAAACTCTTCTAACTAGTCGAACTATCATTGCATAAGAACACACAATCTAATATAGACCTTCTATCATTAGAATCAGACATAAAATCTAAGTCAGTGTAACTCTTAACCCATAATTTAGATCTTCTTCTAAAGATCAAGAATAGATCCTTAGTTCTTCTCAAGTACTTAAGGATGTTCTTCACAGCTGTCCAGTATTCTTCATCTAGATTTGACTGATATCTGCTCATGATGCTCACAATAAGGATAATATCAGGTCGAGTATACAGCATGGCATACATGAGATTTTCTATAGCCAAAGCATAAGAGATCTTTCTCATACACTCTATCTCCTCAAGTATGCTTGGACACATCTTCTTGAAGAGAAAAATGCCATACCTAAGGGGTAGAAGTCTCCTTTTAGAGTTCTCCATGCTGAACCTCTTCAGTACTTCCTCTATGTACTTCTTCTGTGACAGGCCAAACATCCTTTTAGATCTATCTCTATAAACTTTTATTCTCAAAACATAGGATGCTTCTCCTAGATCTTTCATGGAGAATTTTTTGGACAACCATCTTTTGATCGAGGTCAGCATGAGAATGTCATTCTCAATCAGTAGGATGTCATCCACATATATGGATCTTTGCAGCTTGCAGACTTTGTGATCTCCATCACTGGAAGTGAAACCTAAGGGTTGCTTCATATAGATATCTTTCTCAAGATATTTATTTAGGAATGCCACTTTCACATCCATCTACCATATCTCAGAATCATAGTAAGTTGTAATGGCAAGCTGTGTGTGGATGGGCTTAAGCATAGCCACAGACGAAAAGATATCCTAATAGTCAATGCCTTCATACTAACTATAATCTTTCATCACGAGCCTAGCTTTATAGGTAGTTACCTTTTCATCTGTATCTATTTTTTTTTAAATCTATTTACACCCGATAGGTACTATACCCTCAGGTGGATCCATTAAGATGCGACTTGGTTTGAGTGCATTGAGTCAATTTTTGACTTCATAACACTTAACCACTTCTCGGAGTCGATGTCAGACATCGCCTCACTATAGGTTTTGAGGTCATCTCCATGATCCCTATCTTCTATGAGGAATATTTTCCATACATTCTCTGTAACAATACCTAAGTACCTTTTCGAAGGATGGAAGATTCTACCAAATCTATGAGATGGAGGAGATATAATTTCTATTGGCTCAATGTTAATAGGGTCATCAGCTCGTCACTCTTCAGAGATTTTCTCTTCAAGCTCAATCAACCTTCCACTGCCAGCATCCTAGATGAACTAATTTTCTAAGAATATGGCATGACAGCTCATAATTATATTGTGATCTTTTAGAAAATAGAAGCAGTATCTTAATGACTCTTTAGGATACCCTATAAAGTGAGCTTTTATAGATCTAGCCTCTAATTTGTCTGCCATTAGTCTTTTAATATAGGCTGGATATCCACAAATCTTGAGGTGACTCAAGCTTGATTTCTTATCATGCCATATCTCATATGGTGTGGTGGAAATGGACTTAGAGAGAATCCTATTTAACAAATAAATTAAAGTTAGTAAGGCATGTCCTTAAAGAAATAAGGATAAATCAATATAGCTCATCATGGATTAGACCATATCTAATAGGATCCTATTTCTTCTTTTCGATATCTCATTAAGTTGAGGTGTACCAAAAGGAGTCCATTGAGAGACTATGCCATTTTCTTTGAAATAATCTAAAAATTTTTTACAAAGATATTCTCCTCTCCGATCTGATCGAAGAACCTTAAGGTATTTTTTTATTTATTTTTCTACCTCATATTTGAATTCTTTGAATTTTTTGAAGGCTTCAGACTTGTGTCTCATAAAAAATACATACCCATACTATGACAAATCATCAGTAAAGGTTATGAAGCATTGGTAACCACCTATGGCTGGCACATCAAATGGGCCACATACATCTGTGTATACCAAGATAAGTAAGTCAGTGGTCCTCTCCTCATGTCCTACAAAGGATAACATGATCATTTTTTCTTGAAGACAGGACTCACAGATTGGGTATGACTCAGAACTCACTGAGTCAAAAATCCCATCCTTTTTCAGTCGATTTACCCTGTCCTCTCCAATATGGCCAAATCTAAGGTGCCATAAATACTTAGGGTTCAAGTCATCTCAAGTCGTTTAATTCCTATGACATTGATAGTTTGCTTGTTAATGTTCACACTCACACCAACGTATGGGTGATAAAGATTGTCAATCAAAATACCACTTGCAATTAATTTATTTCTCAAATAAATCAAACAATGATCTTTATTGAAATTAAATATGTAGTCTTTTTATGCTAGCACAGAGACAAAAATCAGATTTCTACTAGCTACAGGTACATAATAATAATCTTTTAAAACTATTCTAAATTCTAACAGTAATCGAATAAGGTAGATCTCTATGGAAACTGTAGCAACTCTTGCTCTATTTCTGACTCGAAGGACCATATCTCCTTCCCTCAACCTTCTACTTTCTACCGACCTTGCATAGAAGTATATACATGTGCACTCGAGCCAGAGTCTAATATCCAACTAGAAGTAGAAGAAATCATTAGGTTAGATTCTATAACTAGCATATTAGACATATCTTCCAAAGGTGTGTCATCCTTCTTAGACTTCAGGTTTTCTAGGATAAAGTCTCTTGAACTCTTCAAGATTTCCTCAGTCGTGACCAATATATTGATCAATTTGGGTATAGTGCAGTCAATTTTATTCATATGGTAGTTTATGATAAATTGACTATATGAACTAGTTCGGGATTGTAGGATTAGATCAACATACAATTCCTTCTGCACAGTCAGATCGAGCTTCACAAGCTTCTCTTGGTCCTTGATCATTGTCAGACAATGATCGTGGACCGACTGCCCTACATGCATCTTCAAGTTGAAGAGTCTCTCAGATATTTTGAAGTATACGATATGGCTCTGCTCATCATACAACTCTCACAGCTAAGTCATCATAGCCCTGGTAGTAGGCATGTGCTCATCCTGGCTCTATAACTTATTTGATATCGAAGCCAACATATAGCACTTGAGCCAATTGTCATCATCCGTCCACTTATCAAGTATTGTTCTCTAATCAGTACTAGGATAGCTTGGTAAAGGAGGGGGGCCTGGTCAAGTACATATCCTATTTTCTCAGAAATCAAGACTATCTTGAGATTTTTGAGCCAATCCTTGTAGTTAAGGCCAGTCAATCAGTTGGACTCTAGAACTCGAGCTAAAGGGTTTGGAGTTGATATGGTTGAACTACGAGAATAGAGATTCAAGTTAGATATTTGTAATTAAATTTTTATTTGATCTAGAAACTTTAAGAATCAAATAGACTTTCACAATTTTCTCAGATCTTCCATACTCTCTAGGTGGAGAAACTGAAATCCTAACATGACTTCAGATTTTTAGTGGGTACTATGGTCCCATCTATTCACGTTCACCTCACCATATCCAGTTCTTGGCAACACGCAAAATCGATGAGTGGACAACTCTTGTTCAATACTTCTCAAGCAAATTATAGCAACTCAGTCTCTAATTGATGAAGCCTCACTGTGTCCGGTTATTAGCCCAATCTTTAATTAAGTCAGACCTACCGTTCAATACATAGGTAAAGCTGTCATTGAATCCCTTATCGTATCTGGTTATTGGGCCCAATCCTATCTCCACCTAGTAACATCTCATGTTAATAAGATGGTTGCATCTTTTCGATTCAACTGAACTACTATAACCAATCGAGAACAATCAACACCGATTGGATGCCTACACTCCCACAATGATGGAAGACCTATGACTTAATATCTGTGGGGAGATTTAATTTAGGTATTAGTCATAACTATTATGACTAACCCTAGGGGTGTGGGCTAACTCGAATCACCCAGTAACTACATCAAGACTAATCAACCAAATTGGCTAGATAAGTGCAAGATCGGTGGGGGTCCCTTCGTTGCTTTTCTTAGACATCAATAAATTGGCCAGATCAATGAATGAAACCAATTAAATAATCATCTTTCTTTAGGTCAAATCATAATACTTTTTTTAGACACCAATAGATCAATCAATTTCGAATAGGTTAGCTTGTGCAACTCAGGCTCGAGCCATTGAGCCAAATTAGATTTTTGAGTTAATCGATTCAACATGTGGCTGTTAATCGATATGACTAATCTATAACTATTGGATTGATCTCAAGCACTCTTGACCTAATCCTAATCAACTCTTGATTAGGTTGGGTCAACCGCTCATCTCGATTAAACCCCATCATGTACTAATCGATTCTCCAAAAGTAATCAAATTACTAGACCTGACTGAACTTGCCCTCACCCAATCTCCATGTTTTATGCATTAAATTTCAAATCTTAAAATCTTATTTTCAAATCTTAATTAAGTGCATTATGAATATAGAATTTAGTTTAAATGTCAAAACAATCTCATATCTAAACATACAACATGTATCTCATACATCTAGGGCTTTCTTTTCGTGGTTCTTCTTCTTGATTCATACAGGCACCCCTTCCATCATACTTTTCTATGGTAGGATGGCCTTTATTATGATTCTTGAAGAGTACTAGGCTACTAGAAATTAAATCTAACATATTACATATGTTTTAACAAAAATTTCAGATCTAAGTATCTTTCATATATCACATATATGAACTAAAATTTAGATCTAAATATGAAAAATATATCGCATATATGAACATTAAATTCAAATCTAAACATGCTTCACATATTATTTTCATGCATAAACAATCTATGGCTCTGATAGCACTATTAGGACTAACCCTAGGTCACTCTAAAATGCTGAATTTCAACACTTTTTCGAAACAAAGGTAGCAAAAGATTAGATTAAGCTCTTTAATCTAAGCATTCAATGATCATATCATAACACCTATTTTATGTCATAAAAATAATTATGCTAGATCTGAAATCAAAAAATAAAATATGATCAAATTACTTACCTGATTCGCAGAACTCCTCGAATCTGGATCTACGGATGCCTTCAGCATGTTTATTATAGCCGCATAAGCATCCGACCTCTATGGGTATCCACATGATGCTTGATCTGATCGGAGACTTCTTATTCTCTCCAAAGTACTAGCTTCCTTACAGAAAATGCTTCCTTGATGGTTGGATTGGATCTTCTTCAATCTATAAGACTTTCTTAAGGAAGAAGAAGACAAGGTGGAGGAAGAAGAAGACTAGAATAAGAACCCTTTCTCTCTTCTAAAACCCAACACCCACAAGAGCCCCACGCCCCTCTAAGAAAACTCATGCCCCCTCTTTGATTTTCATGATGAAAACTCCCCCATAAGACCCTTCTTATATAGGCATGTAAAAGGTCTTTGGCTAGGACTACGTTTGACAAGTCTAACTTTATCACATGTGTTTCAACCCAATCCAAAACCCAAGAAAAACTAAGGGCAGGCATGTAACCTCCTCTCCGACGTGGCTTCTTCATGAAAATCTGATTTACCATGATGAAATAATGGGGCATCTCAATTATGGCATAGAATATGGGGTAGGCGGCTAAGAGAATAAGAATTTATAGTCAAACTAGGAAATCTTGATTCTTAATCAAATTGAGCCCTCTTGCAATTCAATTACAAATTAAATCCTTCATTAATTCACTAATACTTAGTGAATTGAATATTGTAACTTTTGCATTGAATCAATCATCAATCAAATTGATAATTAAATCTTATTACGATTCATAATCATAATCCAACCACCTGATTAGTCAAGAAATCTTTTTTGTATGTGATCCTATAGGTTCTTATTTTATCTAGTAGTAAGATATACCATGATCTCCATCATAGTATTATCAAAACTCCTTTCGATAGATTAGAATAATTCTAACTCGCACTCAACAAAGACCATTGATCCAAGAACGATCCTAGTGAGTTCTCACAATCTACTAGTGATGTCTAGCAGCATGTGGTGGTAATTTAGTAGAATAAAAAGTAGAATCTTTAGGAATAGTTATCGTGTAATTCAATTCCTTTATTGTGAGTTTCGATAAAATGAAAGATATGAAAACTTGTCAAATCCCATCATCCATCATATGAAAAATTTGATCAGCTCAAGTCTAAATTATGAAACTCATGAAAATATCTTTCCATCAATCATCTAGTAGTGGCCACTGACTTAAGGATTCAGCTTCTTAAATCTTATAGGACTGTTCCTTATCTATTAAGATCAATAGATCCTCTATAAGTGTACACCCTACTTCTACAGCGAACCTACTGCAGCCAATAAATACTGTAAGGCCTCGAAGGGCTAGGGATCATATTCATGTATTGTCAAACTACAGTAACCTCACTGTGAGCAGCCAAAGCACCATAGGTCAAGAAACCACTCATACTACTGCAGCATTAAGAAGATCACTGATGAGTGAGTAGATATTCATATGATCTCTCGTATAGTCATGCTCAGTATCGATGTTCTCTAACATTTACGAGCACTCATATCCAATATCTCCATACTGTAGACTAAAGACTCATCTATCCAAAAGAGGCAATCTGTATACCAATCTAACTGGATCGATCATCATCTCCGTGATAATCCATCGATCGAAAGTAATTTAAGAATTAATTATACACATCTCTAAATTTCAATACTTGAGAATATGTATCTTTAAATTATTAATTTCTTAGATGATTCAAGCATACATTATGTAAGAATAGAAATAATAAATATCTATTTTATTAATAAATAATAAGTCAATTACAAATTTATGACCTGGAAGAATACAATGTGTTAGCCAACTTGGCTTTTCATGTCATACATCTAACAAAAAGGATATACCATATAAGGTTCTTCTACACATTTCCCTTACTCCTAGGCTTCGAAGGCTCTATTTATCTAAGAGTACTACCAGATAGGTGAGATGGCATATAGAAAGAATTTGCAAGCACTTCGAAGTGATGAGTCATCCATCGGATAGTAAGGTATGGAAGAAATTTGATGCTTGTCACTCTTTATTTGCTCAAAAATCATGCAATGTCCGACTAGATCTATCTACTAATGGGTTTACACTGTTCAGCCATATAGCAGCCTCTTATTCATGTTGGCCAATCTTTATTACCCCATACAATCTACCACCTAGGATGTGCATGAAAGACCATAACATCTTTCTTACATTAGTCATTCCTGGAGTATGACATCCTGGTAGAAGCAGTAATATATATCTAAAGCCTCTTATTGATGAGCTAAAATTCTTATAGTCTGATGGCACATATACTTTTGATGCAATGAAAAAGTAAAATTTTGTAATGAAGGCTACATTGATGTGGACCATTAGCAATTTTTTTGCTTATGGGATGCTGTCAAGATGGAGCACTTACAGAAAGCTAGCATGTCCCTATTGCATGGAGAATATGAATCATTTCAAATGGAGCATGATCATAAGCCCTGCTGGTTTAATTGTCATTATCAATTTCTCTCCAAACATCATCTTTTCCGAAAGTAGCAAGACAGTTTCAGAAGGAATAAGATAGAGAAGGACCATGCACCCCCATGACTCAGTGGTATGGAAGTGTTTCAGAGGATACCCTAGCTGGATAAAGTCCAGTATGGTATACTATTTGACAAGCAAAAATCTTGGAGGTTCGGTAGAACTCATAATTGGTTGAAGCATAGCATCTTCTAGAAATTACTGTATTGATCTACCAGTTTGATCCATCATAATCTTGACGTCATGTACATTGAGAAGAATGTATTCGATAATATTTTCTATACTATTATGGATGTCAAGAGCAAGATGAAGGACAACCTCAAAAGTCTGAGTAGATATGAAGAATATATACAAGCATCCCCTATTAGAGCTGGTTGCGGTGTCACTGGAAAAATTTTTGAAGTCAAAAGCATCTTATAATTTAACGAGGTATAGACAGAGACATATATTTTGCTAAACTACAAAAAGATCGACCCATATATCGAGAAATGTCCATCATAATCCCAACTCTTTAATCACTTTTTATAATATACTTATCTTATACATGATAGGCAATATGATGAGATATTAAGATAGGACAATCCAAGGATAAGCGAGAAAGAAATTTCTACATAGCACTCATAGAACTTTGTAGATTAGTTCCACCAATTGGTAAGCAACCATTGCCATTTCATATGATTTAATTTCTTCCAATTTATGATTTTCATAATATGCAGATTATGCAAGAGGGTGAATCTATAACTAAGAAGTGTAGACCATTAGGTTATAGGCCAATAAAATATTGACATGTTATAATGTCTGTAATATAAATGATTTTAAATTTCAAACCCAGCAATATGGATATCATAAGAGCACAATGAATAGTGATGTGTGTATAAAAAAAAATTGGTGGGAAGAGGTGGAGAGTGACTACTATAGAATCCTCGAAGAAGTGATCAAGTTGACCTAATTTGGAGGTAATACTGTTATTTTATTTAAGTGCCAATGGTTTGATAACAATAATTGTATGAAGGTTGATCCACGACATGGGTTTATTAAAATCAAACATGAATCAAAAGTATATGTCAATGAGCCCTTTATTCTAACTTAATAAGCTATTTAAGTGTATTATACTTCTTTTCTATCAAGAGAGAGAAGGAAGGAAAGATTGGTGGGCTATGTGCAAAATTAAGTCTCGAACCATTCATTACAAGCTCGAAGAAGAAGAAGAGCCCCATTTACCTGAATACTTTTAAGAGGATGAAACATTAAGCGTTCATCAATCTTTAATAGATGCAGAGTTGGATGCTTTAGGAATTCTCCTACATAATGGTGAATATAAGGAGATAGATCATATTGAGTTTATTTTAAAGGACAATCCTATCCAAGAAGAAAAAGAAGAGGAAGAAGTGGAAGAAGAGAAAGAATCAAAAGAAGAATCTGAAGGATACCTAACATCTAAAGAGGTTGATAAGTAGCGATAAGTATATCAAACTCCCATTATATCTTTCTATTCAAATTTCTAACATTAACCTTCAGGCTTAATGGAGTCAACCCCAAGCATAACGACTAGTTTTCTTTATCTTTATGATATACTTATTTTATTTGTCTTTCATACTTATCTTGTAGCATTTTAATTCTTACATTACTTGTCATAATTATATAATTAATCTATGAATCTATTTATTTTTATTTTTAGAGATTATGGGATCATGTCTTCTAAAGAAAAGAGCCATGCTATTTGAAGAAAGAGCTCTAGAGGACAGAGCTCTTGAGGAGAGTGCTCTCGTGTAGTCAGCTCATGTGGTTCTATGGTGCTCACACCATGCGATGAATTCTAACACTTTAAAAATTTTCTTTTAGATTATTTTATCCTTTATTATCTTCTATAATATTCTTTATAATATTTTGCTACTCTCAGATTTGGATGACATAGGATCACCATTGATCTGACAGTCACACAGAGCAGTGACCAGCTCTCACCTCAGCAATGTGGTAGAGGACCCACCCACCTCACGGCACCTCTGACTCGATCAGAGGATAGAGAGCTTATTCATATTCAGAGCTGCTCGTAAGTATTAGATCTTCAAAGAATATGTTTAAAGTTTAGCCATTTTAGAATCAATATTAATTGTTCAAAATTAATTTTGCAGCACATTTAGGGAGCCTGGGGTATCCTGTGTCAGGGTCAGTGAACGAGTTCTCCAGTTGACTGTTGGGGCCTTGTGACACAGTCTGAAAGATGTTCTTAGTAAGTCAAAGATGTTAAATTTTTAAATTCATGACATATTTGTATTCTATTTATTAATACATACTTACTTCTAATTGTAGGAGTACTATCGATTTGAGACTCCTCAGAATGAGGAGGCTGGTCGTTGGATCTTTGAGGAGATGGCCACATGTAGGCTCTAGGATGGGCTGTACAACCTCAAGCAGTCCACCATAGAGTTCTTCAATTGATTTATCAATAAAGTGGGCAATTTTTATCCATTCTTGTGTTATGTGTCCGAAAATCATCTAAAAAATTAATAACTTGAAGATATATATTTTATAAAATTTAGACTTTGAGATATGTATAATTAATTCTTAAATTGCTCTCGATCGATGGATTATCATAGGGATGGTGATTGATCTGATTAGATCAGTGCATAGATCACTTCTTTTGAGATAGATAAGTCTCCAGTCTACAGTATAAAAATACTGAGCAAGAGTATGGATGGTTGTTAGAGAATATCAATACTGAGCATGATCATATAAGAGATCACATGGATGTCTACTTACTCATCAGTGATCTTCTCGATGCTGTAGTGGTGTGAGTGGTTCCTTGACCTACGGTGCCTCGGTTGCTTACAGTGAGGTTGCTATAATTTGACTATACATAAACATGATCTTCTAGCCATTTGAATTCTTGTAGTATATGTTGGCTATAAAAGATTCATTTTAGAGTAGGATATGTACTTATAAGGGATCTATCAACCTTAGTAAATAAGGAGCAGTCCTATGGAATTTGAGAAGCTGAGTCCACAAGTCCATGGTCATAGCAAGATGATTGATGGAAAGAGTTTCTATGAGTATCACATTTGGACTTGAGCTAATCTAATCTTTTATATGACAGATGTTAGGATTTGATGAGTTTTCATGATTTTCGTCTTGTCGAAACTCACGATAGAAGAACTAAATCATACGGTAACTATACCTAGGAGTTCTATTTTCTATTCTACTGGATTGCCATCACATGCTATTAGATGTTACTAATGGATTGTGAGAACTCACTGAGATTATTTTAGATCGATAATCCTTGTTCAATGTGAGTTAGAATTATTTAGCCCATCGAAAGATATTTTGATGATACTATGATAGAGATTATGGTATGTCTCACTACCAAATAGAAGAAAGAACCTATAGGGTCACACATAAACAAGATTCTTTATTGATTAGATGGTTAAGTTACGATTATAAATCATAATAGAATATGATTATCAATATAATTGATAATGCAAAAGTTGCAATTGAGTAATTCGCTAAGTGTTAATGAATTATAGGGGGATCAATTAGTAATTGGATTGATGTTTGGCTCAATTTGATTGAGCTATGAGATTCAAATCAGATCTAATTGAATTAGATTCAATGTAGTTTGGTTTGGATATGATTAAATCAAGCCGAACTAGATTATGAGATAATCCAATTGCATAAAAAGTACAATTCCTAGTTTGACTGAACTTGTTTGAATCAATTTCCTAATCAGATTAGGATTTATTTCAGATTTAATTTGAGTTTTTAATTGGACTAAGAATTAGCTTGATTTGGGTGCTACCTAATCCTAAGTTGGTTAGGATTAAAACATATTTAAATCAGATTTAAATCTACACCTAAAAGGAATCCCAATTAGACTAGGATTCTCTCTCCATCTGCCACCCTTGTTCATGCCAAAGAGAGTACCACATCCTCTTGGTTTTTGCACATCAAAACTTCATGCCAAGAGCCTTCATGTGTTCCTATTTCTCTCCTTTTAGATCTGGTTTAATTTGGAATAAAATCAGTTTGGATTTGAATCAAAGTAGGAATCCTAATTTGGTTAGTTTTTATTCTTTCAAACCTTGCCTTTAACTAACTACTTGGATGCCTATAAAAGAAAGGGGTTATGGGATGTGAAACCCAGATTTGAGATCAGATCTCATGCAGAAAAGAAGGGCTTTGGCATGGGATTTTTGGGCATGAGAAATCCTTGCATGGGGTTTTTAGAAGAGAGAAAAGAAAGAGAAGGGTTCTTGTGATCTAGTTTTTCTTCTTTTTTCTAGTCTTCTTCTTCCTTGAGAGAGTCTTAGGGATTAAAGAAGGTCCTTTTCAACCATCAAAGAAGTGATCTTTGTAAGGGAGCTAGTATTTCAAAAAGATCAAAGAGCTTTTGATCAGATTAGATCGTGTGTGGATATCCATAGAGACCGGACACGTGCGCGGCTACACTAAAACCTAAGACAACCTCAGATCCGGATTGGAAGAGAAAGTTCAGTGATTTAGATATATGATTCTATAATATATTTATTTTTATTTTTTAAAATTAGATACTTTATATCTTGTTTATCATCATATGAACTAGATCTATAGATATAAGATTTAGATCTATGCATGCGTAAGATTAAATCTGATTTAATCTTGTCTTCCACTATTTATTTTTTAAAATTATTTTAAAATTTGTATGAAAAATATCTAAAATTCAATAGTGGTATTAGAAACATGAATTTATATACATAAAAATAAGATGAGATCTAATTTCTAATTAGATCTAAAAAATTAATTTGATTAATGATTTGATATCGATATGTTGCAAAGGTTGTCGCATATCGATAATAGATCTTTTTGAAAAATATTTTCAATTATTTAGATCTGATTTTTTGTTGATCTAAAAAGTTATTTTAGATATAATTTTTATTCATATATGAGATATATGAGTAGTATTTTAGATCTGAAAAATAGTTTTAGATCTAAATTTATCATATATAAATGATTGCTGAAATTTAAAAACTAGTTTCAAAATCATAACATGTTTAAATCTTAAATTTAGAATTTAGATCTGAATTCTGAAAGTTGTTTCGAGATTATAACATGTTAAATCATTCATATAATTCAAATCTAAAATTTAGCTTTTAGATCTAAATTTTATGTTAATAAGATTAACAATTGGTCATGGCTAAATCAAAATTAGGTCAAGTAATTTTATTCACCTAGGGTAATTGATTTGAACATAATAGAATCCAATCAATTTGAGTAGTTGATCAAATTCATTTAAGAGTTGATTAGAATTAGGTCAAGAGTGCTCACGAGCAAACCAATAGTTGTAGTTGGTTGGATCAATTGAAATCCATATGTTAAATCGATTGATCCAAGGACCTAATTCAGCTCAGTGGCTCAAGTCTCAATCACTTAAGCTAAGTTATTTGAAACCAATTGATCAATTATTATCTAAGACAAGTGCTAGATGGTGGTTACTTAATTAGGACCTTTGAATATTGAAGAGGGAGCCTCCCACTCATCTTCACTTATCTGGCCAATTTAGTAGATTGAATCTTGAATAAGGTTGCTTGATGGTTCAGTTTAGCCCATGCCAATAGGACTAGTCATGGTGATGACTAATTAGATGAGACCTAAATCAAAATCTTCTCTCACACATATTAAGTCTAGTGGTCTTCCACCATTGCAGATATGCGGATGTGCAACTGGTGTTGATTGTTCTCGGCTAGTTACAGTGATTCAGTTGTACTAGAAACATGCAACCACTCGATAACATTAGATGCTCTGAAGTAGAGATGAGGTTGGACCCAATATCTATCAGATGAGTGATCTAATGATGGCTTTGCACCCGCTTGTGAATGGTGGGTCTGAATTAACTAAGGAGTGTAGCCAATATCTGTCAAGTGAGCCTACATAACTTAGAAATCAAATTGTTGCATCATGCTTGGAGAACTATTGGACAAGATCATCCACTCATCAGTATAACATGTTAATCAATATCTATCATATGAGATGCACGTACATTGGTGGGACCGCAGTACCCACTAGAACCCTTGTCATGTTAGGGTTTTCATTTCTCCACTCGGAGAGTGTGAGAGATCCAAAAAAGTAGTGGAAGACTCTTTGTAGTTTAACTATGTTAGCTTCAAATCCTTTAGCCCGTATCCTAGAGTCCAACCGTTTGATCGGAACCAATTTCAAGAACTGACTCAAAAATCTTAAGATAATCTTGTTATCCAAAAAGATAGGGTATGTTCTCGACCAGGACCCCCTTCTTTGCCAAACCATCCTGTACTGAACAGAGAGCTACACTGGATAAATGGACAGATGATGACAATCAGGTCAAGTGCTATATACTGACTTCTATATCAAACAAGTTGCAAAGCCAGCATGAGCACATGCCAAATGCTAGAGCTATGATCATTCACCTACAAAAGTTATACAGTGAGCAGAGCCGAACAGCTCGTTTTGAAGTTTTGAAAAGGCTCTTCAACTCCAAGATGCACGAGAGGCAGTCAGTCCACAAGCATTGTCTAACAATGATCAAGGATCTGGAGGACCTTGAGAAGCTCGACCTTATGATGCAGAAGAATTGCAAGTGGATCTGATCCTGTAATCCTTGACTAGTTCATAAGATAATTTATAGTAAATTACCATATGAACAAGTTGGACTACATCCTATCCGAAATTGTCAACATGTTGGTTACTATAGAGGGGATCTTGAAGAGTTCAAGGGGCTCCATTCTTGCTATGGAGTAGGCATCTTCTTTCAAAAGAAAGTCTTTAGGAAAGAAGAAGAACAAACCTATGAAGAAGTAAAAGAAAGAAAAAAAACAAAAAAAGAATGCTTCGAAGAAGGCTGCAAATAAAGGAAAATATTTTCTATCAGAAAGACAGCCACTGGAAGAGGAACCATCTGCTGTACCTGGAGAGCCTAAATATCAAGAAGGAAAACAAATCTTCAAACGGTATGTCTAGAATGCTTGTTGTTGAATCTAATCTCATGATTTTCTGTACTTCTAATTGGGTATTAGACTTTGGTTTAAATGCTCATATATGTATTTTTATGCAGGATTTAGTAGAAAGTAGAGGGTTGAGGCATGGTGAGATGATCCTTAGGGTCGGCAATGAAGCAAGATTTACTGCAGAAGCTGTTGGCACCTACCCTCTTCAATTATTATCTGATTTTAGATTAATTTTGAAAGACTATTATTATATGCCTGTAGCTAGCTAGAATTTGATTTTTATTTCTATACTAGCATAGAAAGATTTTATTTTTAATTTCAATAAAGACTTTTATTTGATTTATTTGAGAAATAAATTGGTTGCATATTATCTTTTAATTAATAGTTTTTATCACTTGCATGTTAATACATGTGTGAATGTAAATGAGCAAATAATCAATAATGCCATAAGTCATAATAATCTAGAGATGGCGTTAACCACAAGTATATGTGGCATCTTAGGCTTGGCTATATTGGAAAAGATAGGATAAACAAACTGAAAAGTGATGGTCTCTTGGGCTCTTTTAATTCTGAGTCATTTATAAATTCTGTCTTCAAGAAAAGATGACCAAGTTATACTTTGTAGGACATGGAGAAAAGGCCACTCAAATACTTGTCCTAGAATACATTGACATGTGTAGCCCTTTTGATGTACAGGTTAGAGGTGATTACAGCTACTTTATTACCTTTATTGATGATTTCTCATGATATGGGTATGTATTTCTTATGAGACATAAATCTGAGGCCTTTAAAAAGTTTGAAAAATTCAGACATGAAGTAGAAAAATAAACAAAAAAACCCCTTAAGGTTCTTCAATCAGATCGAGAAGAAGAATATCTTAGTAGAAAATTTTTAAGTTATCTCAAGAAAAATGGTAGAGTCTCACAATGGATTCCTTCTAGTATGCCTCATCTCAATGGGGTATCCGAAAGGAGGAACAGGGCTCTATTGAGATATAGTCTGGTCCATGATAAGCTTCACTGGCTTACCCTTAAATCTTTGAGGACACACCCTACTAACTGTGATTTACCTATTAAATAGGGTTTCCTCTAAGTCCATTCCTACCACACTGTATGAGATATAGCATGGTAAGAAACTGAGTTTTGATCACCTTAAGATTTGGGGATGTCCAACCTATGTCAAAAGACAAATGGCAGACAAGTTTGAGGCTAGGTTTATGAAAGCTCACTTCATAAGGTATCCTAAGGAACCAATAAAATACTCCTTTTACTTTTTAGAAGACTGCAGTGTGATTGTGTGTCAACACATCACATTCTTAAAAAAATAGTTTATCCAGGATGGTGGCAATAGGAGGTTAATTGAGCTCGAAGAGAAAGTCTCTGAAGAGTAACGAGCTGAAGAACCCGATGAACCCATTAATAATGAGCCAGTAGTTCCACCTCCACCTCATAGATAAAGTAGGGTCTCCCATCCTCCTGAAAGGTACTTAGATATGCATACCAAGGATGTAGAGAAAATATTTCTTATTGGAGATAAGGGTTATAGAGATGATCCCAAAATCTATGACGAGGTGATGTCAAACATCGACTCCCGAGAAATGGTTGAGTGCTGTGAAGTTAGAAATTGACTTAATACATTCGAATCAAGTATGGACCTTAGTAGATCCACCTGAGAA
This sequence comes from Elaeis guineensis, assembly GCF_000442705.2. NCBI lineage: Eukaryota > Viridiplantae > Streptophyta > Magnoliopsida > Arecales > Arecaceae > Elaeis > Elaeis guineensis. The sequence continues at coordinate 24,211,200 of NC_026008.2, read as the reverse complement.
TATAGTACCCATTAGATGTAAATGGATCTACAAAAGAAAAATAGGTCTAGATGGTAAGGTAAAGACCTATAAAGCTAGACTCATGGCAAAAAATTATAATCAGCATGAAGTCATTGACTATCAGGATACCTTTTTGTCTGTGGCTTTGTTTAAATCTATCTGCACACTACTTGCCATTGCAGCTTTCTATGATTATGAGATATGGTAAATGGATGTGAAAACTACATTCCTAAATGGATATCTTATTGAGAATTATGTCCTAAAATCAGTCGTATGATGATTGAGATCATCTTTGTATATGAATTATTGATAAATGAATAATAATTATTCTAGCATTTTTATCACAAAGTTATATTTTCTTTGAACTCTTATGCTGTGATGAAGTCCTTAGAACTATGTTAGTGTACGATAAAAAGAAGATTTATTATATAGTTCTTAAACATATTCATGACCAAATGATACGTCATTACAGGATGATGATGTTTATCGAGTGGAGGTCACTGTGAGTCATATGGGTTGGTTGTCCTCTTAACCAAGGAGTGTGGTGACACTGGTATGGCATACAAGTGAGATGTAGGAGTACATCGTCATGAAACAGGTGACTCACCTACTGAGTATTCTACTGTCAAGAGCTGCTTGCGAAGCATATAGGTATAAGTGTCTTTCAGACCTGAGATCACCATAGTGAGTTACAAGAAACTCACTGTGCTTTGATGCTAGACTATCTGAATTTCTAATGCAGTGACGGAAGGCTACTAGGTACAGTCAAGTGCTTGTGAAGTCTGTGTGTGGATCAAGATGAGATTGATCCCTCTGAATTATTAGAGTTGATGTATTACTGTATTTTAATTTAGTAAAGCTTTGGCCAGGATAATCTATGAAATAAATTTGAAATGTTGAAGTATAATATGAATGAAGCAATCTCGATTGACAGTTAACCTGAGACTATCCTAGAGCATTTAGGATCAAAAGGATGAATTATACGATAATCATGTGTATGGATTCTGAAATATTCTTTTGTGATAATTTGATCTATCTGTATGTCAGAAATCATTGCTAAATGGTATCTCAATTAGTGCAGAAATCGGTTCCTGTGCTTCCGACTTAGTGTTTGAACCTATGGAATCACACACATAAGTCAGACACCGTAGAAAAATATTGACCTATGTTTATATGTTCAATTTGAAAGTACTTGACTTGGTTGAATATATAAGCTAACTTGATTGAGAATTAAGTTATAGATCAAATGGGATTGAAGAGTTGACTATGTCTAGCTAGCACTACACATGAAGTTCAGGTTCCATCCCGAAGATGAACAGTTTCTGATCTATGATCCATGGAGCATATGAAAGATTGAATTTAAGTACTAATTAATTTTAGATTAGATCTAAATTAATTTAGCTTAATTGGATCTAAAATTAAAATTAGACTTGGTACAAAAGTCCTAAAGAGTTTGAGATTGATAGCCTTTCAAAATTATTTCGAACCAGCTTCGAATTGGATTTGAATCGGATCTGTTTTGGATGAGATATGTGAAATCTTTCTTGCACTGAGATTTTTCTCTCTTATGGGCCAACCAACACCTAAAAGCTTTCTCATTGTGGGCATCCCATGTGGGTGAGAGATTAGATGCAATTTGGTTGTCATATGTGATGTCAATTCTATCTCATGTAGGAGTCCTTTTATAAGTATTGGACTGATTCAAAGTATATTTGAGTTAGGAGTCCTATACTTATTGGGTCATGAGATTTATTTATAAATAAAAAGAGTCTCTATCTATGGATGCATAGCAAACAAATCAGATTGAGAGAAGAGAGAATTAGAGAGAGAGGTGTGAGAAGAGAGAAGCCCTTCTTCTTCTCCTTGGCCTCTCCCCTTGGGTGCCGCCCCTTCTCCCTTGGCATGGGCCCTCTTATGGGCATCCTACTTACTGGTGTGAGGTGTCACACCAGCATATCTCCTTCCTCATTTGATTGGATTGCGAAGATTGGAGTTCATCTCACTTTCTTGTGACATCTAGCGTGTATGCGAAGTAGAGGATCTGCACATCCAGGCCTCTACGATGGATTATTTTAGATTTTAGAGATATGATCCCTAATTTCACTTTTAATCTAATAAAAATTTGATCCTTATTCATATAGATTAATAGATAAATTTTAGATGCAACCTGAGTTATTCGAAGAGAAACAGTTTTCCTTCACTTCAATTGGTATCAGAGCAGACCTTTGATTCATGCATATATAACTAAATTTTTTTGAATTAATTACATATTATATGTAATTAAAATTTAATATTAAATATTAAATATAATTTAAATCTATTTATATAAAATTTTTGATCTAATTTTGATTAGATTAGATGAGCCTAATCAATTATTGATTAAGGTTGTTATAAGTTTGTTATAACAGAATTTGACTGTTGCTGATTTTTGATGGAATAATAATATGAATTAAAATTTATTTTAAATTTATTTTAATAAAATTTTAATATTATTATTTTTATTATGAATTAAAATTTATTTTATATCTAAATTAGATCCGTTTCGATGGATATTTAGATCTGAATCCTATCAGAATTCAGCACTATACGAAAATAGATTTTATCAGAAATTCAATCCTTATGCATTCATGTTTGCATCTAATTAATTTTTTATATGATATCAAATCGAAAATTGATATTTTATAATCAGTATAAGATATGTTTCAGATCTGATATGATGTATATGATACATCGAATCTAATTGGATTAGATGAAGAACATGATTGATAAGATCAAGGACATGTTCATGACATAAAATAGTTTTATCAATAATTACATGTTGATGTGATTATATATGAAATTAGATTTCAGATCTTAGTAGCCTATTACTCGGATTGATGAGATCATCAAACCATCCGATCATAAGAGATTGAAAAGATTAATCTCTCTTTTGCCTATTCTATGGGTTCTCTTATGACGTATAAGAGTGTCATTGTGATCCGATTTCGTAAAAAAAAAAAAGTAAATGAGTTCTTATGAATTATTTTAATCATAAACATATTTAGATTAGATTTAAAGTGATTTATGATTTATTACAATAAGATAAAATTTAGATATAAAATTATTTTAGATCTGAATAACATATTATATAAGATATAATCGATATTGATCTAAAAGTTATCATGATGCATGAGATGTGTTGGGTATAAAATACCCCCAGCCGAAGTCCTCAACAGAATCAACAACTCTGCCAGCAAGGCCGACCTTAAAGGAAGACTCTGCCCGGACTCCTACGGGAGCCGAGCTTCGTCCCCGACTCCAACGGCTGCAAGACAGACTGCGTCTGGACTCCTACGAGAGCCGGACTCCGCCGACGACTTCAACAGCAAGTAGACTTCGCCCGGACTCCTATGGGAGCCGGGCTCCATCCTCAACGTCAACTGCTGGTAAGCCCCGTCCGGACTCCTACGGGAGCCGGACTTCACCTTTAACTTTGATTGCAGGAAGACTCCGCCCGGACTCCTACGGGAGCCGGGCTTCGTCCCCGACTCCAACGGCTGCAAGACAGACTACGTCCGGACTCCTACGGGAGCCGGACTCCGTCGACAACTTCAACAGCAAGTAGACTTCGCCCGGACTCCTACGGGAGCCAGGCTCCGTCCTCAACGTCAACTGCTGGTAAGCCCCGTCCGGACTCCTACGGGAGCCAGACTTCACCTTTAACTTTGATTGCAGGAAGACTCCGCCCGGACTCCTACGGGAGCCGGGCTTCGTCCCCGACTCCAACGGTTGCAAGACAGACTTCGCCCGGACTCCTACGGGAGCCGGGCTCCGTCCTCAACGTCAACTGCTGGTAAGCCCCGTCCGGACTCCTACGGGAGCCAGACTTCACCTTTAACTTTGATTGCAGGAAGACTCCGCCCGGACTCCTACGGGAGCCAGGCTTCGTCCCCGACTCCAACGGCAGCAAGTAGACTTCGTCCGGACTCCTACGGGAGTCGGGCTCCGTCCTTAACGTCAACTGCTGGTAAGCCCCGTCCGGACTCCTACGGGAGCCGGACTTCACCTTTAACTTTGATTGCAGGAAGACTCCGCCCGGACTCCTACGGGAGCCGGGCTTCATCCCAGACTCCAACGGCTGCAAGACAGACTTCGCCCGGACTCCTACGGGAGCCGGGCTCCGTCCTCAACGTCAACTGCTGGTAAGTCCCGTCCGGACTCCTACGGGAGCCGAACTTCACCTTTAACTTTGATTGCAGGAAGACTCCGCCCGGACTCCTACGGGAGCCGGGCTTCATCCTCGACTCCAACGGCAGCAAGTAGACTTCGTCCGGACTCCTACGGGAGCCGGGCTCCGTCCTTAACGTCAACTGCTGGAAAGCCCCGTCCGGACTCCTACGGGAGCCGGACTTCACCTTTAACTTTGATTGAAGGGGATTCCGCCCAGACTCCTACAGGAGCTGGGTTCCGCCCGCAACTTCAGCTCCGAGAGGGCTCCGCCCGGACCCCCACGGAAGCCGGGCTCCATCCACGACCCCAACCGCAAGGAGGACTCCGCCCAGACCCCTACAGAGGCCGGACTCTGACCGCTGCCGAGCTTCAGCCGACAGATCCGTGCCCCCTGGCAGGTCATGATAACAACCATGATCCTGCTCCACTTCTTGTGGTGGATTCTGCGCAGCTCCATCACTCCACGATAACAACCATGATCCTGCTCCACTTCCTGTGGCGGATTCCGCACAGCTCCATCACTCCCTGACAGGCCGCAATAACAGTCACAGCCCTGCTCCACTCCCTGCGGTGGACCCTGCGCGACCCCATTACTCTCCGACAGGCTGTATCAACGGCCATGATTCTGCTCCGCTCCCTGCGGCAGGTGCTGCATGGCTCCACTACTCCCTGGCAACTAGCGACAACGGACGCTGCTCCACTCCTCGCAACTGATTCTACGTGGCGAGCTACGGCGAAAGCCACGATTCCGCTCCACTACCCTTCGCAATAAATTCCTCCTGGCTATGGGCGGCCCACTACCAGACGGTTACAAACGTCGCCATCAATCCGTTACCTCTTCCGCCTATAAAAAGGGGGACCCAGATACGTTATTCTCTAAGCTCAATTCTTATCTCAAAACTCTGCTAAATTCTCCGTTCGAGCACTCCATTCTTGTTGAGGCAGAGAACTGACTTGAGCGTCGGAGGGTCTTGCCGGAGCAACCCCACCTTCGGTTTAGACTTTCTTTGCAGGTCCCGGCGGCGACCGCGGCTTCCCCAACTCTAGCTTCTCCGGCGCAAGCAGATTTTTGCACCAACAGGATTGGCGCTAAAGGAAGGGGTGTGTCTTCGCAGTACCCTTGTTCTTAAAGGAGCGCTCAACGGATCCACTTCCGGCCATCCTATCCGGCACCCACTCTTCCTTCCCTCATCTGATGTCTCCTCGCGAGGCCTTTGCACAATCGCCTCCGGCTATGGTCGCCAATGAGGAGTGGCCGGGTGACCGGCCTCTGCCGGGTTCTATCAATACTGTCTCAGGGGAATCCCGGCGGGAGGCAACCAACGTACCAGCTGCATCCCCCAAGCGGCAAAAAGTTGAAGAACCCATAACCTTCACCGAAGAAGACGCCCAGGGAGTCCAATTCTCTCATAACGATGCGGTCGTAGTTTCCTTGAACATAGCAAATTACGACGTCCGTCGCATTCTCGTCGACAACGGGAGTTCGGCCGACATCTTGTTCTACGATGCCTTTTCGAGAATGTCCACTCTTGACGATCATCTAAGACCGATTTGCTCCCCCTTGATAGGGTTTATCGGTGACGCCGTTCCGACGGAGGGAATGATAGCTTTGACTGTGACCGCGGGTCAGTATCCAAAGCAGTCCAGGGCTTTGGTGAATTTCCTGGTGGTAAAGGCGCCATCTGCCTACAATGCAATCCTTGGCCGACCCAGCCTCAATGCCCTCAGGGCTGTCGTTTCAACCTACCATTTGAAATTGAAGTTCCCCACCAACCAGGGGATCGGAGAGGTCCGGGGAGATCAAGCCCTGGCCAGACACTGCTACAACATCGCCTTGCAAAGAAGCGATCAAGCGGACCCCTGTCCAGTCGACGGATTGGATGCTCACGATGACCTCACTGAAGAGAGGGGCGGCCCAATCGAAGATCTAATACCAATCCCTTTGAATGATGGGAGCGCGGATCATGTGGTGCTAATTGGTTCCAACCTGGGGGAGGAGGTGCGAACGCATCTTATTGATTTTCTACGAAAAAATACGGACGTTTTCGCTTGGGTTCCAGCTGACATGCCGGGGATTGACACGGAAGTCATGGAGCATCGTCTAGCAGTCGATCCTAAGCATCGACCGACAAAAGAAAAAATCCAAAATCATGCCCCAGAGAGGCAGAAGGCGATAGCTGAGGAAGTGGATAAACTTCTCAAGATCGGATTCATTAAGGAAGTCAATTATCCTGATTGGATTTCCAATGTTGTTTTGGTCAAGAAAGCAAACGACAAGTGGAGGATGTGTATAGACTTCAAAAAGCTGAATAAGGCTTGTCCAAATGACAGCTATCCCCTGCCCAAAATCGACCAACTGGTTGACGCTACCTCAGGCCATGAGCTCCTCACTTTTATGGACGCATTCTCCGACTATAATCAGATTAGAATGGCATCGGAAGATGAAGAAAAGATAGCTTTCATCACTAATCGCGGCCTTTACTGCTACAGGGTCATGCCATTCGGCCTCAAGAATGCGGGCACAACCTACCAACGGCTGGTGAACAAAATCTTCAAAGAGCAGATCGGCCGAAACATGGAGGTCTACGTGGACGATATGCTTGTAAAAAGCAGGTCTTCCAGGAATCATGTCGTCGACCTCGAAGAAACCTTTGACGCTCTTCGAAAGTATAGAATGAAGCTGAACCCAACCAAATGCGCTTTTGGGGTAACCTCAGGAAAGTTCCTGGGCTTCATGGTATCAGGGCGTGGGATTGAGGCCAATCCAGAGAAAATTCGCACCAACCAAGAGATGACCGCCCCAAAGTCGATCAAGGAGGTTCAGTGCCTCATAGGGAGGATAGCGGCTCTTAATCGCTTTGTCGCGAGGTCGGCTGAACGATGTTTGCCCTTCTTTCAAACCCTCAAGCAGCCGAAGAACTTCTGTTGGACCTCTGAATGCCAACAGGCATTTGAAGAATTAAAAAGCTACCTTAGCTCACCCCCGCTGCTGGCGAAGCCTGAACCTGGGGAGGAACTATTTTTGTACCTGGCGGTCTCTCCCACGGCCCTCGCGGCCGTCCTTGTCAAAGAAGAAATGAAAGTCCAGCGACCAGTCTACTACATTAGCCGCTCGTTGAGGGACGCCGAGACCAGGTACACCAAATTAGAAAAACTGACCTACGCCTTGTTGATTGCAGCTCGGAGGCTTCGTCCCTATTTTCAAGGGCACACCGTGACGCTACTCACTGATCAACCAATCAAGGCGGTTTTGCACCGGGCTGACACCTCCGGGAGAATGGCAAAATGGGCGATTGAGCTCACAGAATTCGACATCAACTACAGACCTAGTGTTGGGAAATGTGTCCCAAAAAGCCAATCGTCAAGCTGTTGACGGTTGAGCAACCAAGTATTGTAATTGATTTGTTAATAAATAAAATATATTTGGCATCTTCATCATAAGCTTTCATCTTCTAATGAACTCCGTTGTTATGATGAAGTCCTTAGGACTATTTAGGTTTGATAAAGAGAGGATTTATCGATTAGTCCTTAAAACTGTTCACGACCAAATGATAGGCTGTTAATAAGGACGACAGCTTCTATCGAGCATAGGTCGCTGTAGGCCATATGGGTTGGTTGTCCTCTTAACCAAAGAGTGTGGAGACACTGGTATGACATACAGGTGAGATGTAAGGGTACATCGTCATTGAACGTGACCAACTCCAGAGCATTCTGCTGTCGAGAATGTCTCTGATGGGATATAGGTATAAGTGTCTCTTAGACTTGAGATCACCTCAGTGACTTGCAAGCAACTCACTGTGCTTTGGTACTGGACTAACTAAATTTTTAATTCAGGGATGGAAGGCTTCTGGGCACAGTCAAGTACTTGCGAAGTCAGAGTGTGATCGAGATGGGATTGACCACTCCAAGAGTTGGAGAAGAATGAGTCGCTGTATTTCAATTTAGCAAAACCTTGGCCAGGGTAATCCATCAGATGGATTTGATATTTTGAAATACAATATGGACAACCTGATCAGAGTTGACAGTTAAACTCTGGGGTGTCCTATGATCATTTTGGTCAAGGGGATGAATTATATGAAAACTATATCCGCATGGGTTCTAAGGATGTTGTTCTACACATTCGACCTATCCGGTCGTCGGGTATCATTGCTAGATGGTCACTTCGATTGGTATAGAAATTTGTTCCTATGCTACCGGCTTAGGTTCGGACCTATGAGGTCACACACATTAGAGTTCATGATCCGATCGGATGGTTGATCAACGATTAAGAATCGTTCTAGGGTTAAATGATCAATACGATTGACATTTAACCCAGTGCAAGTGTTGTAGGAGGATCGATTAGCAATTCGATTGCTAATTGGCTTAATTGGATTAAGCCAATGGACTGAGATTAAGTCTAATTAAATATGATTTAATTAGATTTAGTTTGGGCTTGATTGGATCAAGTCCAATTGGTTTATTGGATAAGCCAAGTGCAAGGAAAGACTAGTCCTAGTTCAACTAGGACTTGGGTCAATCTAATTTCTAATTTGATTAAAAAATTAAATCAGATTTAAATCTAATTTAATCTGATTAAATTAGGTTCTTAATTAGGTTAAGACCAATTTTAATTGGGTTGATCTAATTTTGATTTGATTTGGTTTGGGAAACCAAATTAAAACAAGTTATGAGACAGAATCCTAGTAGGACTAGGATTCCACCTTGCGCCACATAAGCCTTCTCCACGCCCTCTCTCTAATTCAACGCCAATCTCCACTTATTTTGTGTGACAAAAGCCCTCTCCCAGATCTCTCTCACGTTCACAAAAGGTCTCTTCTCTTCTTTCTTACATGGAAGGTGGTTTGGATCAAATCTAAAAGGAATAAGTTTGGATTTTGAATTCTATGAGATAGAGTTTTAGAAATCCAAAACTCTTTCAATTTTGCACCGAATTTATCCAAATTTTTTTTGGAATTTTCGTGGCTTTTAGGGTTTACATTGTACACCCTTTGCTGGTGATCCATATATAAAAATATGGAGGAGGTGCTCAAGAGTTGGGCGTCCCTTAACTTGCCATGTTTGGATAAGCCTTGACTAGGTGTTTGACCTAGATAAGGACTCTATCATATATCTCTATATAAGATGAGTTTCTTCATAAAATTTTAAGGAGAGATAGATATTTGAGAGGTATTTCTGCCATCCAAAAATCAGAGAGAAATACCTTTGGGTCGTGGAGATATAAAAGATGCAAGTTTGGGTGTCTAGAGAGAAAAACGTGAAGAAGAAGAGGGTCTTCTTCTAGGGTTTTTATTTTCATATCTTTCCTCCTTCCATCTTGAGTTTTCTGAGAGCATCTCAGATCTGAAACTCGTCCTTCTACTTTCCATCTTTGGAAGAGTCCAAATCAAAAAGAAGGAGGCACCTGATCAACCATCAAAGAAGGATCAGCGCAGTACTAGCATACTGTGCTGATTTCCTGAAGCAGAACTTCTGATCGAGATTCGTGGGCTCGTGTGGACGACTCCTAGAGGCCGGACGCATGTGCGGCTTGCAACATCATCCTCAAGCCCAGATCAGCAAGGTTAGAACATCTAACTTGCAAGGTAACAGATCTGATCTATTGTTTAATACATACATTAGATGTAGCTAGTATAGAAACATGTTGATATGATCAACATGTAGTTCATACTATATTTAAATATATTTTAATTTTTGATTTAATGCCATGTAATAATCATGTAATAGAATCTTAGATCTAGAGATTTTCTGATCTTAGAAAATAAATTTTGATTTATTTTAGTCTTCCGCTGTATGATCTTGAAAAAGTTTCAAGATCTAACCCTGAAACTCTAGATCTGGTTCCTACAATTGGTATCAGAGCCTAGGTTCTTTATTACATGATTATTTATACATGCTTAGATTATTTTTTAGATTAGATCTAATTTATAATCTGATTATTAAATCTAAAATTAAAATTTTAGATCAATCACAAACTGCAAGGTTGTCCTGCTGTAAGGTTTACCCCTTACAGTGCAAAGGTTGTCCTAGTTTGTGTAGATCTATCTTTAATCATAAATTTGTTAGATATGATCTAGATTAAATTTATGATTTATTAGATTTAAAAGATATTTAAATCTGAAATAAAATCTCTTTGTTAATAATTTTTGTGCAAAGAAATTATTTAAAGTTGAAATTGTTTCAATTACATGAACCTGTTTAGATTAGATCTAAAGTAGTTTCATGTTTATTTCACTTGCATCTTGATTCGGAATCAAACATGCAATATGGTTAATAGAATCATATTGTAAAATTGTTTTACAAATATGAAAATGATTTTTTGAAAAGCCAAACCCAACCCTCAGCCCAAAACTTAATTAAAAATTAAGAAGTTGTTTGATTAGGTTCTAGGATTGTGAATTGAAGAACCTAAGACACAAATCATAACACATTGGGTTAATGGGTTAGTGGGAACTAGGTCCATTAATTGGGTTAGACCTATGGTTAGATTAAAGATGGACTTAATTAGAGAATTGACTAAATCTAATCAATTGTTGTCTTAGATTAGGTCAAGGATTCTCTAGATCAATTACAATAGTTGTAGTTGGTCAAGTCCATGTCTTTAACGAGAACCAAATGGACTTGATTCTTGGCTAAGCGGTCTAGCACGAACTGTTAGGTTGATCTAATCGAAACTAATTAAACCAGTTGGTGTCTAAGGTAAACCAGACCGGTGGTTTTTAATTGGGAGCCCGCTTACCTGGCCATTCATGATGGTGTCTAAGGCAAGCTTTGGCAGACCCTCCCACTGATCGAACTTACCTGGCCTCTTGGTGAAATTATGTTTTGATCGGATCACTTGACTATTCGAGCTGACCCATGTCAGCTAGGTAAATCAGTGTGACTGATTTAGGTGCTCCTAGACCAGCCCTTTTAATGGTCTCCCTTAAGCTGACTTGGTGAAGTCAGTGGGAGAATCATGATAAGCTGGTTCATCTGACCTCATCCTCTATATTATTTAATCTTCTAAAATTATTAGGTCCTTAAAATGATAAAGTTATGGAGATAACTGAGTCATAGCCTCCCATTAAGGTGTTTGATAATGAGTCCATGAACTCAATAATCATTGCAGACCCAAAGGCCTGGTGCTTGTTGACTAATGGAATTATCACTCATCATATGACGACTTGGAAGTGTCTCTCTAATGGTGGTTAGGTGAGCCAACCAAAGTTGGGCTTAATCATTCGTTGGTTAGATACACCAAGTATGATCATGTTAATGGTTGGACCTAACCGGATCCTTACAGTGGAGGCCAAAGCCTACTGATTAGGTTTCTGGGGCAAAATTAAAATTACTAGAAATTATTTAGAGAAACAATTGGTTATGAACCTACCCTTAGATGTATATGGGTTGGCCAACCAAAGTTGGGCTTGTGTGCAGTCTAAGTGGATTCTAGTACCCGCTAAGGAATTAGGGTAATTCCTCGAATTGGAGGTAGGGGCTACCAATTCAAATAAAATAGTGGAAGAAACCTTTTGATTAAAGTTCAAATCTTTAGGTTTAATGAATCAATTACTAATTAGGTTATGGTTTTCTTTTGTGCAGATATGGCCACTTCCCTATCGCTCCGATCATTGTTGGACAATGATAAGTTGGTGGGATCCAATTTCGATAGCTGGTACCGAAAGTTGAAGATAGTCCTGGAGCATGAACGGATCCTATATGTGATAATGGATCCTGCACCTGAGGAGCCAGCTGTCAATGCATGTGGAACAGTCAGAGACACTTACCAGAAGTGGCTCAATGACCGGACCACGGTGCGCTGTATCATGCTGGCTGCTATGAGCGACGAGTTCAGTTGCAGATTCGAGACGGCTCAGCCAAAGGACATGCTTCAAGTGTTGGAGGATGCCTTTGGCACACCCGATGACGTGGAGAGGCACAAGACTAGTTGTGCCATCTTCAACGCCAAAATGCGGGATGGTGCCTCTGTCACTGATCATGTATTGTACATGATCGAGCTGATGGAACGATTGAGCAAGCTCGGCTTTCCCTTGCATGAGCAGCTTGGGAAAGATGCAATACTGAACTCGCTGCCCAAGTCTTATCTCCCATTCCTCACTCATTATAGAATGACAAAGCTTGAAGTAAACTACCATGGATTACTAGGGTTACTTCAGAACTTTGAGAAAGATCACCAACTCCATAAGGAGTCGGTGAACTTAGTGGGAGGTTCATCTTCTGGTTCTCGACCCTTTAAGAAAGGGAAGAAGAACAAGAAGAAGAAAGTAAAGAAGGTGCAAGTTCAGGCTAGGACAACTGTGCAGTGTCAGACCAAAAAGATCAAACCCGATAAGAGTCAAGCTGAATGCTTCTTTTGTAAGAAGCGAGGGCACTGGAAGAGGAACTGTCCCCAGTACATTGCCTCCCTAGACCCGAACAGGCAGAGAAAGCAGCAAGTTGTTGCTGGGCAAGGTATTTATATGATAACTCCTTGCAATTTCTCTATTTGTGATATAACTGACTGGGTATTGGATATCGGTAGCCCTTACCATATTTGCAATTCGTTGCAGGGGTTGCAGGTCAGTAGGAGATTCGAGCAAGGCGAGAGGTTCCTGAACATTGGAGATGGAAGACCAGTTCCAGTTCTAGCATTAGGAATCTTGAAACTTGTATTTGAATCCCATATCGTTGTTCTTAATGATTGTCATTTCTGTCCCAGTTTCTTTTTAAATGTCATTTCTGTAGGCCTTCTGGCCAAAAATGATTATGAAATTTCAATAAAGAAACAAATTTGTAATATCATTGAGAATGGTGTTACTATTTTTTGTGGATATTTGAACAATGGTGTGTATATGTTATCACAACCTGTTAATGTAGTCTATTCAACTGGCAAGCACCCTAGATTAGATAGTGTGTCAGATATCTACTTATGGCACTGTAGGCTAGGTCATATAAACAAGAACAGAATAAACAGGTTGACTCAAGAGGGAATCCTCGAAGTTAGTGATTGTGAATCACTTCCAACCTGTGAGTCCTGTCTTCTTGGTAAAATGACCAAGTCACCTTTTACTGGAAAAGGTGAGAGAGCTACTGAGCTCTTGAGCCTAGTACATACTGATGTATGTGGGCCCATGAGCACCAGTGCTAGAGGTGGATATTTTTACTTCATAACTTTCACGGATGACCTATCCCGATATGGATATGTCTATCTGATGAAACATAAGTCGGATTCATTTGAAATGTTCAAACGATTCCGAAGTGAAGTTGAAAAATAAACTGGAAAGAGTATTAAAACTCTTCGATCTGATCGAGAAGGAGAATACCTTTCTAGTGAATTTCTCACATATCTAGGAGAGAATGGGATTCTCTCCCAATGGACTCCTCCAGGAACACCACAGCATAATGGTGTGTCTGAAAGGAGGAATCGGACTCTGTTAGACATGGTCCGATTCATGATGGGTTTTGCTAGCTTGTCGATATCCTTCTGGGGATATGCACTCGAATCGGCCTGTTATCTGTTAAATAGGGTTCCAAGTAAGTCTGTAGTTAAGACTCCATATGAGATATGGATGGGACGTAAGCCAGCACTTTCACACCTTAGGGTCTGGTGGTGCACGGCCTATGTCAAACGATTAGTCACAGACAAACTTGGACCTAGATTTGACAAATGCTCATTCATAGGGTACCCCAAAGAGACAAAAGGATATTTTTTCTACCATGCTGATGAACAAAAGGTGTTCGTCAGCCTTAAGGCAATCTTTTTTAGAAAAGGAGTTCCTTGGTGAAGGAACCATTGCCTCTAAGGTTGAACTTGATGAAGTTCAACAGGTAGAAGGACCGACACCAATAGCTGAACCTGAGTCGGATATGATTAGATCAGATCCGGAGCCCAATATACCTGCACCATTAAGGCGATCCGGTAGAGTACCGCATCAGTCGGACAGATACTATGGTTTTTTAGTCCGAGACGGTGATCCCATCGAACTTGATGAGAATAATGAGGATCCGATCACCTATATGGATGCAATGCAGAGACCTGATTCCGAGAAATGGCTTGAAGCCATGAAATCCGAAATGGAGTCCATGAAGGTCAACGATGTATGGACATTGGTTGACCCACCTGAAGGGGTTAAACCCATTGGGTGTAAATGGGTCTTCAAAAGGAAGAGGGGCGCAGACGGAAAGGTGGAGACCTATAAAGTCTGTCTGGTTGCCAAGGGGTATCGTCAATGTTATGGTATTGACTATGACGAGACATTTTCTCCTGTGGCAATGCTCAAATCCATTCGGATAATGCTTGCAATAGCTGCCCATCTGGATTATGAGATCTGGCAGATGGATGTAAAGACAGCTTTCCTGAATGGAGAGCTGACCGAAGAGGTGTATATGATACAACCTGAGGGGTTTACATCCACAGATGAGTCCAAGGTGTGCAAGCTTCAGAGATCCATTTATGGATTGAAGCAAGCTTCTCGGAGTTGGAACATGCATTTTGATAAGGTGATCAAAACATATGGCTTCATTAAGAATGGAGAAGAGCCCTGCATCTATAAATGGGCAAATGGTCCAGTTGTGGTATTCCTTATCTTGTACGTGGATGACATTCTCTTAATCGAAAATGACATCCCCATACTACAGGGAATAAAAGTTTGGTTGTCATCACAATTCTCCATGAAGAACTTGGGTGAAGCATCCTACATCCTAGGGATGAAGATCTATAGGGATAGATCTAAAAGGATGCTTGGGTTATCCCAGTCCATGTACATAGATACTGTGCTGAAGAGGTTCAGCATGGAGAATTCCAAGAAGGGCTATCTACCGATAGGCCATGGAATTTCTCTCTCTAAGAAGGATTGTCCGACAACTCCTGAAGAGAGAGAGCGTATGAGTAGAGTCCCATATGCTTCAGCCGTGGGATCTATCATGTACGCCATGACATGTACAAGATCAGATGTGACATACTCACTAGGAGTAGTGAGTAGATACCAATCTGATCCTGGAGAAAATCACTAGAAAGTGGTTAAAGCCATCCTTAAGTATTTGAGAAATACTAAGGATCAATGGTTGGTTTATGGCGAGTCAGATCTGAAACTTGTGGGGTTCACAGACTCCAACTTCCAATCTGACCATGATGACAGCAGGAGCGTGTCGGGTTATATCTTTACTCTGAATGGTGGAGCCATCTGCTGGAAGAGTTCCAAGCAGCATACTGTGGCAGACTCTGTTTGTGAAGTGGAGTATATTGCAGCATCAGATGTCGCGAAGGAAGCTGTGTGGCTGAGGAAATTCATCAACGAGCTCGGAGTAGCACCCTCTCTCGATGGTCCAGTCCTGCTCTACTGCGACAGCACTGGTGCCATAGCTCAGGTGAAGGAACCCAAAGCACATTAGCGGACGAAGCACATCTTGCGCCGCTTCCACCTGATCCTAGAGATCGTGGATCGAGGTGACGTCGACCTTCAGAAGATCGACGGAAAGGAGAACCTAGCTGACCCCTTCACTAAAGCCCTGTCAATAAAGGAGTTCGACAACCACAAGTCGAAGATGGGTATTAGATACTGTGCCGAGTGGCTTTAGGACAAGTGGGAGTTGTTGGGAAATGTGTTTCAAAAAGCCAATCGTCAAGCTGTTGACGGTTGAGCAACCAAGTATTGTAATTGATTTGTTAATAAATAAAATATATTTGGCATCTTCATCATAAGCTTTCATCTTCTAATGAACTCCGTTGTTATGATGAAGTCCTTAGGACTATTTAGGTTCGATAAAGAGAGGATTTATCGATTAGTCCTTAAAACTGTTCACGACCAAATGATAGGCTGTTAATAAGGACAACAGCTTCTATCGAGCATAGGTCGCTGTAGGCCATATGGGTTGGTTGTCCTCTTAACCAAAGAGTGTGGAGACACTGGTATGGCATACAGGTGAGATGTAAGGGTACATCGTCATTGAACGTGACCAACTCCAGAGCATTCTGCTGTCGAGAATGTCTCTGATGGGATATAGGTATAAGTGTCCCTTAGACTTGAGATCACCTCAGTGACTTGCAAGCAACTCACTGTGCTTTGGTACTGGACTAACTGAATTTCTAATTCAGGGATGGAAGGCTTCTGGGCACAGTCAAGTACTTGCGAAGTCAGAGTGTGATCGAGATGGGATTGACCACTCCAAGAGTTGGAGAAGAATGAGTCGCTGTATTTCAATTTAGCAAAACCTTGGCCAGGGTAATCCATCAGATGGATTTGATATTTTGAAATACAATGTGGACAACCTGATCAGAGTTGACAATTAAACTCTGGGGTGTCCTATGATCATTTTGGTTAAGGGGATGAATTATATGAAAACTATATCCGCATGGGTTCTAAGGATGTTGTTCTACACATTCGACCTATCCGATCGTCGGGTATCATTGCTAGATGGTCACTTCAATTGGTATAGAAATTTATTCCTATACTACCGACTTAGGTTCGGACCTATGAGGTCACACACATTAGAGTTCATGATCCGATCGGATGGTTGATCAACGATTAAGAATCGTTCTAGGGTTAAATGATCAATACGATTGACATTTAACCCAGTGCAAGTGTTGTAGGAGGATCGATTAGCAATTCGATTGCTAATTGGCTTAATTGGATTAAGCCAATGGGCTGAGATTAAGTCTAATTAAATATGATTTAATTAGATTTGGTTTGGGCTTGATTGGATCAAGTCCAATTGGTTTATTGGATAAGCCAAGTGCAAGGAAAGACTAGTCCTAGTTCAACTAGGACTTGGGTCAATCTAATTTTTAATTTGATTAGAAAATTAAATCAGATTTAAATCTAATTTAATCTGATTAAATTAGATTCTTAATTAAGTTAAGACCTATTTTAATTGGGTTGATCTAATTTTGATTTGATTTGGTTTGGAAAACCAAATTAAAATAAGTTATGAGACAGAATCCTAGTAGGACTAGGATTCCACCTTGCGCCACATAAGCCTTCTCCATGCCCTCTCTCTAATTCAACACCAATCTCCACTTATTTTGTGCGACAAAAGCCCTCTCCCAGATCTCTCTCACGTTCACAAAAGGTCTCTTCTCTTCTTTCTTACATGGAAGGTGGTTTGGATCAAATCTAAAAGGAATAAGTTTGGATTTTGAATTCTATGAGATAGAGTTTTAGAAATCCAAAACTCTTTCAATTTTGCATCGAATTTATCCAAATTTTTTTTGGAATTTTTGTGGATTTTAGGGTTTATATTGTACACCCTTTTTTGGTGATCCATATACGAAAATATGGAGGAGGTGCTCAAGAGTTGGGCGTCCCTTAACTTGCCATGTTTGGATAAGCCTTGACTAGGTGTTTGACCTAGACAAGGACTCTATCATATCTCTCTATATAAGATGAGTTTCTTCGTAAAATTTTAAGGGGAAATAGATATTTTAGAGGTCTTTCTGCCATCCAAAAATCAAAGAGAAATACCTTTAGGTCGTGGAGATATAAAAGATGCAAGTTTGGGTGTCTAGAGAGAAAAACGTGAAGAAGAAGAGGGTCTTCTTCTAGGGTTTTTATTTTCATATCTTTCCTCCTTCCATCTTGAGTTTCCTGAGAGCGTCTCAGATCTGAAACTCCTCCTTCTACTTTCCATCTTTGGAAGAGTCCAAATCAAGAAGAAGGAGGCACCTGATCAACCATCAAAGAAGGATCAGCGCAGTACTAGCATACTGTGCTGATTTCCTGAAGCAGGACTTCTGATCGAGATTCGTGGGCTCGTGTGGACGACTCCTAGAGGCTGGACGCGTGTGCGGCTTGCAACATCATCCTCAAGCCCAGATCAGCAAGGTTAGAACGTCTAACTTGCAAGGTAACAGATCTGATCTATTGTTTAATACATACATTAGATGTAGCTAGTATAGAAACATGTTGATATGATCAACATGTAGTTCATACTATATTTAAATATATTTTAATTTCTGATTTAATGTCATGTAATAATCATGTAATAGGATCTTAGATCTAGGAATTTTCTAATCTTAGAAAATAAATTTTGATTTATTTTAGTCTTCCGCTGTATGATCTTGAAAAAGTTTCAAGATCTAACCCTGAAACCCTAGATCTGGTTCCTACACCTAGACCAGCAATAAAGGCCCAAATATTGGTAGATTTCATAGTAGAGTGCGCCATCCCAGAGGAGGCCGAGCCTGAGCAAAGCGAAGTTGACGACCTGAAGCCTCACCCGAACTCCCCCAACGAAGAAGCCAATCCCTCCGATTGCTTTTGGACCCTCTATGTGGACGGATCTTCCAGCATGGCGGGTGCGGGTGCAGGCCTGATTTTGGTCAGCCCGGAGGGAGTCATCGTGGAGTACGCTCTGCGTTTCGAGTTTCCCGCAACAAACAACAGAGCGGAATATGAAGCTCTGATCGCAGGATTAAGGATCGCCAAAGAGCTGGGAATAGGTCAACTCCGGGTACACAGCGACTCCCAACTAGTGGTGGGACAAGTCAGCGGGAGTTATGAAGCGTGGGAGGACAGTATGGCCAAATATCTTGAGAAAGTAAAGGAGCTTACCCCCGCCTTTAGCAGTTTCGACATTAGGCAGATTCCAAGGGTGGAGAATACCAGAGCCGATCTTCTCTCCAAGCTGGCGACATCGGCTCCAGTCGAATTATCCAAAGGCATCCTCTTTGAAGTTCTGAAACATCCGAGTACAGAAGAATCGCAGCCCGTAATGGAGATCGACCACGAGTCCAGCTGGGTCGACCCGCTGATAACCTATCTTAGAGATGGAGTTCTCCCCCAGGATGCGAAGGAGGCTCGGAAGCTCCGAAATCAAGCCTCCCGGTACATCCTTTATGAGGGCAAATTGTATAAAAGATCATACTCCTTGCCCCTCTTAAAATGCCTCCGGCCCTCGGAAGCTGACTACGCCTTATGGGAAGTGCACGAGGGAGTTTGCGGAAACCATTTGGGAGCTAGATCTTTATCCCATAAGCTGCTCCGTCAAGGATATTACTGGCCAACGATGCATCATGATTCGATTGAATATGTCAAAAGGTGCGATCGATGCCAGAGATACGCCAACGTCCAGAGACAGCCCGCCACCGATCTCACACCCTTGAGTGCCCCATGGCCTTTTGCACAATGGGGGATGGATATCCTTGGCCCCTTTCCCATGGCGTCTGGACAAAGGAAGTTTCTCCTTGTAGCGATCGACTACTTCACCAAATGGGTTGAAGCCGAACCACTAGCAAAAATCACAGAAGCAAAAGTACAAGATTTCGTCTGGAAGTCAATTGTGTGCAGGTTCGGTCTGCCTAGAACCCTAATCACTGATAATGGACGGCAATTCGCGGGAGCAAGATTCGCCGAATTCTGTGAAGATCTAAACATCTCCCATAACTTCACTTCAGTAGCCCATCCTCAAGCGAACGGCGAGGCTGAGGTGACTAACAGAACCCTTTTGCAAGGGATTAAGACAAGACTTAAAAAAGCAAAAGGAACTTGGGCGGACGAGCTTTATCATGTGCTATGGGTGTATCGAACTACCCAGAGGTTACCTACGGGGGAGACCCCCTTTGCTTTAGCCTTCGGAACGGAAGCCGTCATCCCGATCGAGCTTAAACTCCCGTCGGCACGAGTCGTGGCATTCGACGAACACCAAAATTCGCAAAGTCTTAGAGCTAACCTCGACCTGCTAGAAGAAAGATGGGAGATTGCTCAGGTTCGAATGGCAGCCTACAGACAGAAAGTTGCTCGATATTACAACGTCCGGGTCAAGAACAAAGCCTTTAAAGTGGGAGATCTAGTGCTTCGACGAGCTGCTGTCTCGCAACCTCAGGACCAGGGGAAGCTCGCCCCAAACTGGGAGGGACCTTATGAGGTCAAAGAAGTAGTCCGGCCTGAAACTTATTATCTTAAGGAGCTTGGAGGAGCCGACCTCCCGCGACCATGGAGCTCAGAAAACTTGCGGATGTACTACCAGTAACTTCGTTTTAAATCAATAATCGCATACCCATACAAACTGTATCAAAAACAAAAGAACAACCTCATAAAGTCGAAGGCCCGATTCCATTTAGACGGGATGGGGGGAGAGGCCCTACAACGCCCATATGTGCCCCCACAGCCCTGTTAGGGAAAGGAGGAGAACCTCGCCCTAACTTGAGCAAAGTCGAAGGCCCGGTTCCATTTAGACCGGATGGGGGGAGAGGCCCTACAACGCCCATATGTGCCCCCACAGCCCTGTTAGGGACAGGAGGAGAACCTCGCCCTAACTTGAGCAAAGTCGAAGGCTCGATTCTATTTAGACCGGATAGGGGGAGAGGCCCTACAACGCCCATATGTGCCCCCACAGCCCTGTTAGGGACAGGAGGAGAATCTTGTCCTAACTTGAGCAAAGTCGAAGGCCCGGTTCCATTTAGACCAGATGGGGGGAGAGGCCCTACAATGCCCATATGTGCCCCCACAGCCCTGTTAGGGACAGGAGGAGAACCTTGCCCTAACTTGAGCAAAGTCGAAGGCCCGATTCCATTTAGACCGGATGGGGGGAGAGGCCTTACAACGCCCATATGTGCCCCCACAGCCCCGTTAGGGTCAGGAGGAGATCCTCGCCCTAACTTGAGCAAAATCGAAGGCCCGGTTCTTTTAGACCGGATAGGGGGAGAGGCCCTGCAACGCCCATATGCGCCCCCCAGGAGGAAAATCTTGCCCTAGCTTAAGCAACTCCGATCGGTAGTAAACCCAGCCCGGACTCCTACGGGAGCCGGGCTCCATCGCCGACATCAACTACAAGACAACCCCACTCGGACTCCTACGGGAGCCGGGCTTCACTGACAACAGCAACTGCCAATAAGCCTTGTCCGGACTCCTACGGGAGTCAGACTTTGCCTATGACTTTGATTGCAGGAAGACTTCGCCCTGACTCCTACGGGAGCCGGGCTCTGTCCACGACGCCAAGAAAGGCTCCACCCGGACTCCTATGAGAGCCGGACTCCGTCCACAACTCTAACTTCAAGAGGGATTCTCCATCCGGACTCCCACGGGAGCCAAACTTAGCTTCGACTTCAGCGGAGAAAAAACTCCAAGCGAAAAAGGAAGGCAATGGATTGCAACAGTGATGATTGAAAAACAAACAGCGCCCGAGGTGTAAAAAACCCTGTCACAGCAAGGATTGGGACTCCTGATGGGAGTCCCAGCACTCGAGGAAGCTTTCGGCGCAAAATAAGGCAACTCCCTTAGGGTGACAAAGGCTCGGATCCCCGGATTCAAGCCCTAGGAGGGATCCCGGACCCGAATGGCCTCAAGCGAGCCAGCAGCCATTGACAGAATGACAATCGGATATCTTCGAACATCATAAAAGTCGAAAAGGAGCTCGGCAAATAACCACCCTACACGAATAAAAGAGGTCGTCGATGACCTTAGGACGACGTGAAAAAGCCAAAAAGAAAATGAAGAAGTTCGACAGACAACCATTCGATGCAAGGTACAGACAAAATTTCCTTTTCATTTAATAAGATATACGTTACAAGACCCGATGGGTCGAGAGAGGAAAAAAAAAAAAAAAAGATATACATCATTGCAAGCCTCGCGAGCACGGCTTGGAAAGGATATACCGGAGGCCGCTCCAAGCTACGAACTCCTCTTCCCATCTCTGTCCTTCTCAGCTGCGTTCTCCCGTGCGTGTAACGGACCTATCGGCTCTCATCCCGTCTTGCTTCGCTCCATCTCCGAAGTCCCAGCCCTAGGAGGAA
The DNA here is from genome assembly GCF_000442705.2 of Elaeis guineensis. Taxonomy (NCBI): domain Eukaryota; kingdom Viridiplantae; phylum Streptophyta; class Magnoliopsida; order Arecales; family Arecaceae; genus Elaeis; species Elaeis guineensis. Next base: position 24,189,284 of record NC_026008.2, on the reverse strand, counting down.
AAGGGTGGGATAGGTTCCCGGGGGCGGTAAAGGCAACGGCAGCAGTGACGAAGATCTGTTTCAAGAAGAGCCGGAGTCACTTTGGAGGCAGCGGTGATGTCAAGGATATGCTCCGCCTCCGAATGCTCCGCGACAGCCGCCACCCAAAATGTTCTGGCAAGGTCGGCATGCGCTACTTCCACCGTCCCCGCAACAAGTTCCACTGCCCCACCATCGACGCCGACCGCTTCTGGTCCCTCGGCCCCGACGGCATCAAGGATCCCGCCACAGCTTGTGACGACGGCTCTGCCCTCTTGACCGGTATCACCCCATCTTGCTACTCTGAAATTCTCGGGCAGAATAACTTTACCGACGGCCCCCGTTATTAAACCCCTGTTGTTGAAGGAATTCTTCCTTGAGCCTCCTTTGAAACGACGGGGATCCTCACCGGCCGCTGTTCTCCTCCTCACCTTCCTCCAAGCCCTAGATATCCCTTCAAGGAGGGCCTCCGGGGTAGAAGACATGGTGTGGGAACCCTCAGAGAAGAAGTGGGGGGCTGAAGAAGGCAAGGACTGGTGCGAGGAAAGTAGCTGAGTAGCTAGGCTCTCAGGCGAAAGAAAGGTACCATCCTATCGATAGGTTGAAGCCACGAAGGGAGATTAGGGGGTTTAAATAGCCGACGGATCCTAGCGCAGTTATGGCGGCAGGTGTTCCTGGGCCAACTGGTGCGTGCCACGTGTCCCGCATGTCCCCCTCACCGCTATCGAGGGTTGACCGTTCACGAATTTTCGTAGCACGATGCTTGGGATCGCGTTCCGACGGGGGTTCCGAAAAGACTCTTCAGGTCGCCTTCACTGAAAAACGGGCTCTGACGTGCACACATTAAATGCCAAAATATCTGGGGACGGCAGCGCACAGGATTCGAGGGGACGGTTTCCGCTGTGCCCATCTCTCTGTACTTCCTTCGTTCGAAATTCAAACTCAGAAGTAGGGGGACTGGTGTTGGGTATAAAATACCCCCAGCCGAAGTCCTCAACAGAATCAACAACTCCGCCAGCAAGGCCAACCTTAAAGAAAGACTCCGCCCGAACTCCTATGGGAACCGGGCTTCATCCCCGACTCCAACGGCTGCAAGACAGACTGCGTTCGGACTCCTACGGGAGCCGGACTCCACCGACGACTTCAACAGCAAGTAGACTTCGCCCGGACTCCTACGGGAGCCGGGCTCCATCCTCAACGTCAACTACTAGTAAGCCCCGTCCGGACTCCTACGGGAGCCGGACTTCACCTTTAACTTTGATTGCAGGAAGACTCCGCCCGGACTCTTATGGGAGCCGGGCTTCATCCCCGACTCCAACGGCTGCAAGACAGACTGCGTCCGGACTCCTACGGGAGCCGGACTCCGTCGACGACTTCAACAGCAAGTAGACTTCGCCCGGACTCCTACGGGAGCCGGGCTCCATCCTCAACGTCAACTGCTGGTAAGCCCCATCCGGACTCCTACGGGAGCCGGACTTCACCTTTAACTTTGATTGCAGGAAGACTCCACCCGGACTCCTACGGGAGCCGGGCTTCGTCTCCGACTCCAACGGCTGCAAGACAGACTTCGCCCGGACTCCTACGGGAGCCGGGCTCCGTCCTCAACGTCAACTGCTGGTAAGCCCCGTCCAGACTCCTACGGGAGCCGGACTTCACCTTTAACTTTGATTGCAGGAAGACTCCGCCCGGACTCCTACGGGAGCCGGGCTTCATCCCCGACTCCAACGGCAGCAAGTAGACTTCGTCCGGACTCCTATGGGAGTCGGGCTCCATCCTTAACGTCAACTGCTGGTAAGCCCCGTCCGGACTCCTACGGGAGCCGGACTTCACCTTTAACTTTGATTGCAGGAAGACTCTGCCCGGACTCCTACGGGAGCCGGGCTTCGTCCCCGACTCCAACGGCTGCAAGACAGACTTCGCCCGGACTCCTACGGGAGTCGGGCTCCGTCCTCAACGTCAACTGCTGGTAAGCCCCGTCTGGACTCCTACGGGAGCCGGACTTCACCTTTAACTTTGATTGCAGGAAGACTCCGCCTGGACTCCTACGGGAGCCAAACTTCATCCCCGACTCCAACGGCAGCAAGTAGACTTCGTCCGGACTCCTACGGGAGTCGGACTCCGTCCTTAACGTCAACTGCTGGAAAGCCCCGTCCGGACTCCTACGGGAGCTGGACTTCACCTTTAACTTTGATTGCAGGGGATTTCGCCCAGACTCCTACAGGAGCCGGGTTCCACCCGCAACTTCAGCTCCGAGAGGGCTCCGCCCGGACTCCCACGGAAGCCGGGCTCCATCCACGATCCCAACCGCAAGGAGGACTCCACCCGGACCCCTACAGAGGCCGGACTCCGACCGCTGCCGAGCTTCAGCCGACAGATCCGCGCCCCCTGGCAGGTCATGATAACAACCATGATCCTGCTCCACTTTCTATGGTGGATTCCGTGCAGCTCCATCACTCCCTGACAGGCCGCAGTAACAGTCGCAGCCCTGCTCCACTCCCTGCGGTGGACCCTGCGCGACCCCATTACTCTCCGACAGGCTGTATCAACGGCCATGATTCTGCTCCGCTCCCTGCGGCAGGTCCTGCATGGCTCCACTACTCCCTGGCAACTAGCGACAACGGACGCTGCTCCACTCCTCGCAACTGATTCTACGTGGCGAGCTACGGCGATAGCCACGATTCCGCTCCACTACCCTTCGCAATAAATTCTCCCTGACTATGGGCGGCCCACTACCAGACGGTTACAAACGTCGCCATCAATCCGTTACCTCTTCCGCCTATAAAAAGGGGGACCCAGATACGTTATTCTCTAAGCTCAATTCTTATCTCAAAACTCTGCTAAATTCTCCGTTCGAGCACTCCATTCTTGTTGAGGCAGAGAACTGACTTGAGCGTCGGAGGGTCTTGCCAGAGCAACCCCACCTCCTGTTTAGACTTCCTTTGCAGGTCCCGGCGGCGACCGCGGCTTCCCCAACTCCAGCTTCTCCGGCGCAAGCAGATTTTTGCACCAACAAGATGTATATATAAAATTTAGATCATACCTATGTATGTTTAATTATTAAACATATTATAAAAATTTATTTTTATGAATTAAAACATGTGGTATGCTTTACTTAAAATTCTGGTAGAATAGTTCTACAGACTGAAACACACGTTTTACACACTTAATTTTGAATTAAGCTTTGAATGATTTAGATTTGAGAATTGAAGATCAATAAGACACCACATAAATCGATGGACAATAGATTAGCTTGAATTAGATCCTTCTAATGGGTTAGACCTAGGGATAGAAACACATATGGACCAAGTAAAAAAATTGATTAAATTTAACCAAGTGTTGAATTAGATTAGGTCAAGATTTCTCTAAATCAATCTCAATAGTTGAAATTTGATCATGTCCATATGTTTGATCCTAATAAATGGATTATGATCATAGCTCTATGGTTGAGCCCGAATCTTCTAGTGGACTAAATCAAAACTAATTAATCAGTTGGTGTCTAACATAAGTTTGGCAGATTCGATCAAGTAGTTTTTAATTGGGAGCTATTCACCTAGATGTGTCTATGATGAGTTAAGGGCACATCCCTCCCACTGAGCTCACTTACTTGGCCGATATAATAGATTATATTTTGATTAGGTCACTAATCAATTTATGTAGATCGATGCCATTAAGGTAAATTAGTATGACTGATTTAGGTGTCTTTAGACCAGCTTATGTTTAAACCTCTATATGACTTGATGAAGTCAGTAGGAGAATTTACAGTTTGCAGATCATCTTCTTCTCTTATTCTCAGGTCAATGAAATCAAATCCTCTAAATTATTAGATCCATAAAATGATAGAGTTATAAGATAACTTGATCACAATCTCCCATTAAGGTGCGTGATAATGAGTCTAATATTTCAAATAGGCATTAAAGGCACCACACACCTAGTGTCTATTACGTATTGAAATTATCATTCATCATATGACCATCATGATGTGTCTTCAGATCAATGTTCAGGTTGGCTGAGCCACACTCGGACCTGGACATCCATTTCTTGAATGCACTTGGTATTGTTATGTCAATGGTTGGACTTAGCCAAGATTTTTAGTGGAGGCATCACACGCCTACTGAAGGGATGTTTGGGGTAAAACCTAATTACTAGAAGTTGTTTAAAAAAATAATAGTTATGAACCTACCCATGGATGCACTAAGATTGATCGAGCCACACTCAGACTCGAATGCAGTCTGTGTGGATTCTAGTACCTGCTAAGAAATTAATGTAATTCTCGAGTTGGAGGTAGAGGCTACTAATTCGTAAAAATAGTGAAAGAACCTTTAGACTAAAATTCATATCTTTGAGATTAAAAATAATTCATATACTAATAGGATTATATTTTTTTTTCAGTTATGGCCAACACACTATTCCTCCATATGCTGTTGGATAGTGGCAAGCTTACCGAACCCAACTTCAATAGCTGATATTGAAAGTTGAAGATCGTGTTGGAGCATGAGAGGATTTTATATGTCCTTACGGATGAGACACCTGAAGAACCTGCAGCCAACACTCCTCGTGCCGCAAAAGATACTTACATGAAGTGGCTCAATGACCGCACAACTGTGCGTTGTGTGATGAGGGCAGCCATGAATGACAAACTTAGTTGTAAGTTCAAGGATCCGCAGCTAGAGGAGATCATTCATATGTTGAATGAGTCCTTCGGTATCTCTGAGGATACGGAGAGATATAAAACCTCCTGTGCAGTGTTCAATGTTCGTATGCAAGAGAGAGTTTCAACATCAATCATGTACTGTACATGATTGAGCAGATTGAATACCTTAGTAAACTTGGCTTTCTATTGCATGAACAGTTAGGCAAGGATGCTATCCTCAACTCGCTACCAAAATCTTACCTACACTTTCTTAGTCATTATAGAATGACGAAGCCTGTGGTGAACTACCATGATTTGCTAGGGTTACTACAGACTTTTAAGAAGGATCACCAGCTCCAAAAAGAGCTAGTAAATTTAGTAGAAGGATCATTTGCAAGACATCGATCATCTAGGAAAGGAAAGAAGAAAAAGGTATAGAAATCCTGTGCCGTCGATCCTAAGTAGAGCAAATCATCAAAAATTGACAAGAGCCAGGCAGAATGCTTCTTCTGTAAGAAGCTGGATTATTGGAAGAGAAATTATCCTACTTATATACCTACCCTTGACCCAAACATGCCTATGAATAAGAGAAAGAAGCAAGTAATTACTTCATAAGGTACTTATATGATAACTCTTTGTAATTTTTCTATTTGTGATACTAGTACCTGGGTATTGGATACCGAAAGTTCTATTAATATATGCAATTCATTATAGGGAGTATAGATAAGTAGAAAGTTTAGAGAGGGCGAGTGGTTCCTTAACATTGAAGATGAAAGTCTTGTTCCAATTTTGGCCTTGAGAACTTTGCAGCTTGTCTTCAAATCCAGTAGTGTCATGTTAGATGATTGTCATTATTGTCCCTCTTTTTTGATGAATGTCATCTCTGTAGGCTTTTTGGCCAAATTTGATTTCAAGTTTATAATAAAAGATGATTTTTATGATATCATTATGAATGATACTATAATTATACGTGGATAATTAAAACAAGACATATACATAATATCATGGTCTGTTAGTGTAATGCACACAGCCAACAAATGCTCTAAATTAAATAATGTTCATGAATCCTATCTTTGGCATTGTAGGCTTGATCATGTGAAAAAGAATAGGATAGACAGGTTGATCGAAGAACGTGTCCTTGAAATAGATGATTGTGAATTATTACCAATCTGTAAATCTTGCTTACTTGGTAAAATGACTAAGTCACCTTTTAAGAGAAAAGGTGAAAGAGCCAGTGATGTTCTAGGTCTAATGCATATTGATGTATGCGGACCTATAAACATAAATGTCAGAGGAGGATACTACTACTTTATTATATTTACAGACGACCTATTGAGGTATGGATATGTCTATCTTATGAAGCATAAGTCAGAATCATTTGAAATGTTCAAATGATTTCGTGCTGAAGTAGAGAAATAGACTGGGAAGAGTATTAAAATCTTTCGGTCAGATCGAGGTGGTGAATACCTCACCAATGATTTTCTGACATATCTAGAAGAGAATGAGATTCTCTCACAGTGGATCCCCCCTGGAACACCACAATATAACGAAATATCTGAGAGAAAGAATCGAACCTTGTTAGACATGATCCGATCCATGATAGGCTTTGCGAGTCTGCCCATCTCCTTTTAGAGATTTGCTTTAGAAACTATCTGCTATATTTTGAATAAGGTGCCAAGCAAGTCTGTCGATAAAACTTCATATGAGATATGGACTGGACGTAAGCCGGTGCTCTCACACCTTAGGGTCTGGGGGTGTCCAACTTATGTCAAGCATTTAAAGACAGATAAGCTTGGACCTAAGTCTGATAGATACTTATTTGTAGGGTATCCAAAAAAATTAAAAGGTACTACTTCTACTTCGCTGAAGGATAAAAGGTGTTTGTCAGCAGCTAGGCAGTCTTTTTGGAAAAAAAATTTCTTAATGAAAGAACTAATGCCTGTAAAATTGAACTTAATGAAGTTTATGAGGTGGAAGGATCGACATATACAAAATTAAATTTACGTCATTAAGGAGATCCGATAGAATACCACATCAGTCAGACAGATACTATAATTTTTTGATTCAGGATGGTGATCCCATTGAACTTGATAAGAACAATGAGGATCCGATCACCTATATGGAAGCCATGCAAAAGTCCGACTCTCAAAAATGGCTTGAGGCCATGAAGTCTAAGATGGAGTCTATGGTGATCAATAGTGTGTGGACACTAGTTGATCCATTCGAAGGAATAAAATTCATAGTGTAAATAAATTTTCAAAAAAAAAAGAGGAGCGGATGGAAAGGTAGAGACTTATAAAGTCTGTCTAGTTACCAAGGGTTACCATCAGCATTATGGTATTGACTATAAGGAGACGTTCTCTCCTGTGGTAATGCTCAAGTCCATTCGGATTATGCTTGCTATCACTGCACACTTAAATTATGAGATCCGACAAATGGATGTCAAAATCATTTTTCTTAATGGAGAGCTGGAAGAAGAGGTGTATCTGATACAACCTGAAGGGTTCACATTCATAGATGAGTCGAGAGTGTGCAAGCTGAATAGGTCTATTTATGAACTTAAGCAAGTGTCTAGGAGTTGAAACATACATTTTGATAAGATGATCAAAACATATGGCTTCATTAGGAACAGAGAAAAACCTTGCATCTATAAGTTGGCTTCTGATTCTGTAGTCATCTTCCTTGTGCTGTATGTGGATGACATACTGTTATTAAAAAATATATCCCGACTTTGCAGAGTATAAAGCTGTGGTTATCATCACAGTTCTCTATGAAAGATTTGGGAGAAGCATCCTACATCCTAGGGATGAAGATCTATAGAGATAGATCTAGAAGGTTGCTTAAATTATCTCAATCTACGTACATCGATATCTTGTTGAAGCGGTTCAATATGGATAATTCTAAGAAAGACTATCTTTCGATAGATCATAAAATTACTCTTTTCAAGAAAGATTATCCGATAACTCCTGAGGAGAGAGAGAGTGGAATAGAATACCATATACTTCGGCAGTGGGATCTATTATGTATGCTATGATGTGTATGAGATCGAATGTGGCCTATTCACTAGGGGTAGTGAGTAGGTACTAGTCTGATCTGGATAAAAAGCATTAAAAAATTACGAAAGTAATTCTTAAGTATTTAAGAAATACTAAAGACCAATGGCTTATCTATGGAGATACTGACTTGAAACTTGTGAGATATAGTGATATCAATTTTTAGTCAGATTGTGATGACAGCAGAAGCATGTCGAGCTACGTATTTACTCTGAATAGAGGAGCTGTTTGCTAGAAGAGTTTCAAACAACATAATGTGGCCGATTTTGTATATGAAGTGGAATATAATGCCGCATCGGATGCTGCAACATATTCTGTGCTGCTATCACCTGGTACGAGAGATCATGAATTGAGATGATATCGAGCTTCAGAAGATCGATGGAAAGGAGAACCTAGCCAACCCCTTCACTAAAGCTCTCAAGATCAAAGAGTTTGATGACTTCAAATGGAAGATCCCGATTGGCTTTAGTCCAAATAGGAGTTGTTGAAAATTATATCCTAAAATTAATTATATAATAATTGAGTTCATCTTTGTATATGAATTATTGATAAATAAATAATAGTTATTCTGATATTTTTTATCATAAAATTATATTTTTTTTGAACTCTTGTGGCTATGATGAAGTCCTTAGAATTATGATAATGTACGATAAAAAAAAAATTATCGTATAGTTCTTAAACATATTCGCGATCAAATGATACATTATTACAGGATAATAATGTTTATCGAGTGGAGGTCATTGTGTATCATATAGGTTGGTTGTCCTCTTAACCAAAAAATGTAGTGACATTGGTATGGCATACAGGAGAGATGTAGGAGTACATCATCACTGAATAGATGACTCACCTGCTGAGCATTTTATTGACAAGAGCTGCTCGTGAAGCACATGGATATAAGTATCCTTCAAATCTGAGATCACCATAGTGACTTGCAAGCAACTCACTATGCTTTGGTGCCAGACGATTTGGATTTTTAATGCAGTGACAGAAGGCTACTGGATACAGTCAAGTACTTACAAAGTCTGTGTGTGGATTAAGATGGGATTGATCTCTCTGAATTATTGAAATTGATGTAACATTGTATTTCAATTTAGTAAAATCTTGATCAGGATAATCCATGAGATGGATTTGAAAGGTTGAAATACAATGTGGATGAAGCAATCTCGATTGACAGTTTACCTGAGACCATCCTAGAGCATTTAGGATCAAAAGAATGAATTATGTGGTAACCATGTGTATAGATTCTGAGATATTTTTTTGTGATAATTCGACCTATTTGGATGTCAAAAACTATTGCTAAATGATATCTCATTTAGTACAAAAATCGATTCCTGTACTATCGGCTTAATATTTGAACCTATGAAGTCACACACACAAGTCAGACACTGTAAAAAAATATTGACCTATATTTATATATCCAATTTAGAAGTACTTGACTTGATTGAATATATAAGCTAATTTGATTGAGAATTAAGTTATGGATCAAATTGGATTGAAGGATTAACTATGTCTAGCTAGCACTACACATGAGGTTCAGGTTCAATCCCGAGAATGAACAGTTTCTAATTTATGATCCATAAAGCATATTAAAGATTTTTAAGTGTTGATTAATTTTAGATTAGATCTGAATTAATTAGGATTAATTGGGTCCAAATTCAAGTTAGACTTAGTACAAAAGTCCTAAAGAGTTTGGGATTGACAGTCTTTCAAAATTATTTCAAACCAGCTTCGAATTGGATTCGAATCAGATCTGTTTTAGATGAGATATGAGAAATCTTTTTTGCACTAAGATTCTCCTCTCTTATGGGCCGACCAACACCTAGAAGCTTCCTCATTGTGGGCATCCCATGTGGGTAAGAGATTGGATGCAATTTGATTGTCATATGTGATGGCAATTCTATCTCATGTAGGAGTCCTTCTTTCATGAGTATTGGACTGATTCAAAGTATGTTTGAGTTAGGATTCCTATACTTATTAAGTCATGGGATTCATCTACAAATAAAAAGGGTCTCTACTTATGAATGCATAGCAAACAAATCAGATTGAGAGAAAAGAGAAAGAGAGAGAGAGAGGCATGAGAAGAGAGAAGCCCTTCTTCATCTCCTTGGCCTCTCCCTTTTGGTGCCACCCCTTCTCCCTTGGCATGGGCCCTCTTGTAGGCATCCCACTTGCTGGTATGAGGTGTCACACCAACATATCTCCTCCCTCATTTTATTAGATTGTGAAGATCAAAATTTATCCCGCTTTCCTACAGCGTCTAGCATGTATGCGAGTAGAGGGTCTGCACATCTAGGTCTCTGTGAAAGAATATTTTAGATTTTTAGAGATTTGATCTTTAGTTTCACTGCTAATCAGGTAAGGATTTGATCTTTATTCATGTAGATTAATAAAAAAATTTTAAATACAATCTGAGCTATCTGAAGAGAAATAGTTTTTCTTTCATTCATATCTTGAGAAAGATACCTATATGGAGCAATCTTTGGGTTTCACTTTCAGTGATGGAGATCACAAATTCTTCAAGCTATAAAGATTTATTTATGGATTGAAGCAAGCTTCTCGAAGCTGGAACACTCATTTCGATGATGCGATCAAATGGTTTGATTTCATCAAAAATGAAGAAAAATCTTGTATATACAAAAGGGTTAGTGGGAGTGCTGTCACATTCCTCATACTGTACGTGGATAATATCCTCTTTATTAGATATGACATTCCTATGCTAATCTCAGTCAAAAGATGATTATCTAAAAAATTCTTCATGAAAGAAAGGGAAGCATCTTATATTCTGAGAATAAAGGTCTATAGAGAAAGATCTAAAAAAATGCTTGGCCTATCAGAAAAAATGTACATCAGGAAGTGTTAAAGAAGTTCAGCATGGAGAACTTTAAAAGAAGACTTTTACCCCTTAGATACAACATTACTCTCTCCAAGAAGATGTGTCCAAGCACACCTGAGGAGATTGAGCGCATGAGTAGGATCTCTTATACTTCGACTATAGAGAGTCACGTGTATATTATGCTATGTACTCGACCTGATATTGCCCTTACTGTGATGTCATGAGCAAGTATCAATTGAATCCAAGAGAGAAACACTGGATAGCAGTAAAGAACATCCTTAAGTACTTGAGAAGAACTAAGGATTTATTCTTGGCCTATGGAGGAGGATCGGAGTTTTAGGTTAAAGGATATACTGATTCAGACTTTATGTCTAATCCTGATGATAGAAAGTCTACATTAGGGAGTGGTTCGTATGCAATGATGGTGCCACCAGTTGGAAGAGTTCTAAGCAATATATCATTGCAGATTCAATGATAGAAGCTATGTCACTATCTTCGATGCTGCAAAAGAAGCCTTCTAGTACAAGAAGTTCATCATGAAATTTGGAATAATGACATCAGATGTCATCACAATTGTACAGCAACAACAACGGCACCATAGCACTAGCTAAGGAGTCCAAATCTCATCAGAAGACCAAACACATCGAGTGATGGCATCATATAATATGCAACTACCTCGAGAAAAAATATATCGAGGTACAAAGAGTAGACTCCATGGATAATATGGCAGATCCACTGACAAAATAGTTGAGCCAACTGAAGACTAAAATCCACCTTAAAGAGATGGGACTAAAGTTAGTGGCCAATTAGCTTTAGGTTAAGTGGGAGATTGTTAGATGTATCTCCTAGAAGTCAATATTACAAACATATTATAATAAATTTAAGATATATTTTTGTACTTAAATAATTGATTTACTAATAAAGTGGGCAATTTTTATCTATTTTTGTGTTATGTGTCTGAGAATCATCCAAAAAATTAATAACTTGAAGATACATATTCTAAAAAATTTAGACTTTGAGATATGTATAATTAATTCTTAAATTACTTTCGATCGATGGATCATCATGAAGATGGTGATTGATCTGATTAGATCAGTGCATGGATCACTTTCTTTGAGATAGATAAGTCTCGAGTCTACAGTGTAGAGATACTGAGCATGACTGCGGATGGTTGTTAGAGAACATCAGTACTGAGCGTGACCATACGAGAGGTCACATGGATGTCTACTCACTCATCAATGATCTTCTCAATGCTATAGTGATGTGAGTGATTTCTTGACCTGTGGTGCCTCGACTGCTCATAGTGAGGTTGCTGTAGTTTGATTGTACATAAATATGATCTTCTAATCATTTAGATTCTTGTAGTGTATGTTAGCTACAGTAGGTTTATTGTAGGAGTAGGATGTGTACTTATAAGAGATCTATCGATCTTAGTAGATAAAGAGTAGTTCTATGAAATTTGAGAGGCTGAGTCCATAAATCCATGGCCATAGGAAGATGATTGATGGAAAGAGTTTTTATGAGTATCATATTTGGACTGGAGCTAATCTAATCTTTCACATGACAAATGTTAGATTTGATGAGTTTCCATGACCTCCATTTTATCGGGACTCACAATAGAAGAACTGAATCATACGGTAACTATACTTAAGTATTCTATTTTTTATTCTGTTAGCTTACCATCATATGCTGCTAAATGTCACTAGTGAATTATGAAAACTCCCTCAAATCATTTTGGAGCAATAATTCTTATTGAATGTGAGTTAGAATTATTTTAGCCCATCGAAAGATGTTTCGATAATACTATGATAGAGATAATGGTATGTCTCACTACTAGACAGAACAAATTTCTATGGAGTCACACATAAAAGAGATTTTTGACTAATCAAATAGTTGAGTTACAATTATGAATCATAATAGGATTTGATTATTAATATGATTGACAATGTAAAAGTTATAATTAAGTAACTCGTTAAGTGTTAGTGAATTATAGGAGGATCACTTAACAATTGGATCGCTGTCTGGCTCAATTTGATTAAGCTATAGGATTCAAATCAGATCTAATTAAATTAGATTCAATGTGATCTAATTTAGAGTTGATTAGATCAAGCCTAATTGGATTATGAGATAACTCAATTGCATAAGGAGAATAATTTCTAGTCTGACTAGGATTTGTTTGAATCAATTTCTTAATCATATTAGGATTTATTTCAGATTTAATTTGAGTTCTTAATAGAGAATTAGGTTGATTTGGGTGCTACCTAATCCTAAGTTGGTTAGGATTAAAATACATTTAAATCAGATTTAAATATACACCTAAAAGGATTTTTTGATATTTTTTTTCTTGAATTTATGCTATGTAAATCTCTCTTGATTTGGAAGGCTGTATCTCTTCGATTTGGAAAATAGTTACATGAAGAATTATCTTATTTACTTTTGCCACCCAAGCTCCTCATGCTGAATCTTTTTGGACTCCTATTTGCTGTTATCTATTCCTTTCTAGCTTAGCTCCTTTCCATCCAAAATTGGTTGCCATATTACATTTCTACCCCAAGAAAAACTAGGAAGAATCTGGATGTATTAGGTGTTTCCTGTTTTATCCAGCACTATTATCAACTTTAATTCGATGTAGTTATTTCATCTAAAATTCAAATTGACTTCTATAAATTACATTCTTCTTTTGCTCATCTCAAAATTCTGTAGGATTTGATCTTGCTCAATTTAAAGTCCTGTAGCCTACCTTTTAGGGGTCCTCATCTAAAAGGTATCAGAATCAAGGGGGTCTGGCCAAGGAAGAGATTAACCATCTTTTTCTTGCTTTCTACACCTCCTAGCTACTTGATGCGTAGTCATTGATAGCATTAAAAATAACTCTACTCACTACGTAGGTAGGATGAGTCGAGATCGTATCCTTAGGGACCTTGGACTAAGTTGAAATTACAAAATAAAAGAAAGAAGCGTTGTTTCGATTTAGAAAATAAATTATCTTAAAATTGATGTAATTAGAAAATAAAGAGCTCGAAAGTTTTGAATTAATTTTGCACTAGTAGAGTTGTATCTCTTTTTTTTTTAATTAAATAGATACGATTAATCTTAAGAAAAATATCTATCTTTCCTCGGCACACTCTGTACCCGTAGATCACAACGTGTCTCTGAAAAGTACTAGGTAAACAACTCTTCTTTCTTCGGCACGCCCCGTACCCATAGATCACGATGCGTCTCCGGAAAGTAAAAGTTGTTCCTAATATTAATCTAACAGAAAAGCATAAATAAAAGCATATGAAAGAGAGCAAATAAAGAACTCATGATGATTTAAATAAAAAGCATAATCTTTATTGCATATAAAGAAATACAAGAAAGTTTAGAATAATAAACTATCTCTGTGTCGTTACAAAATTTCTTCTCCACTCCCGAGACTGCTAGCCTAGCTGCTCATGAAGTAGTCCCTTTCTTTTCCTCTATGCAAGGCTCTAGAAGAATTTCTGGACTCCCCTCAAATGGGAGTATAAGAGCCTTTTTATAGGTGTTAGGAGGGATGAGTTTTATATGGTTTTTCGATATGGGACTAAAGAAAATACTAAGGAATAAAAGATGGATGGATGAGATGGAAAGATCACAAACAGATAAAGAAAATATAAATTCTTCCTCTTGAAGTATTTCCAAATATCATATTTTTTTTCTTTTAATAAGCATCTGTTCGCCACTGTGTCCGCCAGCATCATTCCCCGCAAACCCGCCTGCCTCGTGCCCGTCGTGCCCGCGCCCATGCTCGCCCGCGCCCCCGCTGCCGCGATGCCGCGCCCGCGCTCGCCCGCGCCCGTGCGCGCGTTAGCTGTTAGGAAGCGCTCTTTTTTTTTATTACCAAAAAGAAACTTTTATTTCTTTAAAATGATGCCTATATCCTTTTTAGATTTCTTACATAGTATCTTCATTTTCTATAATACCATATGCATCCTTCTTTTATTTTAATTTTATTTTAAGTCCAATTTTCTTCAAACTTAAGTCTTTTTGATCTGCGAATCGGATTTTTTGTATTGATGATCATCTTTCCTGTAAAACATAAAAAGAAGCATTAAATTCTTAATAAATAAAATAAATTAACTATAATTTTTTGCTTTAAATGACTTAAATTAAGTGTTTATCACTCCTTTCCTAGCTGATGGTGTCAACAAAAGAAAGGTGTGGGGTTAGGGTTTTATGGGGTGAATGGCCAGCTAGGGTTCTGAGGCTCCAAGATTTCAAAACATCTTCGACGATTTGAATTTATCTGTTAAATAAAAAAAATATATAAATTAAACTTCTCATAACTTTTCTAATGGGTGTAAAACTTAATTTTTGGTGCTTAGATTAATCAATCAACTCAACATCTATTTTTCATAAATATGTATTGATTTCATATTTTTTAAAATTATTTTCAAAAATAGTTAATTTTGTAAGAAAATTCAACTTAAGTATGAAATCAGGGTTTCTTGAAGATGTTAGCACCATTAAATACATAAAATATATGTATAAATATATGATTTATCTGGCAGCTCCATTGACACATATGTTATAGTAGATAGATTGATAAAAATTCTAAACTTATATTAATCTCATATTGAGTTGATCATATGTATATTTTTATTAACTTAGTTTTATTATTTATTATAGACATTGCAGCTAGGTCATGTATCTGTTAGATGTATATCCTAGAAGCCAATATGGCAGACACTTTATAATAATTTGAGGATATATTTTTATACTTAAACAATTGATTTATCAATAAAGTGGACAATTTTTATCCATTCTTGTGGTATGTATCTGAGAATCATTCAAAAAATTAATAACCTGAAGATATATATTTTATAGAATTTAGACTTTGAGATATGTATAATTAATTCTTAAATTACTCTCGATCGATGGATTATCATGGAGATGGTGATTGATCCAATTAGATCGATGCATAGATCACTTCTTTCGAGATAAACGAGTCTCGAGTCTACAGTGTAGAGACACTGAACAAGAGTACGGATGGTTGTTAGAGAATATCAGTACTGAGCATGATCATACAAAAGATCACATGGATGTCTACTTACTCATCAGTGATCTTCTCGATGCTGTAGTGGTGTGAGTGGTTCCTTGACCTGCGGTGCCTCGACTGCTCACAGTGAGGTTGCTATTATTTGACTATACATAAACATGATCTTCTAGCCATTTGGATTCTTATAGTGTATGTTGGCTATAGTAGATTCATTGTTAGAGTAGGATATGCACTTATAAGGAATCTATCAATCTTAGTAGATAAGGAGTAGTCCTATGGGATTTGAGAAGTTGAATCCACAAGTCTATGACTATAGCAAGATGATTGATGGAAAGAGTTTCTATGAGTATCACATTTGGACTTGAGCTACTCTAATCTTTCATATGATAGATGTTAGGATTTGATGAGTTTTCATGACCTCCATCTTATCGGAACTCATGATAGAAGAACTAAATCATACGGTAACTATACCTAGGAATTCTATTTTTATTCTACTGGATTGCCACCACATGCTGTTAGACATCACTAATGGATTGTGAGAACTCACTGAGATTATTTTAGATCGATAATCCTTGTTGAATGTGAGTTAGAATTATTTAGCCCATCGAAAGATGTTTCGATGATACTATGATAGACATCATGGTATGTCTCACTATCAGATAGAACAAGAACCTATGGGGTCACACACAAAAAAGATTCTTGATTGATCAGATGGTTAAGTTATGATTATGAATCATAATAGGATGTGATTATCAATATGATTGATAATGCAAAAGTTGCAATTAAGTAATTCGCTAAGTATTAATGAATTATAGGAAGATCAATTAGCAATTGGATTGATGTTTGGCTCAATTTGATTGAGCTATGAGATTCAAATCAGATCTAATTGAATTAGATTCAATGTGGTTTGGTTTTGATTTGATTAAATCAAGCCTAACTAGATTATGAGATAACCCAATTGCAAAAAAAGAACAATTTCTAGTTTGACTGAACTTGTTTGAATCAATTTCCTAATCAGATTAGGATTTATTTCAGACATTTTTTTTATGAGATAACCCTTACACATCGGCACCCCTAGATATTTGTTTATTAGATACACTGGGTATGGTCATGTTAATGGTTGGACCTAATCGAAATTTTTAGTGAAGGTGCAAATGCCTGTTGAAGAGATGCCTAGGGCAAAACATATTATTAAAAATTATTTGAAGAAATAATTGATTAAGAATCTATTCATAGATGCATAGGAGTTGGCCAAGCAAACTTGGGCTCATGTGCCATCTATATGGATTCTAGTACCTACTAAAAAATAAATATAATTTCTCGAATTAGAAGTAGAGGCAATCTATCGAATTAGAAGAACCTTTAGACTAAAGTCCAAGTCTTTAGGATTAAATAATTTATATACTAATAGATCTTGTATTTTCTTTTTCAGGGATGGCTAATACTTTATTGCTCCGCTCGCTGTTGGACAACAACAAGCTCATTGGACCTAATTTCGATAGTTAGTATCAAAAGCATAAGATTGTCTTAGAGCATGAGAAGATCTTGTATGTACTTATAGATCCAGCACTTGAAGAGCCCACTCTGAATGCTCATGGTGCGGTCAGAGATACTTACTAGAAGTGACTCAATGACTGAGTCACTGTGTATTGTATTATGAGAGCGGCTATGAACGATGAGTTCAGTCGAAAATCTGAGGATGCTCAGTTGGAGAAAATCTTTCAAATGTTAAATAAGTCCTTGGGCACTCCTGATGATGTTAAGAGGCACAAAATATCTTGTGCTATCTTCAATGCACAGATGAGGGAAGGGGCATCGGTCACTGATTGTGTACTATACATGATCGAGTAGATCGAGCACCTGAGCAAACTCGGATTTTTTTTACATGAGCAGCGAGGAAAAGATGCAATCCTGAATTCTTTGCCCAAATTCTATCTATCCTTTCTTAGTCATTATAGAATGACTAAGCTTGCAGTAAACTACTATGGTTTGTTAGGGTTACTGTAGATCTTTGAGAAGGATAACCAGCTACAAAAAGAGCCGATGAATATGGTGGATGATTCTTCTTCTGGGCATCATCCCTTTAAGAAAGGAAAGAAGAAGAACAAGAAGTAGATGCAGTGTACTGGAGCTCCAAAGCCCAGTCAGAGCAAGAAGTTAAAGATTGATAAGAGCCAAATAGAGTACTTCTTTTGTAAGAAGTTGGGGCATTGAAAGAAGAATTATTCTCAGTATATAGCCTCCTTTAACCCCAATAGACTGAACAAGAAAAAGCAGTAATCTGTTACTGCACAAGATACTTATATGATAACTCTCTATAATTTCTCTGTGTGTAATACTATGTTGTCCAACCAAACAACTTAATAGGGGGGGGGGGGTGAATTGGATTTTTAAAACTTAAAATAAGTATGCACTAAATTATTTAGTTTGCCTTTAATGTAGTTGTGCAGTAAATGCAATGTATGAATGAAAGAATGAAGAAAGCAAATACGTATACAAAGACAAGAGGATTTTTATAGTGGTTCAATGCACACCCAACACCTACATCCACTCTCCAAGTAAGACACTTGGGAATTTCACTATAATTCCTTAAGATTACAGTTGGATAGTTTTAACTGGGCTCACTATCTATAAATCCAATTGGTTTTTTCTAAGGTTCACCAATTATAACCTTTACACACCTTGATCGAGGCTACACCATCTAGTTACAGAGGTGGATTAATTCTTTTTCTTAGTTTCAGCCCTTGCTGAAACTAATTACAACAAATAGACAAAAATAAGAATGTTACAACAAAAGAAGCTCCTTGATTGAGCAAATTTATTATCGATGTGGCTCAATAGTTGTCCTCTTGAATGCTTGGAGTTAATGCTCTTCAAAAGCTCTTCACTTCTTTTAGAGAATCAAGAGATTTTTGGTTGGAAGTAGGTGAACTCTCTTGAATGCTGGAAGTTCAAAATTTTTTTTATTTTTTTCTTTCTCCAAATGAAATAGTAGCTTCTACTACTTAAATACTCCTCTTGCTTCTCTTTTTAAATCTAGAGCTTTCCCACCAAGTTTAAAATTATTTAAGCCCAGAATTAGTCATTTCTGATTGGAGGTAAGATATAGCCATTGGAAAAAAAAGCTGTGCAGTTGCTGAACTAGCCATTAAAGGCTGTCAGTCGTATCTTGAGTTGGCTCAACTGTCTTCGAGTCGACTCAGCTGTCTTCTTTAGTCACCTCGGCTGCTCTTCGAGTTGGCTCACTTTTAGGTGCCCAAAATTAGCTCTCTAAAATTTTTGGACCTCAGAGATGGAGTTGGCTCGGATCCGTCAGAGTTGACTCGACTGTCACCTTCGAGTTGACTCAAAAATTTGGAAGTCAACTCAGTCTCAGTGCACAAAAACATGCTTTCTATTGCCAAAGATGGAGTTGACTCCAGTCATTTCGAATCCACTCATCCAAGAGCAAAGTTTGCATACCAGTGCCCAAATCATGCCAGAGTCGACTCTAAAATCTCTAGAGTTGACTCAAACCCTTATCTGGGTCATTTTCATTGGATTTCAACTCCATTTTGATCTCACTTGGGCTCTTCCACTTCGTTTTTTCCTTTTCTTGTTCAAAGAGCTCTCTTTCTACAAAATAAACTTGAAAAAACTTAAAAAAAGATTAGTGATGCATGCTCTAATATTTGATCATCATCAAAATCACTAAGGAGGTCAACATATTATTATTTGGGTATTGGATACCGAAAGTTCAATTAATATTTATAATTTGTTATAGGAACTTCAGGTCAGTAGGAAATTCAGAGATGACAAATGATTCCTGAACATTGAAAATGGAAGCCTTATTTCAGTTCTAGCTCTAAAAACTATTTAGTTTATTTTTCAGTCTAGGATTATCATATTAGATGATTGTCATTATTGTCCTTCTTTTTTAATGAATGTCATCTCTGTAGGCATTTTGGCCAAAGTTGGTTTCAACTTTTTAATAAAGAATAAATTTTATGATATCATTTTGAATGGTTCTATAATTTTATATAGATAATTAAAATATAGTATATACCTACTATTACAACCTGTTAGTATAATGTACACATCTAGTAGACATCCTAAGGTAGATAATGTTAGTGATGCTTATTTTTAGCATTATCGACTAGGCATATGAACAAGAACAGGATGAATAGATTAACTAAAGAGAAAATCTTTGACATTAGCAATTATGAATTGTTACCGATCTGTGAATCTTATCTTCTTGGTAAGATAATAAAATCATCTTTTAAAGAAAAAAATGAGCGAACTCTAAGTCTAGTACATAGTGATGTATGTGCACCCATGAGCACAAGTACCAGAGGTGGATATAATTACTTTATTACTTTCACTGACGATTTATCTAGGTATAGGTATGTCTATCTTATGAAGCATAAATCTAAATCATTTGAAGTATTCAAATGATTCCATAATGAAGTAGAAAAATAAACTAAGAAGAGTATTAAAACTCTTCAATCAGATCGAAGAGGTAAATACCTTTCTAATGAGCTTCTGATATGTCTAGAATAAAATGAGATTCTCTCACAATGGACTCCTTCGAGGACACCGCAACATAATGGGATGTCAGAAAGGAGAAACTGAATACTATTAGATATAGTTCGATCCATGATGGGCTTTGAGACTCTATCAGTCTCTTTTTGGGGATACACTCTAAAAATTACATTCTATGTACTGAATAGGGATCCAAGCAAGTCTGTAAATAAAACTCCATATGAGATATGGACAGGACGTAAGTCAGTACTCTCACAACTTAAGATTTGAGGACATCCAGGTTATGTCAAATGTTTAAAGACAGATAAGCTTGGACCTAGATCCAGTAAGTATTTATTTGTAAGATATGCAAAAGAAATAAAAAGATACTATTTCTACCTCATTGAAGAACAAAAGATGTTCATCCGTAATAGGACAGTCTTTTTGAAAAGAGAGTTCCTTGGAGAAAGAATTAATGCCAACAAGATCAAACTTGATAAAGTTTGTGAGGTAGAAAATCAGACACCTCTGAGTAAGAATATAGTATCAGATTGGATTGAAAAATCAAATCTGGAGCCTGTCATAGAGGTATTATTAAGAAGATCTAGTAGAGTACCGCATCAATCGGATAGATACTATGGTTTCTTGATCTAAGATGGTGATCCTGTTGAACTAGATGAGAATGACGAGGATCCGATCACCTATATGGATGCCATGCAGAGATTCGATTCTAAAAAATGGTTAAAAACTATGAAATCTGAAATAAAGTCAATGGAGAGCAATGGTGTATGGACAGAAGAGATTAAACCCATAGGGTGAATGGATCTTCAAAAAGAAAAGAGGAGTGGATGGAAAGGTAGAAAACTATAAAGTCCATCTAGTTGCCAAAAAATATCATCAACATTATGGTATTGACTATGATGAGATATTCTCTCCTGTGACAATGTCTAAGTCTATTCGGATTATGCTTACTATATCGGTACACCTATATTATGAGATCTAGCAAATGAATGTCAAAACTATTTTTCCTAATGGAGAGTTGGAAGAAAAGGTGTATATGATACAACCTGAAGAATTTACATCTACAAATGAATCTAAAATGTGCAAGCTAAATAGGTCTATTTATAGATTGAAGCAAGCTTCTCGAAGTTGGAACATGTATTTTGATAAGACGATCAAAATATATGGCTTCGTTAAGAACAGAGAGGAGTCCTGTATCTATAAATGGGCTAATGATTCTGTAGTCATCTTTTTTATATTGTATATAAATGACATACTCTTAATAGAAAATAACATCCCTGTATTACAGAGTGTGAAACTCTGGTTGTCATCATAGTTCTTCATGAAAGATTTGGGAGAAGCTTCCTACATCTTAGGGATGAAGATTTATAGAGATAAATCTAAAAAGATATTTGAATTGTCCCAATCCATATATATCGATACTATACTGAAATGGTCTAGCATGAAAAATTTCAAGAAGGGCTAACTACTGATAGGCCAAGAAATTACTCTCTCTAAAAAAGATTGTCTGATAACTCCTCAAAAGAGAGAACGTATGAGTAGAATCCCATACGCCTTGACAGTGAGATCTATTATATATACTATGATATGTATGACATCGGATGTGGAATACTCACTATGAATAGTGAGTAGATATCAGTCTGATCCGAATGAGAATCATTGAAAGGTTATGAAGACAATTCTTAAGTATTTGAGAAATATTAAGGATCAATGGTTAATATATGGAGATACAGACCTTAAACTTATGGAAAATATTGATTTTAGTTTTCAGCTTGGTCATGATGACAGTAAAAGTATGTCTGGCTATATTTTTACTTTATATGGTGAAGCGATCTGCTGGAAGAGTTTCAAGCAGCACATAGTAGCTGATTCGGTATACAAAGTAGAATACATTGCAGCATCTGATGCTATAAAAGAAACTGTTTAGTTGAGAAAGTTCATCTGCAAATTTGGAGTGGTTTTCTTAATTAAAGATTCAGTTTTACTATATTGTGATAGCATTGGTGCCATCGCTCAAGCCAAGGAATTCAAGTCCCACAAAAGAACCAAACATATTTTATGTCACTATTACTCGATCCATGAGATCATCGATTGAGGTGACGTCGAGCTGTTGAAGATTGATGGAAAGAAAAATTTGATCAACTCTTTCACTAAAACTCTCAAGATCAAAGAGTTCGATGACCACAAGTGAAAGATGGATACTAGATACAGTCTTAATTGGCTTTAATCAAAGTGAGAGTTGTTGGAAAATGTATCCTAAAGCCAATTATCTATCTGTAGATAATAGAGCTCTTTATAATTTATATATAAATTATTAATGAATAAAAATTATTTTTGATAAGTTCATCATAAGTGTGCATCTTCTTTTATATTTTTGTATTATGATGAAGTCTTTGGAACTATAATATATCAATCAAGAAGGATTTATCGAATAGTTTTTAAAATTGTTCATGACCAAATGATATGTTATTAATAAGAACAATAATGTTTATCGAGTATAGATCGTTGTGTGCCATATGGTTGATTGTCAAGGGCAGCTCACGAAGGATATGAGCATCAGTATCCCTCTGATCTGAGATCACTACGGTAACTTGCAAGCAACTCACTGTGCTTTGGTGCCAGACTATTTATATTTCTAATACAATGATGGAAGGCTACTAGGTACAGTCAAGTATTTGTGAAGTCGGTACATGAGTCAAGATGGAATTGAACCTTTCGGTTTATAGAAGTTAATGCATTACTGTATCTCAATCCAATAAAATTTTGACTAGGATAATATTGGTAATCTATCACAGGATTTGAAAAAGATTAAAATATAATTTGGATGACTCATCTAGGGTTGACAGCTAAACCCTAGGTCACCTTGAGCATTAAGATCAAAAGAATGAATTATGCGGTAATCATATGTTGAGATTCTTGAATATTACTTTATAATTATTCGATCTATCCGAATATCGGATATCATTGCTAGATGGTCACTTTGATTAGTATAGGAAGTGATTCCTATGCTACCAGCTTGGTGTTCGAACCTATAGAGTCATGCACAAAGTCAAAAAATATAAGAAAGAATTGATCCAATATCTATGTATTCAATTAAAAGTATGAGACTTAATTGAATATATAGATTTACTTAATTGAGAATTAAGTTATGGATCATACAGAATTAAATACTGACTATGCGCAGCTAGCACTGTATATGAGATATAAGTTTGATTTTGAAGATGAATTTGATCAAATCTATGATTTAAAAAATATGAGAGTTTGGATTCAAGTCTAAATTATTTTAGATCAGATCTAATTTAATTAAACTTAATTTTATTGATGCTAAATTAGATTAATTATCCAAGTTAGACTTGGACTTAATCTTAATTAAATTAAGATGAGCAGCCTTTCTCGAATTTGATTTGAATCGGATTTGAATTGGATTCGAATTAAATCCAAATCTAAATCAAATTAAATTTGGTATACTTAGTCATATTTTTCATACATTCTCTCATCTATATGACTGACTAAGATGAAAGAGAGGGTGCTAAAATAACCCCCTCTCCTTGGGCATGCGGCATGGTGAAGGGAGGTGCAAGTTGGCGCCTCTCCTAATTCTATTAGAAAATCTTATGGTTTAGGAAGTTTGGATTTGATTCAAACTTGGAGGGTCCTATTTTTAATCCATGAAGGTATTTGATTTGATTTAAGATCTTTTGTCTATTTAAGGAGGGGTTTAGAAAAGGAGAAAATCAATTTAGGCGTGAGCAAGGGCTTGGGCTTGGAGACCTCCTCCCTTGGGCATCCCTTCTTCTCCTAGGCATCTCTCTCCTCTTGGCATCCTCCCTCCCCTTGTGGTGTGGCATGTGGGCTCCTTCTTAGGCTTTGAAATCTGATCTCAAAGCCCTCCTCTCCTTCCCTTCTAAAGAAGAGCTTCATCCCTCTCTCCTACATTGATTGTCGTGCGAGCAAAGTAGAGGATCTAGATATTTGGATCTCGCGAAGCAACAATCTTCAAGAATTCTTCAACCTTGATTAAGTCTTCCATTGCAAATCATGGTAAGATTTTATAAACATTATAAAAGTTTTAATTATTAATCTATTCAATTTTCTATCTGACATCCGATGCGATCGAATAATTTTTTCTTCAAACAATAACAAAAAAAATATTATAAGTGATGGACTTGCCGTTGCTAATTATCGTTGCTAATATGACTATTAGTGACCATTGTTTCTACCATCGCTAATAATGATCTTCAGCATCTATTTTTTTTTGATGATTTATTGGCGAAGATGGTCCGTCGCTAATACAATTAGTGATGGCTTTTCAGATATTAGCGACAACATTTAGCCATTGCTAATAATCAATTTTTTTGTAGTGAAACTGATGTGTCTGCTAGTGTGGCTGATTTAGATGATATGACTGTGAAAAGATATAGAAGGTGGCGATCACAATAAGGCTAGTGCTCAAAAAGAAGGTAGTCGAATATCGATAATTCTTGCTGACAAAAATGCCATAAGATATACACAAAGAGAGGATCCACAAGTTAGGTGGATCATATTTTGAGTTTTAATCTTATTCATTTAGAAATTTGAGTTTGCTCTATCAGGTGAATTTATGTTCTCCTATAATAGAGAATGAGAAAGAGGTATAAATTAATTTTTGATTGAAATAAATATGAACTCACCTAACTCCAGCCAAAATAAACATAAACTATCTGAGAATAAACACAAACTCTAAATAATAAACATACACATATCCAGAGTAAACATAAACTATCCTAGGATAAACACAATGCCACAAAATAAATAGAAACTTGATATAATAAATACAAAGTCTGAGGTGATAAACACAAACGATCCAAAATAAATACAAACTCAGGGCCCAACACTTAGGTTATCCTAGGGCCCTTCTAGGATCAACAACAAGAGAGGAGAATAAATACTATGTCCTATAAAAGTAAACATAAACTGTTAGAGGATAAACATAAACTTTAAATAATAAACATAAACAGGCCTAGAATAAACACAAACTGCTTTGGTTACTCTCTGCCTTTCATGAACTTATGGAAGAATAAACACAAAGTATTTCAGAATAAATACAAACTCTATATAATAAATAAAAATTATAAATAATAAACATAAATTTTAAGGTGATAAATAGAAATTGTTCAGGATAAATATAAACTCAGATCATCCCATGGGCAATTTCTGTTTATCTTGAGCACTTTCTGTTTATCATCTCAGAGTTTATATTTATTATGGATAGTTTTTATTTATTATATAGAGTTTGTGTTTATTCTGGAGTACTTTATATTTATCCTATCATGTGTTCATGAAAGGCAGAGCACAATCTATATAGTTTGTATTTATCTTAGATCTGTTTGTATTTATTATTTAGAGTTTGCACTTATCCTCTGATACTTTATATTTATTTTTGTAGGACTTAGTGTTTATCCTCTCCTCTTGTTATTTATTCTAGGCAGATCCTTGGATCATTAAACTTTTGAATTCTGAGTTTGTGTTTATCTTGGACAGTTTCTGTTTATCGTCTCAGAGTTTGTATTTATTATTCATAATTTTTATTTATTATACAGAGTTTTTATTTATTCTGAAGTACTTTATGTTTATCCTACCATGGGTTTATGAAAGGTAGAGAGCAACTTGGACAGTTTGTGTTTATCCTAGGCATGTTTATATTTATTATTTTGAGTTTGTATTTGTCCTCCGATAGTTTGTGTTTAGTTCTGCAAAACTTAGTGTTTATCCTTCTCTCTTATTGTTTATCCTAAGAGGGTCCAAAGATGACTTAAATGTTGGGCTCTGAGTTTGTATTTATTTTGGGCTGTTTGTGTTTATCACCTCAGACTTTGTATTTATCATATTGAGTTTCTACTTATTTTGTGATATTTATATTTATCCTGGGATAGTTTGTGTGTACTCTAGATATGTGTACCTTTATTATTTAAAGTTTGTGTTTATCCTCGGATAGTTTATATTTATCTTAGTTGGAGTTAGGCAAGTTTGTGTTTATTTCAATCAGAAATTAATTTATATCTCTTTCTTGTTCTCTATCATAGGAGAACACAAATTCACCTAATAGAGCAACTCAAATTTCTGAATGAATAAGATTAAAACTCAGAATATGATCCACCCAACTTGTGGACCCTCTCTTTGTATTTATCTTGAGAGAATTCTTGGATCACCTAGCTTGTGGACCCCAAGTTTGTGTTTATCCTATGACGTTTGGACTTATTTCAGTAGAATTTCTATTTAATATACATAATTTATGTTTATTATATGGCTTTTGTGTTTATTTCTAGGTAGTTTGTGTTTATCCTGTAATGGATTTATAAGGGACAGAGAGTAATCTGTGGCAGTTTGTGTTTATTCTCCATCAGTTTGTGTTTATTAGTTGGTATTTCTGTTTATCCTATTATATTTTATGTTTATTTCAGTAAAACTTAATGTTTATCCTCCTTTCTTTGTCTTTAATAGGAGAGGACCCTTGGATCACCCAACTATAGGACCCTGACAGGGAAGAAGTTTCTTTCGATGACAAATAGAGGGAGAGAGAGAAAGAAATCTATTTTGACAGCAAGAGAGAGCAAAGAGTTTCATTTACGAGAGTTTCTTTCAAGGAGAAACAGAGGAAAGAGTCTTGTGGCCTTCGAAGCTTTCAGAGGAGACATAGATGGTGGCCGGAGAGAGAAGAAGAGAAGGTTGGTGGTGGCCATGGGGGGCTTTCGAACAAGACGTGGACCTTGGTTAGAGGGAGAGAAAAAGAGAGGATAGTGGCCATGGGTGGGGGGTTCGGAGGAGACGATGATGGTGGCTGGAGAGAAAAAAGAAGAGAGAATGGTGGTGGCCGCAGGGGGGAGGGGGTGGGGAGGTTTGAGGAGATGATGACGGTAGTCGGAGAGAGAGAAGAAGAGGGGATGGTGGTTGGAGAGAGAGAAAAAGAGAGGATAGTGGTCAGACGGTGGTTGGAGAGAGAGAAGAAGAGAGGAAGGTGGTCGGAGAGAGAGAAGATAAGATAAATGGCTGGTGGAGGGGTATGGAGAGAGAAGAAGGGTGAAAGGGAGAGAGAGGAGAAGAGATGGGAGGAAAAGATGGCTTTATGTCACGTCCCATTCAAAAGTATGAGTTTTTTTTTTAAACTCCACCATGTCAGCCAAATGGCTCCCAAATAGCACCGTTAGCACTTTAAAGCCTGCTTTGAGATGTGCACCGATCCAATGGAGGGGAATGCGACTGGATATGGACTGAGATCCGATCAACTAGAGCTCTGTCTATCCTCTCTCTATATATATATATATAATATGTGTGCGTGTATATGTATGTATATATGTATGGTGTGTGTATAATATGTGTGTGTGTATATATGTATGTATATGTGTATGTGTGTCTATATATATATATATATATATATATAGACACACACACACACATTTGACTCCAAAGCTCAGAGCCTATTCAAATTTATATATACTTTTTAATTAAATTATTTTTATTTATAATATATATGATCTAATCAAGGAGCAAGAATATTTTCTTCAACCTACTCCACTCGAATCTCAAAAAAGAAAGGTAGAAGAAACAAAAGATTTTCAAAAGTAAGGCTAGCTTAAGCCCCTTTTCATTAGCATTGATGATAACTTGCCATGCGGTGTTCATCATTATCAATGATTCCACACCTTGTAGCTAATTCATTGAACTGCTCAATGTATTCAGCAACAGTTATATATTTGATTGTGATAATTACAAAAAAATTCTTGGTTAATGGAAATCTCTAATTAGAACTCAATAAAAAAGAATGAAAATAAGGAGAAGTTGATCTAAACATTCAGAGTATAGTCACTAAGGGTGCATTTGGTTAACCACAAAAGAAGTACTTTTTTTGCTTTTTGATTTTTAAAAAATAAAAATTAAAAACACCATAAAAAGCAAAAAGTAAAAATGAAAAAAGCAAAACTAATTGCTTTTCGTGGAAAGCAAAATGTTTTTACTTTTTAAAATTTGATTTTGCTTTAAAAAAAGGAGTGAAAAATCTTACATCTTCTCCTTCCACTACGATCCCTCCTCTTCTTAGGTGCTCATCCGTCTCGCCTCCTCCGCCGCCCAGATCGCCCTCCAGGAGTCCTCTGAAGGAAAAGTAGGGTAGTACTATGCATGCAATTTCAAAATTTTTCGCAGCGGATCTATTAGATTAATCAATTTAATTTTTTTTACCTACATAAGATCTAATCTAGACTATCATGTCAAGATCTATGATATCATTTAATATGATATGAAGATCTGAAAATAAAAATATGCATCAATCTAATCGATGCTGCAGACTAGATCTAACCCTTAAATCTAATAAAACCGACCTAATAAGTTTAGAAACCATTACCGAACTGTAGTCTGCTGATCTTTGCTGGTCTAACACTTGGATAGATGTTCCTTCAAATTGCTTGCAGCCACACAAAAGTGTCTGGCCTCTATAGATCGTTCATACGAAGATAGATGGAGATCATGCTCCTCGGGAGTGCTAGCTCGTAAGGATCTTCAAAGCTGAACTTCTTCTTTTTCTCTTGAACTCTTAGATGCACCAAAAAAGAGAAAGAATTAGAGAAGAAAGAGAGGAATGAGAGAGGCTATGGAGAAGAAACAAAACTTTAACTAGGAATCATATGAGGTATCAACTATTGGAGCCACCCTTTTATAACAAGGGATTAGGATTTTGGGTCAAAAGAGAGGGCGCCAAAGACTCCACGCCAATCCTAATATTGGCATCCCAAAAATTCTAGAAATGAGTGTGTGGTGTGAGGAGGAGATCTGATGTTTCTCATGCCAAAAAATACTTCAAAGAAAATGAGAAAAAAATCAATTGGCGCTATCCTTCTTTCTAAATATAAAAAATCTTTTTCCTTCTTATCTCCTTATCTCTAATTCGGATCGCCTTCAAATTAGGCATAAGATAAGGCCATGACTCATCATGCTTTGTCGCCCACCCTCTTTGTGCCCTCTCTCTTCACGCCAAAAGTTCACATGCCAAAACCATTTTGGCATTGAGAAGAAGAGGTGGGTCCAAGGTGGCACAAGGAGAAGAGATAGAGTCCCTATTGGCTTGGACACTTCATTTTCGATTTGATTCTAAACCAAATCAAATCTAGTTTGAACCTAATAATAGAAACGAACCTAATCTAATTAGAAACCCAATCACTCCAATAAATTTCTAACCCAATTAGGAATTAGCTGAGCTCAAGTCTTGATCTAATCAGGAATAATTTTTTCTTGCAATTAGGCTTGATCAAATCAAACCCAAACTAAGTCAAACTGAATTCAATTCAATTAGAAATGATCCAAAACTTTTTGCTCAATCAAATTGAGTCTATTAGCAATCTAATTACTAATAAATTCTTCATTAACAGTAGAGTCCCAGTCCAGTGGGACTCTCCTCCAGAGTTCCAATCCAGTGGGACTCTACTCTAGAGTCCCAATCCAATTGGACTCTTTAGCCATCTGATCAGATCAAATCTTCTAATGTGTGTGACCCCATAAATTCGAACCTAAATTGGTAGCATAGAAATAAATTTCTATACTAATCAATGAAACTATCTAACAATAGGATCCGATGTCCGGATAGGTCGAAAGATTGCAAAGCAACATTCTAGAACCTACTGGCATATGGTTACTGGATAATTCATTCCTTTGATCCTAATGCTCAAGGTGACTTAGGGTTTGACTATCAATCCTAAGATAGTCGATCACATTGTATTTCAACCTTTTAAATCTATCACATAGATTATCCTGATCAAGATTTTACTAAATTGAAATACACTGATGCATATCTCCTATTTATTCAAAGGGGTCAATTTCATCTTGACTCACGCATCGACTTGATAAGTACTTGACTGCATCCAGTAACCTTCTGTCATTGAATTAAAAATTCAGATGGTTCGGTACTAAAATATAGTGAGTTGCTTACAAGTCACCAT
Organism: Elaeis guineensis; assembly: GCF_000442705.2. Lineage (NCBI taxonomy): Eukaryota > Viridiplantae > Streptophyta > Magnoliopsida > Arecales > Arecaceae > Elaeis > Elaeis guineensis. The sequence continues at coordinate 24,159,244 of NC_026008.2, read as the reverse complement.
AATGATCTCAGATCTGAGGGAGTCAGACTTCGTCCTCAACTCCGGCTGTAGGAAGACTCCGCCCAGACTCCTACGGGAGCCGGACTCCGCCCACGACTTCACTTGCAGGCAGACTTCGTCTGGACTCCTACGGGAGCCGGACTCCACCCACGTCTTCACTTGCAGGCAGACTTCGTCCGGACTCCTACGGGAGCCGGACTCCGCCCACGACTTCACTTGCAGGCAGACTTCGTCCAGACTCCTACGGGAGCCGGACTCCGCCCACAACTTCAATTACATGTAGACTTCGTCCGGACTCCTACGGAAGCCGAACTTCGCCCCCAACTTCAATTGCAGGTAGACTTCGCCCAGACTCCTACGGGAGCCGGATCTCGTCCCCAACTCTGGCTGCAGGGAGACTCCGCCCGGACTCCTATGGGAGCCGGACTTCACCCCGACTTCACCTACAGGTAGACTTCGTCTGGACTCCTATGGGAGCCGGACTTCACTCCCAACTTCAATTGCAGGTAGACTTCGTCCGGACTCCTACGGGAGCTGGATCTCGTCCCCGACTCCGGTTGCAGGGAGACTTCGCCCGGACTCCTACGGGAGCCGGATCTCGTCCCCGACTCCGGCTGCAGGGAGACTCCACCCAGACTCCTACGCGAGCCGGACTCCGCCCCCAACTTCAATTGCAGGTAGACTTCGCCCAGACTCCTACGGGAGCCGGACTTCATCCCTGAGTTCAACTGCTGAAAGACTTCGTCCGGACTCCCATGGGAGCCAAACTTTGCCCCCGACTTTGATCGCAGGTAGACTCCGTCCGGACTCCTACGGGAGCCGGACTTCATCCCCGACTTCAACCGCAAGAGGACTTCGCCCAGACTCCTACGGAAGCTAGACTTCGTCCCCAACTTCGGCTGCAGGAAGACTTCGTCTGGACTCCTACAGGAGCCGGACTCCAAGCCCTTACTGCAAGCGACCCACACCGAGTTTCCACTGCAAATGATCTACTTCAAATTTCTATCACGAGCGGCCTTGGCCGAGACTCCTCGACGAATGATCCCCATCCAGGCTTCTATGGGGACCGGACTCCAACCGAGACCTGGACTCCCTGGCAGGCCACAGTAACGGCCAAGACTCTGCTCTACTTCCTGCAATAGATCCCACGCGGCTCCATCACTCCCTGGCCGACCGCAATAACGGCCATGACTCTGCTCCACTTCCTGCGATGGATTCTGTGCGGCTCCATCAGTCCCTGGCAAACCACAAAAATGGCCATGATTCTGCTCCACTTCCTGCGACGGATACCACGCAGTTCCTCCACCCTCTGGCAAGTCGCAACAATAGATGCCGCTCCACTCCCCGCAACAGACTCCACATGGCATGTCCCGGTGATGGCCACGATCCCACTTCACTACTCTTCGCAACAAACTCCTCCTGACCCTGGGCAGCCCATTGCCAGATGGTTACAGACATCGCTATCAGTCTGTTGCCCCCTCCGCCTATAAAAGGGGGACCCCAGATACGTTATTCTCTAAGCTCTAATTTTCTATCCCAAAACTCTGCTAAAATTTTCGTTCGAGCACTCCATTCTTGTTGAGACAGAGAACTGACTTGAGCATCGGAGGGTCTTGTTGGAGCAACCCTAACTCTGGTTTAGACTTCTTTTGCAGGTCCCGACGGCGACCGCGACTCCCTCGACTCTAGCTTCTCTGGCGCAAGCGAATTTTTGCACCAATAGTGTGTGACCCCATAAATTTGAACCTAAATTGGTAGCATAGAAATAAATTTCTATACTAATCATTGTAACTATCTAACAATAGGATCCGATGTCCAGATAGGTCAAAAGATTGCAAAGCAACATTCTAGAACCTACTGGCATATGGTTCCTAGATAATTCATTCTTTTGATCCTAATGCTCAAGGTGACTTAGGGTTTGACTATCAATCCTAAGATAGTCGATCACATTGTATTTCAACCTTTTAAATCTATCACATAGATTATCCTGATCAAGATTTTACTAAATTAAAATACACTGATGCATATCTCCTATTTATTCAAAGGGGTCAATTTCATCTTGACTCACGCACCGACTTGATAAGTACTTGACTGCATCCAGTAACCTTCTGTCATTGAATTAAAAATTCAGATGGTTCGGTACTAAAATATAGTGAGTTGCTTACAAGTCATCATAATGATCTCAGATCTGAGGGACACTTATACCCATACCCTTCTCGAGTTACTCTTGACAGTAGAGTACTTGACAAATGATCATATTCAGTGCGAATATACTCCGATATTCCATCTGGATGCCATACTAGTGTCTCCATATTTTTTTGTTAAGAGAACAACCAACCTATATGGCATACAATGACTTATACTCAATATCGCTAACATCCTATTAACAGCATATCATTTGGTCATGAATATATTTTAAAGACTAAACGATAAATCCTTCTTTGTTAATTAATTATAGTTCTAAGGACTTCATCACAATATAGGAATTCAAATAAGATGAAAAAAATATGATAAAAAAATCAAATAATTTTTATTAAAAAATTTATATATATTTTATAAATATGAGCACAATCGTCACAGACTGACGATTGACTTTGGGACATAATTTTGAATAACTCCTACTTGGACTAAAGTCAATCAGTATAGTATCGTATACCTATCTTTGACTTGTGATCATCGAACTCTTTGATTTCGAGAGTTTTAGTAAATGGGGTGGCTAAGTTTTCTTTTTCATCGATCTTCTGAAGGTCGACGTCATCTCCATCCATGATCTCCTGGATAAGATGGTAGCGGTGCAGAATATGCTTGGTGCACTGATGGGACTTTGGCTCCTTGACTTAGGCAATGGCTCCAGTGCTGTCGCAGTATAACAGGATAGGGCCATCGACGGAGGGTGCCACTTCGAGTTCGTCGATGAACTTTCATAACCATACAACTTCTTTCGCAACATCAGATGCTGTGATATACTCCACTTCGCAAAGAGAGTCAACCACAGTGTGCTGCTTGAAACTTTTTCAGTAGATTGCTCCACTGTTCAGGATAAAAATATAATCCGATACATTCTTGCTATCCTCATGGTCTAACTAAAAATTGGAGTCGGTGAACCCCATTAGATTCAAGTCAGTTTTACCATAAACAAGCCACTGATCCTTAGTATTTCTTAAATACTTAAGGATGGTCTTTACGACCTTCCAGTGGTTCTCTCCTGGATCAAATTGGTATCTACTCACTACTATTAGTGAGTATGCCACATCTGGTCTTGTACATGTCATGGCATACATTATAGAATCTACTACTGAAGCATATAGAATTCTACTCATATGCTATCTCTCTTGAGTTGTCGGATAATCCTTTTTCGAGATAGAAATTTTATGATCTATCAGAAAATAGTCTTTCTTAAAATTCTCCATATTGAACCATTTCAACACGGTATCTATGTACGTGGACTGGGACAATCCAAGTAATCTTTTCTATCTATCTTTATAGATTTTCATCCCAAAGATGTAGGATATTTCTCCCAAGTCCTTCATAAAGAACTGAGATGATAACCAGACCTTTATTTCTTATAATGCAGGGATGTCATCCTGATTAAGTGAATGTCATCTATATATAAAACAAGAAATACAACCATAGAGTTGTTTATCCATTTGTAAATGTAGGATTCTTCTCTATTCCTAACAAAGCCATACGTTCTAATAACCTTATTAAAATACATATTCAACTCCTAGATGTCTGCTTCAATCTATAGATGGATCTTTGAAGCTTGCATACTTTAGACTCATCTATGGATGTGAAATCTTCAAACTGTATCATATACACCTTTTCTTCTTTTTCTCCATTTAGAAAAGCTGTTTTCACATTCACTTGCTAGATTTCATAGTCCATGTGTGCCGCTATCGCAAGCATAATCCGAATGAATTTTAGCATTGCGACAGAAGAAAATATCTTGTCATAGTCAATACTATAATGCTGATAATAATCTTTGACAATCAAATAGGCTTTATAGATTTTTACCTTTCCGTCTGCATCCCTCTTCCTTTTGAAGACCCACTTATACCCTACAGGTTTAACCCCTTCAGGTTGGTCAATTAATATCCACACATCATTGATCTTCATGGACTCTATTTTAGATTTTATGGTTTCAAGTTTTTTATCAGAGTTGGACCTCTGCATTACATCCATATAGATGATCGGATCCTCATTATTCTCATCGAGTTCAACTGGATCACCGTCCTGAACCAAAAAATCATAGTATCTATCTGGTTGATGCGATACTATATCGGATCTTCTTAATGGTGCCTCTACAACAAGTTCTGAATTTGACATCATCAAATCTGGTTCTGTGGATTCACTAGACTATATCAGTTCTACCTGTTGAACTTCATCAAGTTCAACCTTAGAGGCATTAATGCCTTCCCCAGAGAATTTTTTTTCCAAAAAGACTATCCTAAGACTGACAAATACTTTTTGTTCATCAGCAAGATAGAAATAATACCTCTTAATTTTTTTGGAATACCCTATAAAAATACATTAATCAGACTTGGCTCTGAGTTTGTCTGTTTTCAAACATTTGACATACACACCCCGAAACTCTAAGGTGAGAGAGCCCTGGCTTACGTCCCATCCATATCTCATATGGTGTTTTACTTACAGATTTACTAAGAATCCTATTAAGAACATAACAAGCCGACTCGAGTGCATATCCCCAAAAGGATATCGACTGACTAGAAAAGCCCATCATGAATCGAATCATGTCCAATAGAATTTGATTTCTCCTGTCCGACACACCATTATGTTGTGGTGTTTCAGGAGGTATCTATTGAGAGAAAATCTCATTCTTCTTAAGATATATTAAAAATTTAGTAGAAATATATTCACCTCCTCGATCTGATCAAAGAGTTAATATTCTTTCTGATTTATTTTTTTGCCTTATTATAAAATTATTTAAAAAATTTTAAATGATTCGAACTTGTGTTTCATCAAGTAGATGTACCCATATCTAGATAGATCATCTGTAAACGTATTAAAATAGTGATACCCTTCTCCGGCATTAGTGCTCATGTGTCCACATACATCAGTATGTACAAGACCCAGAAATCACTGGCTCGTTTACTTCTTTCAGTAAAAGATAATTTGGTCATCTTTTCAAGTAAGTAAGACTCACAGGTTGGCAATGATTCATAATCATTGTCATCAAAAATTTCTTCTTGAGCTAACCTATTCATCCTGCTCTTGTTAATATGACCTAGCCTACAATATCAAAGGTAGGCATCCATGACATCAACTATTCTAGGATGTTTATTAGACGTATACATTACATTAGATCATGATACAACATAAATATCATTATTCATCTGTCCACGCATTATAGTAACACCATTCAAAATGATATCATAAAAGTTTTTATTTATTAAAATTTTATAATTTGCTTTGGCCAAAAGGCCTACAGAAATGATATTCAATAGAAAACTAGGACAGTAATGACAATCATTAAGAACAATAAAATGAGAATTTAATACAAGCTTTATAATTTTTAAAACTAAAATTGAAACTGATCTTCTATCTCTAACGGTCGGGAATCTCCCACTATCTCCAAATCTCTTACTGATCTGAAATCTCTGCAATGAATTGTAAATGTTAATAGGACTATCAGTATCCAATATCCAAGTTATTGCATCAACAACTAAGAAGTTACAAGGTGTTATCATATAATTACCTTGTCTAGCAACCAAGTATTTATTCTTCTTTGACCTGTTCGGGTGGCCTCCGCGGTGGCTTCAGAGTGGCTCTCCCTCAACCTGCGAAGCTCGCCATCCATCTTCTTCAACCTTTTTGTTAAATGAAGAACCTCCTTCTTCAGACGCTGGATCGTGGACTTCAGTGGAATCCCCTGTGGCAGGGGAAGTGCTTCGGCAGGACACTGCCATCGAGAGACAAAAGCATCAAGGTGCGTCCCATAACAGAAAGAAAAACAAAAAAAACAAGGAGGAAGGAAGAGTGGAGAAGCCCTCCATAGGGAGAAATTCAACTTTATTGATTGAATATTTCTTAAAGACAAAAAGAAAAAGAAAAATTACAGTAAAAGAAAAATACAAAGTCAGAGGTCTCAGACCTCTGAAGTAGGAGTTGGGGAGCTCGGTGTCCCTAGAAGGGGGCCTGCGGTGGCAGTAGCGGCAGGAGAGGGACCGGCCTCATCTTCAGACTCCTCGCCCAAGAAGGTGAGATCGAGCTTGGAAAATTTCCTGACCATCTTCTCCTGGCAGAGCTCGAATCCTTTGATGAATGCTTCTTGGCCGAACTTGACGTTCAGGTCCCTCATCTCCACAGAGGCCTTGAACTCCTCCACCGCTAGAACCCTAGCCTCTGAGACCAGGACCGAGATCTGCTCTGCCAAATTTGTGACCTCGGCCTCCGCCTTCCTCACCTTCTCCTCCGAGGCCTGCTTCTCTTTCTCCAAAGCCTACTTTTCTTTCTCCAGGGCCTCTTGGAGGGTAACTCCTTCGGCTGCCTTTTCTTTGAGGCGAGCGACTTCGGCCCGATGACTTTCCTCCACCTGGATGGCATCCCTCCTCTCCCGGTTCGTCGCCTTGATATTGGCAAGGAGCTGGTACCCAATCTGCAAGGGCGGCCAGGAGATCAGAACGAGGGTCAAAAAGCCAATTTAATGAAGATTTGTTTACCTCGAGAAAGGACCCTAGGGAGTCCCAAACCTACTGTTCGAGATCGACGCGATCAATCCTCTCAACGACCTCGGGCAGGATGTAGCCATCAATCAGCCACTTTATCAAGTCCCTATCATTGAAGGGATTATCCCCCGGCTCTTCTTCGGAACCGTGGGATCTTTCGACGGCGGCCCGGTAGCTACTCACCCGGTGGGCCACCGACTTCCTTCTCCTCCCCCTCTCGGCCCCAGACACCACCTCGATGCGGTCCCCTGAGGCGGGAACCTCAGCGGGAGAGCTCCTTGAAGAGGCCCGGAGAGTCGGAGGTTCGGCATCCGAAGGAACGTCGACTGCGAGGGCCGCCTAGGCATGCGCGGCCGAGCTCGTCTCCTCCACTCTGGCCTTCTTTGCTGATCCGAAGGCCGTGGTGCCTTTTCTTTTGTGGGCCTTGAGGCCCCTGACGAGCATTCGTGCTGCTTCGGCATCCATTCCTAAAAAAAAAAGAAGAGAGAAAAAAAAATCAGTGATGGGGTGAAAAAGGAAGAAGCGACACGCAAAAAAAAAAAGGGGGGGAGAAAAAGAAAAAAAGAAGAAGAGCAGGAGAAAAGAAGAGGAAAGGAAAGGTGGCATACTCGCAGGATCCTGAGGACTCAAGCCGATGTTTAACAAAAACTGTTCCTTCAGAAGGTTGGGAAGGGAAGGAGCCAAATAACCAAGAAGCTTTCGGGCGGCCTGAAGGTCATCCTCCCCCAGGCTAGGAGCCCGGCGAGCCAGAGATAAGGTGGCTTCCCCAGGGCGACGATAAGCCCAGACCTCCCAGCTTGAACTCTAAAAGGAGGTGTCAAACCCGAGTGGTCCCAGACAAATCAGCGGCCATAAACAGAAGGGCGGGTCAATGCGACGGTGATCGGGTACTTCCGAGCAGTATCGATATCGGACAATGCAAAAGCCGAAGGAAGCTCGACAAATGACAATTCAACACATGAGTAAAGGAGGTAACGATAAATTCCCTTTGCATTAATTAAGTATATATTACAGAGCCCTTGAGGCTGAATAAGAAAGATGACGAGACAAGCAAGCCGGTGCGGCGACGACCAAGAACCTCCAGACGACATCGGCATCAAAAAGAAAAAGAAAAGCTATGACACCAACAAACAAACAAGCGGCAAAAGGAGACATATAGAAGGACGAAAGACAAAAAGAGCCCTAAGGGGGCCCGGCTTCCTCCGACCTCGAACTTTCAGCTTCGACCCTCGTCAGGGAATGCCTTAAACTTTCGACTTCTGCTTCCAATTCCTTCTCTCTCATTAGTATCTCCATGTATCTTTGGTGAAATCACTGGCTTTCGTTCTCTGCCTCTCGATGCCTTTTTCTCAGGACCTCGGATTCTGCCTCTGCATCCTTGACGGCCTGCTGCTCGCATACCAGTTGGATCTTCAATTGCTGCAGCTCGGCCTTCCCCTCCCCAAGGGCGATAAATAGCTCTTCTATGATTCTTCTCAGGGATTGGAGTTCGCTGGAATCCCGAGCGGGAGCAAGCTGAGCCCCTCCAGCTAGCTGCCTCTGAAGGCGGACAATCTCATCGGTCGCCATCCTGAGCTTTCCCCTGTATTCGTCTACTTGCCTGCACCAGCTGGCCCGGTACGCGTCATAGCTCGCCTCGGCATCCTGGAGCTGCTGTTGAAGGTCGGAGACCTTCTTCGACCATTTTCGATCGCTGTCGGCCCAAGTCGGAAGCCGGGATGAGCTTCCTTCCAACTGGCTAATCCTCTCCTGTGCAGCCGACAGCTCCACTCTGAGGAAACTGATCTTGGCAGCTTGAGCCCAAGATCGGTCGCTGGCGTGCTTCTTGTGTTCCTCGAGCTCCTTCCCAAAGTTTGCCTTCCTCCGGCTGTACTCCATGATCCCCTTCACGTGGAGGTTCCGGAAGTGGGTGACCTCCGCAGTGGCTTCAGAGTGGCTCTCCCTCAACCTGCGAAGCTCGTCATCCATCTTCTTCGATCTTTTTGTTAAATGAAGAACCTCCTTCTTCAGACGCTGGATCGTGGACTTCAGCGGAATCTTCTGTGGCAGGAGAAGTACTTCGGCAGGACACTACCATCGGGAGACAAAAGTGTCAAGGCGCGTCCCATTATAGAAAGAAAAACAAAAAAAGAAGGAGGAAGGAAGAGTGGAGAAGCCCTCCATAGGGAGAAATTCAACTTTATTAATTGAATGTTTCTTAAAGACAAAAAGGAAAAGAAAAATTACAGTAAAAGAAAAATATAAAGTCAGAGGTCTCAGACCTCTGAAGCAGGAGTTGGGGAGCTCGGTGTCCCTGGAAGGGGGGCTGCGGTGGCAGTAGCAGCAGGAGAGGGACCGACCTCATCTTCAGACTCCTCGCCCAAGAAGCTGAGATCGAGCTCGAAAAATTTCCTGACCACCTTCTCGTGGCAGAGCTCGAATCCTTTGATGAATGCTTCTTGGCTGAACTTGACGTTCAGGTCCCTCATCTCCGCAGAGGCCTTGAACTCCTCCACCGCTAGAACCCTGGCCTCCGAGACCAGGACCGGGATCTGCTCCACCAAATTTGCGACCTCGGCCTCTGCCTTCCTCACCTTCTCCTCCGAGGCCTGCTTCTCTTTCTCCAGGGCCTGCTTTTCTTTCTGTAGGGCCTCTTGGAGGGTAACTACTTTGGCTACCTTTTCTTTGAGGCGAGCGACTTCGGCCCGACGACTTTCCTCCGCCTGGATGGCATCCCTCCTCGCCTGGTTCGTCACCTCGATATTGGCAAGGAGCTGGTGCCCAATCTGCAAGGGCGGCCAGGAGATCAGAACGAGGATCGAAAAGCCAATTAAATGAAGATTTGTTTACCTCGAGAAAGGACCTTAGGGAGTCCCAAACCCGCTGTTCGGGATCGACGCGATCAATCCTCTCGACGACCTCGGGCAGGATGCAGCCGTCAATCAGCCGCTTTATCAAGTCCCTGACATTGAAGGGATTATCCTCCGGCTCTTCTTCGGAACCGTGGGATCTTTCGACGGTGGCCCGACAGCTACTCACCCGGCGAGCCACCGACTTCCTTCTCCTCCCCCTCTCGGCCCTAGGCACCACCTCGATGCAGTCCCTTGAGGCGGGAACCTCAGCGGGAGAGCTCCTTGAAGAGGCCCGGAGAGTCGGAGGTTCGACATCTGAAGGAACGTCGACCGCGAGGGCTGCCTGGGCAGGTACGATCGAGCTCGTCTCCTCCACTCTGGCCTTCTTTATTGATCTGGAGGCTGCGGTGCCTTTTCTTTTATGGGCCTTGAGGCCCCTGGCGAGCATCCATGCTGCTTCGGCGTCCATTCCTAAAAAAAAAAAAAAGAGAGAAAAAAAAATCAGTGATGGGGTGAAAAGGAAGAAGCGACACACACAAAAAAAAAAATGGGGAGAAAAAGAAAAAAAAAAGAAGAGCAGGAGAAAAGAAGAGGAAAGGAAAGGTGGGATACTCGCAGGATCCTGAGGACTCAAGTCGATGTTTAACAAAAATTGTTCCTTCAGAAGGTTGGGAAGGGAAGCAGCCAAATAACCAAGAAGCTTTCGGGCGGCCTGAAGGTCGTCCTCTCCCAGGCTAGGAGCCCGACGGACAGAGTCCCTCAGAGAGCCCCAAGGGGGCAATCCCAGCCTCAAAGTCGGGCAGTGGACGAAGAGGTACTTTCTCTTCCAATTATGGTTTGAAGAGGGAGCACCTTTCAGCAACCCCTTCTTGCCAAACTGGGGGGAGAAATACCACCAGTCCTTTACCGAGGGATGACGCTTGAAGGTGTAGAAGTGCCTAAACAAAGAAAGAGATGGTTGAACTTCGACTACATGGCAAAGGGAGAGGAACCCTATCAAAAACCTAAAGGAATTCGGCGCTATTGAAGCTAAAAAAATATCCAAGAAACGAAAAAGGGCGACGACGAAGGGCGGAAGCAGAAGCCGGAGTCCGGCATGGAAGGCCTCCTGATACAGGAAGAAACGATCGGGTGGGGGGGTGCTAGCCCGGTCGGAGGGACCAGGAAGCTCCAGATCATACTCCGGAGGAACTCCATACTGAACCCTTATCAGTAGAAGTTCGTCCGGAGTCAGAGAACAAGGAATGGCATCCGGCGCAAAAATCGGGCGAGGACCAGCCCCAGATGTGGGTTTGTCCATAGTGTAGAGATTCTGGAGGGCTGAGGCGGACGAACTCCCGGAACCACTAGAGGCGAAGGTGCCGGAAGACATTTCAAATAAGGGTCCTAAAGATCCTGGAGAAATCAGGCGGGACAAGGGGCGAAAGGTTTGCGGGGGACCAAACTGGAGGAATGCGACAGAAGAAAAATAGAGGAGAAAAGGCCCCTAAATGGCAAGAAGAGGAATGAAAGTTTCGGGACTAACCTAGATCGCTCCGAAGGAAGTAGAGGGGCGAGGACAGGGATGACTCAAAGAACGCTTAGGGCCAAGGTGGACGCCAAAGAGGGTCAGAGCTCTCGGAGGGAAGGCAGACATGGAACTCTCAGGCAGAATGAAACTCCTGAAGGTGGAAAGACGGATTTAAATAGACCCTGGGATCCGACGCTATAATGATCGCGGATCTCCCCAGGCCGACCCACGCTCACCACGTGTCCCACTCGCCACCGCAGGCGGCTAAAAGTGGCTGACAGCTGACAGAGCCATTACTGTGCCGTGCCTGGGCCAACGTAACAGCGAGAATTCTGAAAGGTCCCTTCGGATAGCCCCGATTTGAAAAGACTCCAGCACGCGCGCATTTAATGCCAGAATATCTGAGGGCGATCGTGCACAGGATTCAAAGGGACAACTTCGGCTGCGAAAACTTCTCTGCACTTCCTTCATTCGAAATTCGAACTCGAAAGTAGGGAGACTGGTGTTAGGTATAAAATACCCCCCAGTCGAAGTTCGTGACAGGAGTGACCCTCCGAGGATCCTACCGACTTCCGACCTCCGACGATATCTCTCCAAGCCTCTCTGGCGGCCGAGCCTCTGCAACGCTCCCAAGTTTTGTCGACGGACAAGCCCCCGCCAACGTCGATCGGATTCTTCGCGACGTCCGGACTCCTACGGGAGCCGGACTTCGACCTCAACTCCGGCTGCAGGAAGACTCCGCCCGGACTCCTACGGGAGCCGGACTCCGCCCACGACTTCACTTGCAGGCAGACTTCGTCCGGACTCCTACGGGAGCCGGACTCCGCCCACAATTTCACTTGCAGGCAGACTTCGTCCGGACTCCTACGGGAGCCGGACTCCGCCCACGACTTCACTTACAGGCAGACTTCGTCCGGATTCCTACGGGAGCCGGACTCCTCCCACAACTTCAATTGCAGGTAGACTTCATCCGGACTCCTACGGGAGCCGGACTTCGCCCCCAACTTCAATTGCAGGTAGACTTCGCCCGGACTCCTATGGGAGCCGGATCTCGTCCCCGACTCTGACTGCAGGGAGACTCCGCTCGGACTCCTACGGGAGTCGGACTTCGCCCCGACTTCACCTACAGGTAGACTTCGTCCGGACTCCTACGGGAGCCGGACTTCACCCCCAACTTCAATTGCAGGTAGACTTCGCCCGTACTCCTACGGGAGCTGGATCTCATCTCCGACTTCGGCTGCAGGGAGACTTCGCCCGGACTCCTACGGGAGCCGGATCTTGTCCCCGACTCCGGCTGCAGGGAGACTCCACCCGGACTCCTACGGGAGCCGGACTCCGCCTCCAGCTTCAATTGCAGGTAGACTTCGCTCGGACTCCTACGGGAGCCAGACTTCATCCCCGACTTCAACTGCTGGAAGACTTCGTCCGGACTCCCACGGGAGTCAGACTTTGCCCCCGACTTTGATCGCAGGTAGACTCTGTTCGGACTCCTATGGGAGCCGGACTTCGTCCCCGACTTCAACCACAAGAGGACTTCGCCCGGACTCCTACGGAAGCCGGACTTCATCCCTGACTTCGGCTGCAGGAAGACTTCGTCCGGACTCCTACGGGAGCCGGACTCCAAGCCCTTACTGCAAGCGACCCACACCGAGTTTTCGCTGTAAATGATCTACTTCAAATTTCTATCACGAGCGGCCTTGGTCGAGACTCCTCGACGAATGATCCCCATCCAGGCTTCTACGGGGATCGGACTCCAACCGAGACCTGGACTCCCTGGCAAGCCGCAGTAACGGCTACGACTCTGCTCCACTTCCTACAACAGATCCCATGTGGCTCCATCACTTCCTAGCCGGCCACAGTAACAGCCACGACTCTGCTCCACTTCCTGCGATGGATTTCGCGCGGCTCCATCACTCCCTGGCAATTCATAATAATGGCCACGATTCTGCTCCACTTCCTGCGATTGATACCACACGGTTCCTCCACCCTCTGGCAAGTCGCGACAATGGACACCACTCCACTCCCCACAACAGACTCCACGTAGTATGTCCCGGTATGGCCACGATCCCACTCCACTACTCTTCGCAACAAACTCCTCCTGACCCTGGGTAGCCCACTGTCAGACGGTTACAGACATCGTTATCAGTCTGTTGCCCCCTCCGCCTATAAAAGGGGGACCCCAGATTTGTTATTCTCTAAGCTTTAATTTTCTATCCCAAAACTCTACTAAAATTTTCGTTCGAGCACTCCATTCTTGTTGAGGCAGAGAACTGACTTGAGCGTCGGAGGGTCTTGCTGGAGTAACCCCAACTCCGGTTTAGACTTCTTTTGCAGGTCCCGACGGCGATCGCGACTCCCTCGACTCCAGCTTCTCCGATGCAGACAGATTTTTGCACCAACAGGATTGGCGCTAGAGGAAGGAGCCTGTGTCTTCGCAGCACCCTTGTTCTTAAAGGAGCGCTCAACGGGACCGCCTTCGATCATCTTTTTCGACATCCACTCCTCCTTCTCCCACTAGATCTTTGCCCGATGCCTCCCCGCAAAGCATCCACACGGCGATCCACGGCCTCTGCGGCTAGATCTCAGGCTCTGACCTCACCTCGAGTTTTCCAGCCTCCTCCTCCTCCTCCGGCAACGGCGGTTGGCGCGGAGCAATTCGACCTACTGGTGCAGCAGGTCAGGGGCCTCACTGAAGCTGTGCAGGCCATGCAACAGCAGCAGCAGCTGCAGGCATCAGTGCGACTAGAAAGAGCATCACCGGAACCCCAAAATCCGGTGGTGGGATGGGCCACTTGGGCCAGCCGCCCCATCTTTCCTGGAAAGATGAATCCAAGGGTGGAGAGCCCTCAATCAGACCACGATTCCACTCCTGGAAGATCTCTACCTCCATTCTGTCAGAATACCCTCGAGACCCGTAGTCGAGAGAATTTTTTGGACCGAAGGCTCCAGGAGATGAACAGGCAGATCGAAGAGCTCCGCCACGCTCCCCCCGCTTATGGTGAGGACATTTGTACTGACCCTTCCTTTTCTCAAATGATAATGCAGGAACCGATCCCGCCGAACTTCAAACTCCCTCAATTTGAAAGCTATGACAGGACTTCGGACCCGGTTGACCACTTGGAGGCCTTCCGGATGATGATGCTGCTTCATGGCACACCCGACGCCATTCTATGCCGAGCCTTTCCATCCACCTTGAAGGGAGCGGTGAGGAACTGGTACTCGATGCTGAAGCCGGGTACTATCTTTTCCTTTGATCAGATGAGCCACCAGTTTGTGGCTCATTTTGTCAGCAGCCGGTGCCCCCGGAAGGGTTTGGAGTCCCTCATCAACATCAAGCAGAGGGAGGGGGAGTCCATTCGGGCCTACATCAACCGTTTCAATGTCGCCGCGCTGGAGGTCCGAAACTTGGACCAATCGGTAACGATGGCCGTCCTGAAAGGCGGCCTTCAGAAGAACGACCTTTTATTCTCCCTGAAAAAGAAGTACCCCAGAAATTTTGCTGACCTGTTGGCTCGGGATGAAGGGTACGCCCGAGCAGAAGAAGTCTTCAAAATGAAGGACGAGGAGACCGCGAGAGAGCGGCAGGCGGGAGACTCGAGTAAGCCCACAGTTGAAAAAGGGCCGAGAGAAGCTCGGCCACGTTCTCGAACTCCTACCGGGCACAAGTGCGTCCAGACTCCTCCTCGAGCTCGCAGGCAGGGAAGCCCGGATCATCGAGCTCGACGGGGCTCTCCCCCAGGAAGGTTCCGCAACTATGCCCCCCTCAACGCATCGAAAACTCAGGTGCTGATGGAGGTCAGAGAGCAGCTCCCTAGGCCAGAGAGGATGCGCACGTACTCCGGGAAGTGCAATCCTAACAAGTTCTGCCTCTACCATCGCGACCACGGCCACGACACGGAGGAATGCATCCAGCTCCGAGATGAGATCGAGGAGCTCATCTGACGAGGTCGACTCGATAGGTTCATTCAGCGCCGGCCTGAGGGTAGAGAAGATTGCCAAGGGCCCTGCCGCAGCCTGAGCCACTGAGAGGGGGAGAGCAGCCTGGAGATCGGCCTCCAATTGGGATCATCAACTCCGTCTCCGGAGAACCTTGGCAGGAAGCAGACCTTCCACGGCCCTGAGATTCGAAAAACTTGTAAATGTGTAACGAACGACTCTACTTTAAATCAAGATTCCTTTCAGATCTGCACATCTTTTCTTTTTTGGCACGGACTTGTGACGACAGGGGATGACCCCTTCGGACAACAAAAACAAACGCTAATGTGGGTAAAGTCGAAGGCCCGGCTCCTCTTAGACTGGATGGGGGGAGAGGCCCCGCAATGCCCACATGCGCCCCCACAGCCATGTTAGGGACAGGAGGAGAACCTCGTCCTAACATGAGCAAAGTCGAAGGCCTGGTTCCTCTTAGACCGGATGGGGGGAGATGCCAAACAGTGCCCACATGCGCACCCACAGCCATGTTAGGGACAGGAGGAGAACCTCGCCCTAACATGAGCAAAGTCGAAGGTCCGGTTCTCCTTAGACCGGATGGGAGGAGAGGCCCTGCAACGTCCACATGTGCCCCCACAGCCATGTTAGGGACAGGAGGAGAACCTCGCCCTAATATGAGCAAAGTCGAAGGCCCGATTACACTCAGACTGGGTGGGGAGAGAGGCCCCGCAGCGCCCATATGCGCCCCCATAGCCCTGATAGTGACAAGAGGAGGACCTCGCCCTAACCTGAGCTAAAATCGATTATGTCAGGATTAGGGGGAGAACCCCATCCTGACGTCAGTTAAGATCTGGTCATTTAAGACCAGATAGGAAGAAGGGAACCTTCCCTGCGCCCCCTTCGCGCTTCCGTAACCCCACCAAGAGCAGAGGGAAAACCCTCACTCAGAAAAAGAAAAAGAAAAAGGGGAGGGGAGTTAAAAAGGAAAGCGACGGACTGCATCAGCGACGGATGAAAAATAAACTACATCAAAGATGCAAGGAACCTCGTCTCCGCAAGGATTGGGGTTCTTATCGAAATTCTCAACCTTTAAGAAGGCTCTCAACATGAGCCAGAGATAAGGCGGCTTCCCCAGGACGACGATAAGCCCAGACCTCCCAGCTTGAACTCTAAAAGGAGGTGTCAAACCCGAGTGGTCCCAGACAAATCAGCGGCCATAAACAGAAGGGCGGGTCAATGCGACGGTGATCGGGTACTTTCGAGCGGTATCGATATCGGACAATGCAAAAGCCGAAGGAAGCTCGACAAATGACAATTCAACACATGAGTAAAGGAGGTAACGATAAATTCTCTTTGCATTAATTAAGTATATATTACAGAGCCCTTGAGGCTGAATAAGAAAGATGACGAGACAAGCAAGCCGGTGCGGCGACGACCAAGAACCTCCAGACGACATCGGCATCAAAAAGAAAAAGAAAAGCTACGACACCAACAAACAAACAAGTCGCAAAAGGAGACATATAGAAGGATGAAAGACAAAAAGAGCCCTAAGGGGGCCCGGCTTCCTCCGACCTCGAACTTTCAGCTTCGACCCTCGTCAGGGAATGCTTTAAACTTTCGACTTCTGCTTCCAATTCCTTCTCTCTCATTAGTATCTCCATGTATCTTTGGTGAAATCGCTGGCTTTCGTTCTCTGCCTCTCGATGCCTTTTTCTCAGGACCTCGGATTCCGCCTCTGCGTCCTTGATGGCCTGCTGCTCGCATACCAGTTGGATCTTCAATTGCTGCAGCTCGGCCTTCCCCTCCCCAAGGGCGATAAATAGCTCTTCTACGATTCTTCTCAGGGATTGGAGTTCGCTGGAATCCCGAGCGGGAGCAAGCTGAGCCCCTCCAGCTAGCTGCCTCTGAAGGCGGGCAACCTCGTCGGTCGCCATCCTGAGCTTCCCCCTGTATTCGTCCACCTGCTTGCACCAGCTGGCCCGGTACGCGTCATAGCTCGCCTCGGCATCCTGGAGCTGCTGCTGAAGGTCGGAGACCTTCTTCGACCATTTTCGATCGCTGTCGGCCCAAGTCGGAAGCCGGGATGAGCTTCCTTCCAACTGGCTAATCCTCTCCTGTGCAGCCGACAGCTCCACTCTGAGGGAACTGATCTTGGCAGCTTGAGCCCAAGATCGGTCGCTGGCGTGCTTCTTGTGTTCCTCGAGCTCCTTCCCGAAGTTTGCCTTCCTCTGACTGTACTCCATGATCCCCTTCACGTGGAGGTTCCGAAAGCGGGTGGCCTCCGCAGTGGCTTCAGAGTGGCTCTCCCTCAACCTGCGAAGCTCGCCATCCATCTTCTTCGACCTTTTTGTTAAATGAAGAACCTCCTTCTTCAGACGCTGGATCGTGGACTTCAGCGGAATCCCCTATGGCAGGAGAAGCACTTCGACAGGATACTGCCATCGGGAGACAAAAGTGTCAAGGCGCATCCCATTACAGAAAGAAAAACAAAAAAAAGAGGAGGAAGGAAGAGTGGAGAAGCCCTCCATAGGGAGAAATTCAACTTTATTGATTGAATATTTCTTAAAGACAAAAAGGAAAAGAAAAATTACAGTAAAAAAAAATATAAAGTTAGAGGTCTCAGACCTCTGAAGCAGGAGTTGGGGAGCTCGATGTCCCTGAAAGGGGGGCTGCGGTGGCAGTAGCAGCAGGAGAGGGACCAACCTCATCTTCAGACTCCTCGCCCAAGAAGCTGAGATCGAGCTCGAAAAATTTTCTGACCACCTTCTCCTGGCAGAGCTCGAATCCTTTGATGAATGCTTCTTGGCTGAACTTGACGTTCAGGTCCCTCATCTCCGCAGAGGCCTTGAACTCCTCCACCGCTAGAACCTTGGCTTCCGAGACCAGGACCGGGATCTGCTCCACCAAATTTGCGACCTCGACCTCTGCCTTCCTCACCTTCTCCTCTGAGGCCTGCTTCTCTTTCTCCAGGGCCTGCTTTTCTTTCTCTAGGGCCTCTTGGAGGGTAACTACTTCGGCTGCCTTTTCTTTGAGGCGAGCGACTTCGGCTCGACGACTTTCCTCTGCCTGGATGGCATCCCTCCTCGCCCAGTTCGTCACCTCGATATTGGCAAGGAGCTGGTGCCCAATCTGTAAGGGCGGCCAGGAGATCAGAATGAGGATCGAAAAGCCAATTAAATGAAGATTTGTTTACCTCGAGAAAGGACCCTAGGGAGTCCCAAACCCGCTGTTCGGGATTGACGCGATCAATCCTCTCGACGACCTCGGGCAGGATGCAGCCGTCAATCAATCGCTTTATCAAGTCCCTGACATTGAAGGGATTATCCTCTGGCTCTTCTTCGGAACTGTGGGATCTTTCGACGGTGGCCCGGCAGCTACTCACCCGGTGAGCCACCGACTTCCTTCTCCTCCCCCTCTCGGCCCTAGGCACCACCTCGACGCAGTCCCCTGAGGCGGAAACCTCAGCGGGAGAGCTCCTTGAAGAGGCCCGAAGAGCCGGAGGTTCAACATCTGAAGGAACATCGACCGCGAGGGTCGCCTGGGCAGGCACGGCCGAGCTCGTCTCCTCCACTCTGGCCTTCTTTACTGATCTAGAGGCTGCGGTGCCTTTTCTTTTGTGGGCCTTGAGGCTCCTGGCGAGCATCCGTGCTGCTTCGGCGTCCATTCTTAAAAAAAAAAAGGAGAGAAAAAGAAAAAAAGAAGAAGAGCAGGAGAAAAGAAGAGGAAAGGAAAGGTGGGATACTCGCAGGATCCTGGGGACTCAAGCCGATGTTGAACAAAAATTGCCCCTTCAGAAGGTTGGGAAGGGAAGGAGCCGAATAACCAAGAAGCTTTCGGGTGGCCTGAAGGTCATCCTCCCCCAGGCTAGGAGCCCGACGGACAGAGTCCCTCAGAGATCACCAAGGGGGCAATCCCAGCCTCAAAGTTGGGCAGTGGACGAAGAGGTACTTCCCCTTCCAGTTATGGATTGAAGAGGGAGCACCTTTCAGCAACCCCTTCTTGCCAAACTGGGGAGAGAAATATCACCAGTCCTTTGTCGAGAGGTGACGCTTGAAGGTGTAGTAGTGCCTAAACAAAGAAAGAGATGGCTGAACTTCGACTACATGGCAAAGGGAGAGGAACCCTATCAAAAACCTAAAGGAATTTGACGCTACTGAAGCTAAAGAAATATCCAAGAAACGAAAAAGGGCGACGACGAAGGGCGGAAGCGGAAGCCGGAGTCCAGCACGGAAGGCCTCCTGATACAGGCAGAAACGACCGGGTGGGGGGTGCTAGCCCGATTGGAGGGACCAGGAAGCTCCAGATCATACTCCGGAGGAACTCCATACTGAACCCTTATCAATAGAAGTTCGTCCAGAGTCAGAGAACAAGGAATGACACCCGATGCAAAAACCAGACGAGGACCAGCCCCAGATGTGGGTTCGTTCACAGTGTGGGTATTCTAGGGGGCTGAGGTGGACAAACTCCCGGAACCACTAGAGGCGGAGGTGCCGGAAGATATTTCAAATAAGGGACCTAAAGATCCTGGAGAAATCAGGCGGGACAAGGGGCGAAAGGTTTGCGGGGGACCAAACCGGAGGAATGCGACAGAAGAAAAATAGAGGAGAAAAGGCCCCTAAATGGCAAGAAGAGGAACGAAAGTTTCGAGACTAACCTAGATCGCTCCAAAGGATGCAAAGGGGCAAGGACAGAGATGACTCGAAGAACGCTTAGGGCCAAGGTGGACGCCAAAGAGGGTCAGAGCACTCGGAGGGAAGGCAGACACAGAACTCTCAGGCAGAATGAAACTCCTGAAGGCAGAAAGGCAGGTTTAAATAGACCCTGAGATCCAGCGCTATAATGATCGCGGATCTTCCCAGGCCGACCCTCGCTCGTCACGTGTCCCACTCGCCACTGCAGGCGGCTAAAAGTGACAGACAGCTGACAGAGCCATTACTGCATCGTGCCTGGGCCAACGTACCAGCAGGAATTTTGAAAGGTCTCTTCGGATCATCCCGATTTGAAAAGACTCCAGTACGCACGCATTTAATGCCAGAATATCTGAGGGCGATCGTGCACAGGATTCAAGGGGACAACTTCGGCTGCAAAAACTTCTCTGTACTTTCTTCATTCGAAACTCGAACTCGAAAGTAGGAGGACTGGTGTTAGGTATAAAATACCCCCCAGTCGAAGTTCGTGATAGGAGTGACCCTCCGGGGATCCTACCGACTTCCGACCTCCGACGACATCTCTTCGAGCCTCTCTGGCGGCCGAGCCTCCATAACGCTTCCAAGTTTTGCCGACGGACAAGCCCCTGCCAGCATCGACCGGATTCTTCACGACGTCCGGACTCCTACGGGAGCCAGACTTCGTCCTCAACTTCGGCTGCAAGAAGACTCCGCCCGGACTCCTACGGGAGCCAGACTCCGCCCACGACTTCACTTGCAGGCAGACTTCATTTGGACTCCTATGGGAGCCAGACTCCGCCCACGACTTCACTTGCAGGCAGACTTCGTCCGGACTCCTACGGGAGCCGGACTCCGCCCACGACTTCACTTACAGGTAGACTTCGTCCGGACTCCTACGGGAGCCGGACTTCGCCCACAACTTCAATTGCAGGTAGACTTCGTCCAGACTCCTACGGGAGCCAGACTTCGCCCCCAACTTCAATTGCAGGTAGACTTCGCCTAGATTCCTACGGGAGCCGGATCTCGTCCCCGACTCCGGCTGCAGGGAGACTCCACCCGGACTCCTACAGGAGCCGGACTTCGCCCCGACTTCACCTACAGGTAGACTTCGTCCGGACTCCTACGGGAGCCGGACTTCACCCCCAACTTCAATTGTAGGTAGACTTCGTCCGGACTCCTACGGGAGCCGGATCTCATCCCCGACTCCAACTACAGGGAGACTTCGCCCGGACTCCTACGGGAGCCAGATCTTGTCCCCGACTCCAGCTGCAGGGAGACTCTGCCCGGACTCCTACGGGAGCCGGACTCCGCCCCCAGCTTCAATTGCAGGTAGACTTCACCCGGACTCCTACGGGAGCCGGACTTCGTCTCCGACTTCAACTGCTGGAAGACTTCGTCCGGACTCCCACGGGAGCCGGACTTCGCCCCCGACTTTGATCGCAGGTAGACTCCATCTGGACTCCTACGGGAGCCGGACTTCATCCCCGACTTCAACCGCAAGAGGACTTCACCCAGACTCCTATAGAAGCCAGACTTCGTCCCCAACTTCAGCTACAGGAAGACTTCGTCCGGACTCCTATGGGAGCCGGACTCCAAGCCCTTACTGCAAGCGACCCACACCGAGTTTTCGCTGCAAATGATCTACTTCAAATTTCTATCACGAGCGGCTTTGGCCGAGACTCCTCGACGAATGATCCCCATCCAGGCTTCTACGGAGACCGAACTCCAACCGAGACCTGGACTCTCTGGCAGACCGTAGTAACGACCACGACTCTGCTCCACTTCCTGCAACAGATCCCGCGTGGCTCCATCACTCCCTGGCCAACCGCAGTAACGGCCACGACTCTTCTCCACTTCCTGCGATGGATTCTGCGCGGCTCCATCACTCCCTGGCAAACCACAATAATGGCCATGATTCTGCTCTACTTCCTGCGACGGATACCACGCGGTTCCTCCACCCTCTGGCAAGTCACGACAATGGACGCCGCTCCACTCCCCGCAACAGACTCCACGTGGCATGTCTCGGTGATGGCCACGATCCCACTCCACTACTCTTCGCAACAAACTCTTCCTGACCCTGGGCAGCCCACTGCCAGACGGTTACAGATATCGCTATCAATCTGTTGCCCCCTCTGCCTATAAAAGGGAGACCCCAGATACGTTATTCTCTAAGCTCTAATTTTCTATCCCAAAACTCTGCTAAAATTTTTGTTCGAGTACTCCATTCTTGTTGAGGCAGAGAACTGACTTGAGCATCGGAGGGTCTTGTCGGAGCAACCCCAACTCTGGTTTAGACTTCTTTTGCAGGTCCCGACGGCGACCGCGACTCCCTCGACTCCAACTTCTCCGGTGCAAGCGGATTTTTGCACCAACAGTGTGTGACCCCATAAATTCGAACCTAAATTGGTAGCATAGAAATAAATTTCTATACTAATCAATGTAACTATCTAACAATAGGATCTGATGTCCGGATAGGTTGAAAGATTGCAAAGCAACATTCTAGAACCTACTGGCATATGGTTCCCAGATAATTCATTCTTTTGATCCTAATGCTCAAGGTGACTTAGGGTTTGACTATCAATCCTAAGATAGTCGATCATATTGTATTTCAACCTTTTAAATCTATCACATAGATTATCCTGATCAAGATTTTACTAAATTGAAATACACTGATGCATATCTCCTATTTATTCAAAGGGATCAATTTCATCTTGACTCACGCACCGACTTGATAAGTACTTGACTGCATTCAGTAACCTTCTGTCATTGAATTAAAAATTCAGATGGTTCGGTATTAAAATATAGTGAGTTGCTTACAAGTCACCATAATGATCTCAGATCTGAGGGACACTTATACCCATACCCTTCTCGAGTTACTCTTGACAGTAGAGTACTTAACAAATGATCATATTCAGTGCGAATGTACTCCGATATTCCATTTGGATGCCATACTAGTGTCTCTATATTCTTTGGTTAAGAGAACAACCAACCTATATGGCATACAATGACTTATACTCAATATCGCTAACATCCTATTAACAACATATCATTTGGTCATGAATATATTTTAAAGACTAAACGATAAATCCTTCTTTGTCAATTAATTATAGTTCTAAGGACTTCATCACAATATAGGAGTTCAAATAAGATGAAAAAAATATGATAAAAAAATCAAATAATTTTTATTAAAAAATTTATATATATTTTATAAATATGATCACAATCGTCACAGACTGATGATTGACTTTGGGATACAATTTCGAATAACTCCTACTTGGACTAAAGTCAATCAGTATAGTATCGTATACCTATCTTTGACTTGTGATCATCGAACTCTTTGATTTTGAGAGTTTTAGTAAATGGGATGGCTAAGTTTTCTTTTTCATCGATCTTCTGAAGGTCGACATCATCTCCATCCATGATCTCCTGGATAAGGTGGTAGCGGTGCAGAATATGCTTGGTGAACTGATGGGACTTTGGCTCCTTGACTTAAGCAATGGCTCCAGTGCTATCGCAGTATAACAAGATAGGGCCATCGACGGAGGGTGCCACTTTGAGTTCGTCGATGAACTTTCATAACCATACAACTTCTTTTGCAACATCAGATACTGCGATATACTCCACTTCGCAAAGAGAGTCAACCACAGTGTGCTGCTTGAAACTTTTTCAGTAGATTGCTCCACTGTTCAGGATAAAAATATAATCCGATACATTCTTGCTATCCTCATGGTCTAACTAAAAATTGGAGTCGGTGAACCCCATTAGATTCAAGTCAGTTTTACCATAAACAAGCCACTGATCCTTAGTATTTCTTAAATACTTAAGGATGGTCTTTACGACCTTCCAATGGTTCTCTCCTGGATCAAATTGGTATCTACTCACTACTCTTAATGAGTATGCGACATCTGGTCATGTACATGTCATGGCATACATTATAGAATCTACTACTGAAGCATATAGAATTCTACTCATATGCTCTCTCTCTTGAGTTGTCGGATAATCCTTTTTCGAGATAGAAATTTTATGATCTATCAGAAGATAGTCTTTCTTGAAATTCTCCATATTGAACCATTTCAACACGGTGTCTATGTACGTGGACTGGGACAATCCAAGCAATCTTTTCTATCTATCTTTATAGATTTTCATCCCAAAGATGTAGGATATTTCTCCCAAGTCCTTCATAAAGAACTGAGATGATAACCAGACCTTTATTTCTTATAATGCAGGGATGTCATCCCGATTAAGTGAATGTCATCTATATATAAAACAAGAAATACAACCATAGAGTTGTTTATCCATTTGTAAATGTAGGATTCTTCTCTATTCCTAACAAAGCCATACGTTCTAATAACCTTATTAAAATACATGTTCAACTCCTAGATGTCTGCTTCAATCTATAGATGGATCTTTGAAGCTTGCACACTTTAGACTCATCTATGGATGTGAAATCTTCAAACTGTATCATATATACCTTTTCTTCTTTTTCTCCATTTAGAAAAACTGTTTTCACATTCACTTGCTAGATTTCATAGTCCATGTGTGCCGCTATCGCAAGCATAATCTGAATGGATTTTAGCATTGTGACAGAAGAAAATATCTCATCATAGTCAATACTATAATGCTGATAATAATCTTTGACAATCAAATAGACTTTATAGATTTTTACCTTTCCGTCTGCATCCCTCTTCCTTTTGAAGACCCACTTATACCCTACAGGTTTAACCCCTTCAGGTAGGTCAATTAATATCCACACATCATTGACCTTCATGGACTCTATTTTGGATTTTATGGTTTCAAGCTTTTTATCAGAGTTGGACCTCTGCATTACATCCATATAGATGATCGGATCCTCATTATTCTCATCGAGTTCAACTGGATCTCCGTCCTGAACCAAAAAATCATAGTATCTATCTGGTTGATGCGATACTATATCGGATCTTCTTAATGGTGCCTCTACAATAAGTTTTGAATTTGACATCATCAAATCTGGTTCTGTGGATTCACTAGACTATATCAGTTCTACCTGTTGAACTTCATCAAGTTCAACCTTAGAGGTATTAATGCCTTCCCCAGAGAATTCTTTTTCCAAAAAGACTATCCTAAGACTGACAAATACCTTTTGTTCATCAACAAGATAGAAATAATACCTCTTAATTTTTTTGGAATACCCTATAAAAATATATTAATCAGACTTGGCTCTGAGTTTGTCTGTTTTCAAACATTTGACATATACACCTCGAAACTCTAAGGTGAGAGAGCCCTGGCTTACGTCCCATCCATATCTCATATGGTGTTTTACTTACAGATTTACTAAGAACCCTATTAAGAACATAACAAGCCGACTCGAGTGCATATCCCCAAAAGGATATCGACAGACTAGAAAAGCCCATCATGGATCGAATCATGTCCAATAGAATTTGATTTCTCCTGTCCGACACACTATTATGTTGTGGTGTTTCAAGAGGTATCTATTGAGAGAAAATCTCATTCTCCTTAAGATATATTAGAAATTTATTAGAAAGATATTCACCTCCTCGATCTGATCGAAGAGTTAATATTCTTTCTGATTTGTTTTTTTACCTTATTATGAAATCATTTGAAAAATTTCAAATGATTCGAACTTGTGTTTCATCAAGTAGACGTACCCATATCTAGATAGATCATCTGTAAACATATTAAAATAGTGATACCCTTCTCCGGCACTAGTGCTCATGTGTCCACATACATCAGTATGTACAAGACCCAGAACATCACTGGCTCATTTACTTCTTTCAGTAAAAGATAATTTGGTCATCTTTTCAAGTAAGCAAGACTCACAGGTTGGCAATGATTCATAATCATTGTCATCAAGAATTTTTTCTTGAGCTAACCTATTCATCCTGCTCTTGTTAATATGACCTAGCCTACAATATCAAAGGTAGGCATCCATGACATCAACTATTCTAGGATGTTTATTAGACGTATACATTACATTAGATCGTGATACAACATAAATATCATTATTCATCTGTCCACGCATTATAGTAACACCATTCAAAATGATATCACAAAAATTTTTATTTATTAAAATTTTATAATTTTCTTTGGCCAAAAGGCCTACAGAAATGATATTCAATCGAAAACTGGGACAGTAATGACAATCATTAAGAACAATAAAATGAGAATTTAATACAAGCTTTATAATTTTTAAAACTAAAATTGAAAGTGATCTTCTATCTCTAACGGTCGGGAATCTCCCACTATCTCCAAATCTCCTACTGACCTAAAATCTCTGCAATGAATTGTAAATGTTAATAGGACTATCAGTATCCAATATCCAAGTCATTGTATCAACAACTAAGAAGTTACAAGGTGTTATCATATAATTACCTTGTCTAGCAACCAATTATTTATTCTTCTTTGACCTGTTCGAGTCAAGAAAAGCTATGTATTGAGAACAGTTTCTCTTCCAGTGATCCTGCTTCTTATAATAGAAGCACTCTACCTGACTTTGGTCAGCCTTGAACTTAGGCTTCTGGATCTGACTCCCAATACTTTATATCTTTTTATTCTTCTTTTTCTTTTCTTTCTTAAAAGGATGACACCCATTGAAAGAAGATCCTCCTATTACATTCACTGTCTCCTTATAAAGCTGGTGATCCTTCTCAAAAGTCTGTAGCAATCCTAACAGACCATGATAGTTGACTACAAGCTTTGTCATTCTAAAACGACTGAGAAACGGTAGATAGGATTTGATAGAGAATTTAGGATTGCATTCTTCCTAAGCTGTTCATGCAAAAAAAAGTCGAGCTTGCTTAGATGCTCGATCTGTTTGATCATATACAATATATGATCAGTGACCGATGCTCCCTCCTTCATCCGATCATTGAAAATGATATAACTTATCTTATACCACTCAACATCATCGGTAGTACCAAAAGACTCTCTCAACATCTTGAGCATGTCCTCTGACTGAGCCTCTTCAAACTTTCGATTGAACTCATCGTTCATAGAGGTCTGCATTATACAATGAACCATGGTGCGGTCATTGAGCCACTTCAAGTAAGTATCTCGAACTGCACCATAAGCATTGGGAGTAGGCTCCTCATGTGTCGGATTTGTAATAACATACAAGTTCCGCTCATGCTCCAGGATAATTTTTAGTTTTCGATATCAATTATCGAAATTGAATTTCATCAATTTTTTACTGTCCAACAGTGATCGGAGCGATAAGTTTGAGGCCATAACTGCACAAAGAAAAATAAAGCCTAATCAGTATATGAATTAATTAAGCCTAAAGATATGGATTTTAGCCTAAAGATTCTCTCACTATTTTATATGAATTGGTAGCCTCTATCTCTAATTCAAGAAATTACTTTAATTTCTTAGCGAGTACTAGAATCCACACGGACTGTACATAAGTCAGACTTTGGTCCACTCACCCACGTGCATCCATAGGTAGGTTCTTTAATCAATTATTTCATCAAATAATTTTTAGTAATTGATTCAGTCCTAGATTATTTTTCAGTTGACTTTGGTCTTCTTTGCAAGCTTTAATTAGGTCCAACCATTAACATGAACATACTTGAGAATCTAACTATCAAATGATCAGGTCTGACTTCGGCCGGCTAACTTGACCACTTGCTAGAGAGACTCCATCAAGTCATTATATTATAAATGATAATTCTAATAGTAGATGAGCACTAGGCCTTTGGGCCTCCAATGATCATCATACTAATGGATCCATTATCACCAACTTAATGAAGGGCTATGATTTAGTTATCACCATAACTATCTCATTTTAGGAACCTAATAATGTAGTAGATTTAATTTATGAATTAAGAGAAGAGAAGAGAAGAAATCAACTAGTAAACCATAATCCTCCTACTGATTTCATCAAGTCATTGAATCGGATTAGTATCATGCTGGTTGAAATGGCACCTAAATCAGTCACACTGATCCACTTTAATGGCATGGATCAACTCAAATTATTTAGCGACCTAATCAAAACATAATCTACCACATTGACTAGGTAAGTGAGATCAGTGGGAGGGTATGCTAAGCTTGCCTTAGACACCATCAAAATGGTCGGGTAAATCGTTCTCAATTAAAAATCATCGATCGAAATGTCAAACTTATCTTAGACATCAATTGGTTAATTAGTTTTGATTTAACCAACCTAATGATTCGGATTCAACCACTGAGCTACAATCAAGGTCCATTTGGTCTAATTAAAGATAGGAACTTGACCTTCTACAACTATTATATTAGAGAAACTCTGATTTAATCTAATTTAATATTTAGTTAGATTTAATCAATATCTCTACATGATCCATTAACTCTTTGATTCTAACCTTAGGTCTAACCCAATTAAAAGAATATGATTTGAGCTAACCCATGCCCCCATATTTTATGCAATGTCATTAGATCTTTACATCATAATTCTAAATCTATTCGATTCTATACTTAATTCTTAATTAAGTTTCAGCATCAACATGGGTTTCGGTTAAGTTTTGAAATTATTTCTCATATAATTTTTTTATATTAAATTATAAAATTTTTTAGATCACATCTAAATTTTCATGATTTGAAATCAAAATAATTTTGATTATTAAGATTAGATGTAATTATTTTTTTTTGCAACTTGCATCACATACAACAAATCTTAAGGTTTCAAGATTTAGGATTTTGCAGAAAAATAAGTTTTTTTTTAATTTTTTTTTACTTTCTTCTTCATAGGACCTCACAGTGGCATTTCTACATGCCATAAGAGTACCCCATTGAATGGGAGAAGAGAGTGATGTAACCCTACTTGCTCCTATGATCGGATAGCCTAGTGATTACCTAATCTGAGTACTTTGCTACTCAGATTATCTAATCTAACATATACAGAACTGATCAAAAATCAGATCTGAAATAAAAACTTATTTAGATCTAATCTAAATAACATATAATCAGATCTAAAGACATAAAAAATCATATCATAAGGAATCTGGCTCTAATACCAGTTGAAAGAAAAGTAGGATAGTACTATGCATGTAATTTCAAAATTTTTCATAGTGGATCTATTAGATTAACTAATTTAATCTATTTTATATGTATAAAATCTAATCTAAACTATCATACCAAGATCTATGATATGATTTAATATAATATAAAGATCTGAAAATAAAAATCTGCATTGATCTAATCGATGCTGCAGACTAGATCTAACCCTTAGATCAAATAAAACCGACCTAACAAGTTCAAAAACCATTACCGAACTGTAGTCTGCTGATCTCTACTGGTCCAATACTTGGATAGGTACTCCTTCAGGTTACTTGCAGCCACACAAAGGTGTCCGACCTCTATAGATCGCCCACATGAAGACAGGTGGTGATCAGGCTCCTCGAGCGTGCTAGCTCGCAAGGATCTTCAAGGCTGAACTTCATTTTCTTCTCTTGAACTTTTGGATGCTCCAAAAGAGAGAAAGAATTAAAGAAGAAAGAGAGGAACGAGAGAGGCTATGAAGAAGAAACAAAACTTTAACTGGGAACCATATGAGGCGTCAAATATTGGAGCCTCCTTTTATAATAAGGGATTAGGATTTTGGATCAAAGGAGAGGGCGCCAAAAACTCCATGCCAATCCCAATATTGGCATCTCAAAAATTTTAGAAATGAGTGTTTAGCATGAGGAGGAGATCTGGTGTTTCTTATGCCCAAAAATACTTCAAAGTAAATGAAGAAAAAATCAATTGGCACCATCCTTCTTTTTAAATATAAAAAACCTCTTTCCTTCTTATCTCCTTATCTCTAATTCGGATCACATTCAAATTAGGTAGGAGATAAGGCCATTACTCATCATGCTTTGTCACCCACCCTCTTTGTGCCCTCTCTCTTCACACCAAAAATTCATACATCAAAATCATTTTGGCATTGAGAAGAAGAGGTGGGTCCAAGGTGAAGCAAGGAGAAGAGATAGAGTCCCTGTTGGCTTGGACTCTTTATTTTTAATTTGATTCTAAACCAAATCAAATCTGATTTGAACCCAATAATAAGAAGGAATCTAATCTAATTAGAGATCTAATCACTCTAATAAATTTCTAACCCAATTAAGAATTAACTAAGCCCAAGACCTAATCTAATCATAAATAAATTTTTTTTGCAATTAGGCTTGATCAAATCAAATCCAAACTAAATTCAATTCAATTAGACTTGATCTAAAGCTTTTTGATTACTAATAAATCTTCGATTAACAGTAAAGTCCCAGTCTAGTGGAACTCTCCTTTAGAGTTCCAATCCAGTGGGACTCTACACTAGAGTCCCAATCCAATTAGACTCTTTAGCTATCCGATCAAATCAAATCTTCTAATGTGTGTGATCCCATAGGTTCGAACCTAAGCTAGTAGCAAAGAAATAAATTTTTATATTAATGATGTAACCATCTAGCAATGGGATCTACTAGCATGTAGTTACCGTATAATTCATCTCTTTGACCTTAATGCTCAAGGTAATCTAGAGTTTGATTGTCAACCCTGATATAGTCGACCATATTATATTTTAACTTTTCAAATCTATCACATAGATTATCCTAGCTAAAATTTTACTAAATTGAAATACATTGATACATATCTCCTACATATTCAGAGGGATTAATTCCATCTTGACTCACGTGCAAACTTGATAAGTACTTGACTGTACCCAGTAACCTTCCATCACTAAATTAGAAATTCAGATGGTCCGATACCAAAATACAGTGAGTTGCTTATAAGTCATCGTGGTGATATCAGATCTGAGGGATACTTATACCCACACCTTTTTTGAGCTATTCTTGACAGCAAAGTACTCGATAAATGATCATGTTCGGTGTGAATGTACTCCTATATTCTACCTACATGCCATACCAGTTGAAGCAAAATTTGAGTGCAGGGGCAAAATGATAATTTTAAATTTTTTTCAAAATCATTATTTTACAGTGGAAATTATTAATTAATCTAATTAATTAACATGTGTTTATCCTACACTAGGATCTAAATATGATATATAGCATGCATACATTTAAATTTAAAATTCAAATTTGAATAGTAAATAATTTACTGTTCTGTGTTCAGAACATAATACCTTTGTGCGAGTAGTTGATCGTCGTAATCTGATCACCGTTGGAAGGATCTGATCATTGCAACATAGCCACACAGTATGTCTGGCCTCTGTGGATCATCCACATGAAACTTCCGATCTGATCGGCTCCTCACGAGTGCTAGCTCGTTGTAGAGCCCTTTCGACGGTTGATGCTGATCGAACTCCTTCGATCGATGTCTGTCGATTCCACGAATGCTCTGAATCATCAGCAAACATGCTTGAGAGATAGATGATGCTCTCTCTTGAATTTGGTGGGCTTACGACACTCGTAGCTCACTAACTCACTTCTTGAACCCCAGGCTGAAACCCTAGGGAACACACTGAAAAACCCTGCGCCCACTTTTATTTCTTTTTTTTTCTTTCTCTCGAAAGTTTTAGACTTTCTACTCATGCACAAGGGTTCCTCATGCCCCACTTTCTCTCTCAAAAAATTTCTACGCACGCCCCAGCTTTCTCCTCTTTTTAAAATAATTCAAAACATATCTTATCCGCGTAAGAAGATAAAGATAAGAGGTTGCACATTTGAATTCAAATCAAATTTGAATTCAAATGCAAACCAACTCATCCCTATCCACTTGGACGTGAGAAGAGAAGGTGCGTGGCTGCTTTGTGCATAGAAAGGTTTCATGAGAAACTCCTTCTCGTGTAAGATATGGGGCGCTAAAGAGGATAAGGACAAGGCACATGGATTTGGTTGCTCATTCAAATTCAAAGTTTCTTTTGAATTTGAATGGCCAACCAACCATCCTTATCCACCTATATGGTGTACAAATGTGGGGCGTGAGAAGGGCTTTGCATGAGAGAAAATTCATGAGAAGTTGCTTCTCGTGAATCCAAATGGGTGCAGAGATATTAGGTGGCACAGGGAGTTTGGGTCAAGGTGGTTTCTCATTTTAAACTAACCTAATTGAACCAATTTAATTAAAATAAGCTAGGCCCAATTAGACTAATTTAAATTCAACTTAATTAGGCTTAACTAGGCTCAATAAAATCCTAATCAAATCAGGAATTGACTAAGCCCAACCCCTGATCAAATCAGGAACCAAACCATCTCGACGATTAGGTCAACTCTTAACCTAATCGGGTCTAATCCAACTGAATCCAATTCAATTGGACTTGATCCAAAAATAATTACTCAATCAAATTGAGTTAATTAGTGATCAAATTACTAATTAGATCTCTTATAAATATTGAATCCAAATCTGATGGGTAATCGGGTATCAAAGTCCATTGATATGAAACCTTGATCGAAAAGTCCCAAACCAGTGGGACTCTTGACCCCGGTACCCGAAATATGTGAGACTCATGATCAGAGAATCTTGATTCTCGATCACAGAGTTCTAGACATGTAGGACTCATAGTCCATAAATATTAAGACTCTTCATCAGCCATCAGATCAGATAGAAACCTCTAATGTGTGTGACCCCATAGGTTCGAACCAAAGTCGGTAGCACAGGAACCAATTTCTGTACTAATCGAAGTGACCATCTAGCAATGGTATCTGATGTTCGGATAGGTTGAATAGTCACAATTGCAATACTCAGAACTTATGTGAATATGGTTACTGTATAATTTATCCCTTTTGACCCCTGTGTATAGGACGACTCAGGGTTAAACTGTCAACCTTGATTAGATCATCCGAATCATGCTCAACTCAAACAGTCCTGTGACTCCTCACTAGGACTACCCTAGCCAAGATTTTGCTAAATTGAAATATGACTGCACACAGCTCCTGAACTGGAGTGGTCAATCCCATCTTGACACACGCACTGACAAGTCAAGTACTTGACTGCACCCAGCATCCTTCCGTCACTGAATTAGAAATTCAGGTAGTCCAGTGCCTAAGTGTAGTGAGTTGCTTGCAAGTCACTGTGGCGGTCTCAGGTCAGAGGGATAGTTATACCCATATCCCATCGGAGCAAATCTTGATAGCAGAAATAGCTCCGGAGTCGGTCACGTTCAGTGTAGATGTACCCTTACATCTCACCTGTATGCCATACCAGTATCTCCACACTCCTTGGTTAAGAGGACAACCAACTTATATGGCACACAATGACCTATGCTTGATAAACATTGTTGTCCTTAGTAACAACGTATCATTTGGTCGCGAGCAGGTTTAAGGACTAAACGACAAATCCTTCTTCGTCGAGTCTAAATAGTCCTAAAGACTTCACCACAACACAGGAGTTCATTAGAAGATGAAATAATTTGTGATGAAAAATATCAAAATAATTTTTATTTATTTATAATTTATATACTAATACAAAAGGAGCACAACCGTCAACAGGCTAACGATTGGCTTTGGGACACTATTCCTAATAATCTTCCACTTGGCCTAAAGCCAATCGGTGCAGTATCTAATACCCATCTTTGACTTGAAGTCGTTGAACTCCTTCACCGTAATGGCTTTAGTGAATGGGTCGGCCAGGTTCTCCTTTCCATCGATCTTCTGAAGGTCGACGTCACCTCGATCCATGATTTTTCGGATGAGATGGTAGTGATGCAGAATATGCTTCATTCGCTGGTGTGCCTTCAGTTCCTTCGCCTGAGCAATGGCTCCAGAGCTGTCACAGTAGAGTAGAACTGGACCAACAAGGGAGGTGCCACTCCAAGCTCGGTGATGAATTTTCTCAGCCACACCGCTTCTTTGGCAGCATCTGATGCAGTGACATACTCCACCTCGCAAACTGAATCAGCCACAGTGTGCTACTTGAAACTTTTCCAGCAGACAGCCCCATCATTAAGGATAAAAATAAATTCTGACACACTCTTGCTGTCATCGTGATCAGACTGGAAACTAGAGTCTGTAAACCCTATAAATCTCGAGTCTGATTCACCATAAACAAGCCACTGGTCCTTAGTATTTCTCAAATACTTTAGGATGGTTTTAACAACCTTCCAGTGATTCTCCCCTGGATAGATTGGTATCTACTCACTACCCTTAGTGAGTATGCCACATCTGGTCATGTACATGTCATGGCATACATGATAGATTCTATTGCCGAAGCATATGAAATTCTACCCATACGCTCTCTCTCTTGAGGTGTTGTCGGACAATCCCTCTTTGAGAGAGAAATTTCATGGCCTATCGGTAGATAGCCTTTTTTGGAATTCTCCATGCTGAACCTTTTCAGCATAGTATCAATGTACGTGGACTGGGATAAGCCAAGCAACCTTTTAGATCTATCCCTAGAGATCCTCGTCCCTAGGATGTAGGAAGCTTCTCCCAGATCTTTCATGGAGAATTATGATGATAGCCAAATCTTTATTCCCTGTAATGCAGGGACATCATTCCCGATTAAGAGAATGTCATCCACATATAATACAAGAAATACCACTACTGAACCATTAGCCCACTTATAGATGCGGCTCTTCTCTGTTCTTAACGAAGCCATACGTCTTGATCATCCTATCAAAACGTATGTTCCAACTCCGGGATGCCTGCTTAAGTCTATAAATAGATCTCTGTAGCCTGCACACCTTAGACTCATCTATGGATGTGAATCCTTCAGGTTGTATCATATACACCTCTTCATCCAGTTCTCTATTTAGGAAAGCTGTTTTCACATTCATCTGCCAGATTTCATAGTCCAGATAGGCAGCTATCGCAAGCATAATCCAAATGGATTTGAGCATTGCCACAGAAGAAAATATCTCATCATAGTCTATACCATAACGTTGACGATATCCCTTGGCAACCAGACAGGTTTTATAGGTTTTCAGGTTTCCATCTGCGCCCCTCTTCCTCTTGAAGACCCATTTACACCCTATGAGTTTTACTCTTTCGGATGGGTCAACCAATATCCACACATCGTTGACCTTCATGGACTCCATTTCGGATTTCATGGCCTCTAGCCATTTCTCAGAGTCAGGTCTCTGCATTGCATCCAAGTAGGTGATCGGATTTTCATCATTTTCATCAAGTTTGATAGGATCGCCGTCTCAGACCAAGAAACCATAGTCTCTGTCCGGTTGACGTTGTACTCTACCAGATCACCTTAAGGATGCAGGAACAATGGGCTCTAGATCTGATCTAACCAAATCCGGTTCAGGTTCAGCTACTTGTGTCAGTTTTTTCACCCGCCGAACTTCCTCAAGTTCGACCTTAGAGGCAACAATCCCTTCACCAAGGAGCTCCTTTTCTAAAAATATTGCCTTAAGGCTGACAAACACTTTTTGCTCATCAGCTAGATAGAAATAATATTCTTTGGTATCTTTTGGGTACCCTATAAAATTATACTTGTCAGATCTAGGTCCAAGCTTATCCGTAATTAAATATTTAACATAAGCCGGACACCCCCAAATCCTAAGGTGCGAGAGTACTGGCTTACGTCCTATCCATATCTCATATGGTGTTTTGCTTACAAACTTACTTGAAACCCTATTTACAAGGTAACAAGCCGATTCGAGCGCATATCCCCAGAGGGAGATCGACAGACCAGCAAATTCCATCATGGATCGAACCATGTCCAACAAAGTCCAATTCTTCCTTTTAGACACACCAATATACTGTGATATTCTAGGAGGTGTCCACTGAGAGAGAATCCCATTCTCCCCAAGATATATCAGAAAATCATTGAAAAGGTATTCATCTCCTCAATCAGATCGAAGAGTTTTAATACACTTTTTAGTTTATTTTTCTACCTCATTTCGGAATAGTTTGAACATTTCAAACGACTCTGACTTATGCTTCATTAAGTAAACATACCCATACCTCGATAGGTCGTCTGTGAAGGTTATGAAGTAGAAATATCCATCTCTTGCACTTGAGCTCATGGGTCCACATACATCAGAATATATCAGACCTAAGAGTTCACTGGCTCGCTCATCTTTTTCAATAAAAGGTGACTTGGTCATCTTTCCAAGAAGACAGGACTCACAAGTTGGAAGTGATGCACAATCACCAACTTCAAGAATTCCTTCTTGAGCCAACCTGTTTATCCTGTTCTTATTGATATGACCTAGCCTACAATGCCAAAGGTAGATTTCTGATACATTATCTATTCTAGGATATTTACCGGATGTTTGAACCACATTAACAGATTATGATAGTAAGTAAATTTCATTATTTATTTATCCAACAAACATTGTAATACTATTCAAAATGATATTGCAAATATTTTCTTTTATTAAAAATTCATAACCGTACATGACCAAAAGGCCTACAAAAATAATATTTAATAAAAAGCTTGGATAATAGTGACATTCACTCAGAATTACATTACGAGAATTGATTACAAGGTTCATGATTCCTAAAGCTAGAACTGAAACTTTGCTTCCATCTCCAACGTTCAGGAACCTCTCGCCGTCATCAAATCTCCTACTGACCTGCAGACCCTGCATCGAATTGCAAATATGATAAGGACTTTCAGTATCCAATACCCAGGCAGTAGTATCACAAATGGAAAAGTTGCAAGGTGTTATCATATAATTACCTTGCTTTTTCTTCGGTCTGTTCGGGTCCAGGGAGGCAATGTATAGAGGACAGTTCCTCTTCCAGTGCCCCTGCTTCTTGCAAAAGAAGCACTCCATCTGGCTCTGATCGGGCTTGCGCTTCTTGGTCTGACCCTGTGCAGACATCCCAGCATGCGGCTGCACCTTTTTATTCTTCTTCTTCTTATTTTTCTTCCCTTTCTTAAAGGGTCGACGACCAGAAGAAGACCCTCCCACAACATTCACTGACTCCTTATGGAGCTGGTGGTCCTTCTCAAAGTTCTGCAGTAACCCCAACAAGCTGTGGTAGTTTACTACAGGCTTTGTTATTCGAAAATAAGTAAGGAAGGGGAGGAAGCACTTGGACAAAGAATTAAGGATCGCATCCTTATCGAGCTGCTCGTGCAAGGGAAAGCCCAGTTTACTTAGGCACTCAATCATTTCGATCATGTATAGTACATGATCGGTGACTGAGGCCCCATACCTCATCCGAGCATTGAAAATGGCACAACTAGTTTTGTGCCTTTCAACATCGTCAGGCGTGCCAA
Source organism: Elaeis guineensis (assembly GCF_000442705.2). Lineage (NCBI taxonomy): Eukaryota > Viridiplantae > Streptophyta > Magnoliopsida > Arecales > Arecaceae > Elaeis > Elaeis guineensis. The sequence goes on along the minus strand of NC_026008.2, from coordinate 24,122,541 downwards.
AGGAGTCGCTCAACATTTGAAGCATCTCCTGTGGCTGGACATTCTCAAACCTGCGGCTAAACTCATCATTTATTGCCGTCAGTATTATGCATCGAACGGTGGTCCGGTTGTTGAGCCACTTCTGGTAAGTATCTCAGATCGTTCCTCTAGCGTTCGGGGCTGGCTCCTCAAGTGTCGGATCCGTTACTACATAAAAGATCCGCTCATGCTCAAGGATGATTTTTAATTTTCGATACCAGCTATCGAAATTAGGTCCCATGAGCTTGTCATTATCTAATAATGACCGGAGCGACAGGGTAGTGGCCATAGCTACATAAAAGAAAATCAGACCTTAATTAGTACATAAATTATTAATACTAAAGACTTGGACTTTAGTCTAAAGTTTTTTTCAATATTTTTATGAACTGGTAGCCTCAACCTCCAATTCGAGGAATTACTTTAATTCTTTAATGGGTACTAGAATCCACACAGACTATACACGAGCCCAACTTTGGTTGGTCAACCCATGTGCATCTATGGGTAGGTTCATAACCAGTTGTTTCTCTAAACAACTTCTAGTAATCAATTTTGCCCCAGAACCTAATCAGTAGGCTTTGGCCTCTACTGAAAAGATCTGGTTAGGTCCAACCATTAACATGACTTGATTTGGTGAATTGGACGAATAAATGATCAGGCCCAACTTTGACCGACCAACCTAACCACCATCAGAAAGACTCAACCAAATTATCATACTATGAATGATAATTCCATTAGTCAATAAGCACCAGGCTTTTGGGCCTCCAATGATTATTAAACTAATGGACTCATTATCACTCACTTAATGGGAGGCTATGATTTAGTTATCACTATAACTTAATCATTTTAGGGACTTAATAATTTTTGAGGATTTCTTAAAGGATAGAAGAGAAGAAATTAACCAGCCAATTTCAATCCTCCCACTGACTTCACCAAGTCAGATTAAAAAGGATTTAATTAAAGCCGGCATTAAGAGCACCTAAATCAGTCACACTGATTTACCTAATGACATGGGTGAGTCCTAATCACCAAGTGATCTAATCAAAATCTAACTCACCAGGTTGGCCAGGTAAGTGAGATCAGTGGTGGGGATATGCCATTAACTCGTCAGAGATCAAATCAATGCGAGTAGCTCCCACTTAAGAACCACTGGTCAAACTGCCGAACTTACCTTAGACACCAACTGGTTCATTAGTTTTAATTTGATCAACTTAATAAATAGGGTTCCACCGCATAGCTATGAATTAAGTCCATCTTGGTCTAGTTAAAAACATGGACCCATTCAACTACAACTATTGGAGTTGAGTCTAGAGTGTCCTTGACCTAATCTAATTCAACTTTTGATTAGATTTGATCAATTACTCTAATTTAGTCTATTTCTTTAAGCTAATCTTAGGTCTAACCTAATTATGGACCTAATCCATCTAACTCATTGATCCACAAGTTTATGCAATTGTCTTAGGTCTTAATTCATAATTCTAGACCAACTTGACAACACTTAATTCTTTTAATTAAGTATTTGGGCTGATGGATCAGGGTTTGACATTTCAAAAATAATTTTTAAATTTGAAAGATTTTATTTTCTGTTCATTAAATAGGTTGACTCATTTCACAAATAGATCAGCACATTTCATAAATAGCAATCCTATTGCTAATTTCATAATAGAAAATAACTCAATCAAAATAAATCATGAATATTTTTTTAGATCTAATCTAACATATTCATGATAAATTTTACAATTGAACCTTTATAATTAAGTCCTTTCACTACTTCATCTGTATGGGATATAATTGCAGCGGCACCCCTACCGCCATAGGAGACCCCATCGAATGGGAGGAGAGGGCCTTTAAACCCTACTTTTCTCCTATGACCGGACGGCCATGGCAACCAACCCAATTAGATTACTTGCTACTTGGATCAAGTATATCTAAATATACCAATTTCAAAATTTAAATTTCAAATTTCAAATTTTAAATTTTAAATTTTGAATTTCAAATTTCAAACAAATTTCAAATTTTTGAATTTCAAATTTTGAATTTTAAATTTTGAATTTCAAATTTAAAATTTCAACCAAATTTTAATTTTCAAATTTTGAATTTTGAATTTCAAATTTTTGAATTTTGAATTTCAAATTTTAAATTTCAAATTTCAAATTTTAAATTTTGAATTCAATTTTTTGAATTTTGAATTTCGAACAACTTTCAAAATTCAAATTTTAAATTTTAAATTTCAAATTTTAAACTTAAATTTTTAGATTACAACTTAATCTATGCATGCAAATTCATGTATCATATCTTAAAACTTGGCTTTGATACCAATTGAAGCAAAATTTGAGTGCAGGGGCAAAATGATAATTTTAAAATTTTTTAAAATTACTATTTTATAGTAAAAATTATTAATTAATATAATTAATTAATATATATTTATCCTATACTAAGAGCTAAATATGATATATAGCATGCATGCATTTAAATTTGAAATTCAAATTTGAACAGTAAATAATTTACTGTTCTGTGTTCAGAACACAATACCTTTATGCAGGTAGTCGATCGCCGTATTCTGATCATCGTTGGAAGGATCTAATCATCGTAACACAGTCACACAGTATGTCTGACCTCTACGGATCATCCACATGAAGCTTCTGGTCTGACCGGCTCCTCACGAGTGCTAGCTCGTTGTAGAGTCCTTTCGACGGCCGATGCTGATCGAACTCCTTCGATCGATGTCTGCTGATTCTATGAATACTCCAGATCATCAGCAAATATGCTTGAGAGGTAGATGATGCTCTCCCTTGAATTTGGTTGGCTCACGACACTCGTAGCTCACTAACTCACTTCCCGAACCCCAGGCTGAAACCCTAGGGAACACACTGAAAAACCCTGCGCCCACTTTTATTTCTTTTCTTTCTTTTTCTCTCGAAAGTTTTAGACTTCTTACTCATGCACAAGGATTCCTCACGCCCCACTTTCTTTCTCAAAAAATTTTTACGCACGCCCCAGCTTTCTCCTCTTTTTAAAACAATTCAAAACATGTCTTATCCATATGAGAGGATAAAGATAATTGGTTGCACATTTGAATTCAAATCAAATTTGAATTCAAATGCAAACCAACTCATCCCTATCCACTTGAGCATGAGAAGAGAAGGTGCGTGGCTTTGTGCGTGGAAAGGTTTCATGAGAAACTCTTTCTCATGTAAGATATGGGGCGCTAAAGAGGATAAGGACAAGGCGCATGGATTTGGTTGCTCATTCAAATTCAAAGTTTCTTTTGAATTTGAATGGCCAACCAACCATCCTTATCCACCTATATATCGCACAAATGTGAGGCGTGGGAAGGGCTTTGCATGAGAAAAAATTCATGAGAAGTAGCTTCTCGTGAATCCAAATGGGTGCAGAGATATCAGATGGCGTAGAGAGTTTGGGTCAAGGTGGTTTCTCATTTTAAACTAACATAATTGAACCAATTTAATTAAAATAAGCTAGGCCCAATTAGACTAATTTAAATCCAACTTAATTAGGCTTAATTAGGCTCAATAAAATTTTAATCAAATCAGGAATTGACTAAGCCCAACCCCTGATCAAATCAGGGACCAAACCATCTCGACGATTAGGTCAACTCTTAACCTAATCGGGTCAAACCCAACTGAATCCAATTCAATTGGACTTGATCCAAAAATAATTACTCAATCAAATTGAGTTAATTAATGATCAAATCACTAATTAAATCTCTCATAAATATTGAGTCCAAATCTGATGGGCAATCGGGTATCAAAGTCCATTGATATGAAACTTTGATCGAAGAGTCCCAAACCAGTGGGACTCTTGACCCCGGTATCCAAAATGTGTGGGAGTCATGATCAAAAAATCTTGATTCTCGATCATAGAATCTCAGACACGTAAAACTCATAGTCTACAAATATTAAGACTCTTCATCAGCCATCAAATCAGATAGGAATCTCTAATGTGTGTGACCCTGCAGGTTCGAACCTAAGCTAGTAGCACAGGAACCAATTTCTGTACTAATCGAAGTGACCATCTAGCAATGGTACCCGACATCCGGATAGGTTGAATAGTCGTAATCGCAACCCTCAGAACCTATGTGAATATGATTACTGTATAATTCATTTCTTTTGACCCCTATGTATAGGACGACTCAGGGTTAAACTGTCAACCCTGATTAGATCATCCGAATCATGCTCAACTCAAACAGTCCTGTGACTCCTCACTAGGACTACCCTGGTCAAGATTTTGCTAAATTGAAACACGACTGTACACAGCTCTTGAACTGGAGTGGTCAATCCCATCTTGACACACGCATTGACAAGTCAAGTACTTGACTGCACCCAGCATCCTTCCGTCACTGAATTAGAAATTCAGATACTCCAGTGCCTAAGTGCAGTGAGTTGCTTGCAAGTCACTGTGGCGGTCTTAGGTCGAAGGGATAGTTATATCCATATCCCATCGAAGTAAATCTTGACAGCAGAAATAGCTTCGGAGTCGGTCACGTTCAGTGCAGATGTACCCTTACATCTCACCTGTATGTCATACCAGTGTCTCCACACTTTTTGGTTAAGAGGACAACCAACTTATATGAACACAATGATCTATACTTGATAAATATTGTTGTCCTTGGTAACAACGTATCATTTGATCGCGAACAGGTTTAAGGACTAAACGACAAATCCTCCTTTGTCGAGTCTAAATAGTCCTAAGGACTTCACCACAACACAGGAGTTCATTAGAAGATAAAATAATTTATGATGAAAAATATCAAAAAAATTTTTATTTATTTATAATTTATATACTAATATAAAAAGAGCACAACCGTCAACAGGCTGACGATTGGCTTTGGGATACTATTTCCAACACCAGTGTCTCCACACTCCTTGATTAAGAGGATAATCAACCTATATGGCACACAATGATTCATACTCGATATTACGATCGTCCTATTAACAGCATATCATTTGGTCGTAAACATGTTTTAAGGACTAAATAATAAATTCTCTTTTATCGATTAATTATAGTTCTAAGGATTTCATCACAGCATAGGAGTTCAAATAAAATAAAAAAAAATATGATAAAAAAACTAAATAATTTTATTAATAAAAATTTATATATATTTTATAAATGTGAGCATCATCGTCAACAGGCTGACGATTGACTTTGGGACATAATTTCCAACATCCTCCATCACCTTTGCTATCACCCCCCCCCCATCGTGGATCGCCTCTCCTGCCTCCTCTCCATGTGTCCCTCCCAATCTTTTCCCCTTCATGCCATCTTTCGAATGTGGAGAGAACCTAGCCTTCTCGATGACTTCGACGGTTAGATCATCATCTGAAATTCTACTATATTCTTGCTCCATATTTGAATTAGATTTGAATTGAACCCAAATCTGAATCAAATTAGATTTGGTGCACTTAGCCATATTTTTCATGCATTTTCACAATTATATGGCCGACCAAGATGGAGGAGAAGGCACTGGAAACAACCCCCTCCCCTTGGGCATGCGGCACAATGAAGGGAGGTGCAAGTTGGCACCTCTCCTACTTCCATTAGAAAATCTTACAGTTTATAGAATTTAGATTTGATTCAAACTTAAAGGGTCCTATTCTTAACCCATGAAGGTATTTGATTTGATTTAGGATCTCATGTCTATTTAAGGAGGGGTTTAGAGAAGGAGAAAATCAATCTTGGCATGAGCAAGGGCTTGGGCATGGAGACCTCCTCCCTTGGGCATCCCCTCTTCTCTTGAGCATCTCTCTCCTCTTGGCATCCTTCCTCCCCTTATGGTGTGGCATGTGGGCTCCTTCTTAGGCTTCGAGATCTAATCTCAAAGCCCTCCTCTCCTCTCCTTCTAAAGAAGAGCTTCATCCCTCTCTCCTACATTGATTGACGTGCGAGCGAAGTAGAGGGTCAGGACATCTAGATCTCGTGAAGCAACAACCTTTAAAAATTTTTCAATCTTAATTAAGTCTTTCACTGTAAATCAAGATAAGATTTCATAGATGTTATAAAAATTTTAATTGCTAATTTATTCAATTTTCTATCTGGCATCCGATGCGATTGGATAATTTTTTCTTTAGAAAATAATCAAAAAAATATTATAAGCGATGGACTTGCCGTTGCTAATTACCATAGCTAATACGACTATTAGCGATTATTGTTTCTGTCATCACTAATAATGATATTTAGCATCAAACTTTTTTCCGACGGTTTATTGACGACGGTGGTCCATCGCTAATATAATTAGTGATGGCTTTTGGGATATTAGCGATGATATTTAGTCATCGCTAATAACCAATTTTTTTGTAGTGAAACTGATGTGTCTGCTAGTGTGGTTGATTTAGATGATATGACTATGAGAAGATATAGAAGGTGGCGGTCCCAATAAGGCTAGTGCTCAAAAAGAAGGTAGCCAAATGTTGATAATTCTTGCTAACAAAAATACCACAGGGCAAATAGCTGGTGCTTAAAAAGAAGGCCACAGAAGGTTGATAATTTTTGCAGACAAAAATACCATAGAAGAGAAAGCTGATACCCAAAGCAAAGATAGCCAAAGGTCGATGATCATCACAGACAAAAATACCACATAAAAGAAGACCGTGCTCAAAGTGAAGGCAACCAAAGGTTGATGATTCTTGCTGACAAAAATACCATAAGAGAAAGACCGACACTCCAAGAGAAGGCAGTTAAAAATTGTTGATCTTTGTAAATAAAAACACTACAAGAGAGAAGGCTGGCACTCAAAGAGAAGGCAATCGAAAGCCGATGATCCTCGCAGACAAAAATACCATAAGAGAGAAGGCCGACACTCAAAGAGAAGGCAACTAAAGGTTAATGATTCTCATAGACAAAAACATCACAAGGGAGAAAACAAGTGCTTAAAAAGAATGCAACAAAAGGCCGATGATCTTTGCAAACAAAAACACCACAGAAGAGAAAGCTGACACTTAAAGAGATAATAGCTGATGACCAATAATCCTTACGAACAAAAACACCATAGAAGATAAGGTCGACGCTCGAAAAGAAGGCAGCCAAGACCAATGATGAAGAGAAATTCACAATCAATCAAAGGACTAGTATAGGTTCCTGCTAATAATGTTTCAACTATTGGTTTGGTAAAAAACCCAATCATTGATGGAAGAAGTAAGCACATAGATACATGATTTCACTTTGTTAGAGATCAAGTGAATAAAAATCAAGTCCAACTAGTTTATGTAAGTCAGAGAATCAGGTTCTAGATATTCTTATCAAGCTTAACTCATTCATCAAGCTTAAGTGTATGATGGGAATGGCAAGGTGATTAAGAGGGGATGTTGAAGTTAATCTAGATTCATAGTTTATTTTTATCTTTATGGATCAAGTTCTTTAATATATTAAGTCTATCATTATTTCTTATTTTTATGTAATAAACAAACTCTCTCTAGTTGATGAGGCCTATCTTTTAGTTGTTGTTATCATTTTTAAAGTTGCTATCATAAATACTTGTTGATTCTCATTTGTATGGTATGGCCAACATTAATATAAGTTTTCTTTTAGTTTCCCCTCCTTTATAGTTTGCTCTCTCTATATGTTTGAGTTTGCCTCATTAATAAATAGATCTTAGTTGTACTCTTTTGATATCAAGAATTTATCAATAAAATTTTTAGAAGACTTTCTTTCTATAATTTGCTTGTTGTGATGTGAGACCACGATCATAGCAGCAACTAGTGTAAGATCGAAAACTTCGAGTGATCCCCAAAGATGTTCTAGGTGCAAGGCCAAAGACACTCAAAGAGATAGCATGAGGCATCAGTTATTCCTTCAGATTAATTTCTACTTCTAATTCAAGTTTCCACGATCCTAGTTTCATCTTGCATATGTTTGTTGGCTTGCTTGCAAATTATGCAATCTCCAACTTCACTTCTTCTTCTTCTTCTTCTCTCTCTCTCTTTCTCCCCACCTCTCCCTCCCTCCCCCCCCCCACCTCCTCTCTCTTTCTAATTCTCCCTTCCCCTATCTGCTCTAGATGATCGAAACCATTGCCTTCTCCTAGTTAAGGTTGTTAATAAAGGCAATTAACTCACAGATATGATGTGAAATTGATCCGAAACAAAGGGTTTAAGTATAAAATAAGCACAACAAGCTATTGGGTTGGATTTGGATTCCGAAATTAGATTCAAAGCCATCACATGTCGGCTTTTGTTTAGATACCCAAAGCATGACCCAGTTATAAATTATATATACAGATCATAAACATATAAATATATGCACATATTCATGTTCCTATGTGTATCCCTTGATTTTTCTTTTTAATCATCAAAGAAAAAGCCAAGTAGAGAATAGTAAAACAACAATATATTTGTAGTGGTATAATATTCACATCGAGTTTGATTATTTATGTTTGCTATCTTCTAACTTTATGTATGCTTAGGTAACAAAGTAGTAATTGAATAGATACCCTCTTTTAGATATTTTTTACTATTATTAATTTTTCATATTTTATAATTTATAAATATTATTTTAGATATATTAAATAATATAAAAAAATTCACAAGTATAATTAAATGTCTTGTTAAATATCCTATTTCTATCCCCAACGACTTTCGTGATCCAATATTAGATACAAATATAGAGTTTTAAGTGGATTTAGATTTGAATCTAATAAATATATTTTAAATTTGGGTATGTATGTGGCCGAACCCTAATCTAAACACTTGACAATCCTTTCTGTGGCTGGTAGGGTAGGTAGGGTTAGGCTTGTTTGGGTACGATGGAGGCTAAGCCCTTTAGACCCAACTTAGACATCTCGTGCAGGTGTGATCTCGGCCAACTTTTAATTCTAGTATATTCTCAATTTTTTTTTTTTTTGGTAACATCAGTCTCTGTTTTTCGTAATTTATTTCTCCAATTGTAGTTTCCTTGAACAACCATGACTCAAAAAGCATCAAATGGAAAACTTGCTCTAAAAAACTGCAGCTAATTTGTCGAAATGAAACTCATAGCCAGGAGCCCATCTTAGCCATCCATCTTCGTCAATCCAACTTCATAGCAGCAATTGCATCCATCTGATCCTTGCACCCCACGTCATGCACAAAATCCGGCTCTCTCCCGATCTCGAAAAAGATGACACAGAGAAGTCCCCTCAAACCAAAAGAAAACTATTTAAGACTCCTGCTGTAAGGACCTGGACCTTTGTTTATTTTTTCGCACGACTCTTAAAGCTGGAGAATAAAATTAAGGAAAAAAAGGGAAAGAGATCCAGGAGTCCGACTTCTTCCCTGATTCCGGTGGAAGGAGGAAAATAGGACTCCATTTCTGACTCATTTAACCCGAATTTAGCCTATAAAAATGGGTCTTCCCCCCAATCTAACATCCCAATTCGAGTTTCATCGATTACCACCCTTAAAGCCCTTGATTTCAAGCCGTTTTCATTAGGATTTCGTGGGGATTCCACTGCCGGATTCGGCTGCAAGACCTCGCCGGAGTCGAGGTAACAATCTCCAATCCTTCTTCTCCTTTCTTCTCTAGTTCTAAGGCTTGACTTCCAGTGGGATTAACAAGGATCATTGCCAGAATCCATGGAAAACGAATTCCCCTGTTTTCTCTGCACCTTCTTCTTCTTCTTTTCCTCTGCCGAACTAGCCCACGTCGCCGGACATAGCCCACTCGCCGGTCGTGGTTGCCACCGTGGGTGTGGCTGACCGTATATTGTTTTTTTTTTCCCCTCCCCTGTTTCCACGAAGAAGAAGAAAGAAGAAAACGTGAGAAAGAAGGAGAAGAAAAAGAAGGGAAAAAAAAAAAAGAAAACAAAGAAAAGAAAAAAAAAAAGAAAACAAAGAAAACAAAGAAAAAAATAAACAAAGAAAATATAGTTTCTCTAAGACAAAAATAAACAAAGAAAATATAGTTTCCTCTTTTTCTCATCTTCTCACTGTCTCTACGAGTTTCTCTCTTTACTTTTCCTCTCTAGATTCCTTCTCTCTTTGATCACCCGAGATCTTTTCATCAATCCCTTCCTCTTGCTCAATCTCACTCTCTTTTCCCATACTTCTCCGATTTATTTGTGTTCCCCGTGCCTTTTTCTTTTTTTTTTTTTTTATAGACAAACTCTAACCGGATCTTTCTTTCCGCAGTTGAGGATTTTTCGGTTTGGTAAAAGTGAGAAAAGAAAAGGTTTTTTAAGGCGTTTTGAGAAGATGGGAAGAAAGGTTGGGATTTTTGCTAGGAAATAATGGCCGACGATGAGAATAGTCTGGATTTGAATCTCTACGTCAACGTGCCTCCTTCGCCCCACCCATCAAATCCGGACAATGGCTCAGACCTCACCCTCAGCTCGCCAACCTTCCAAAAAAACTACTCTCCATCCAATGCCTTGCATGTTCCTGAATCACCGCCGCTCGACCCCCTTCATGTCGCCGATGATAGCCCTGTTTTGGAGCCCAGCCTTCTTGCTCGATTAGTGCGACTTATAACTCAGGCCTCACATGCTCAAATTCTACTCCCCATGCTTCTGCTTCAACCGGACCATATCAACGTTAGGCCTCGCAACCTCCTGCTGGACGACTACCGCGGTGGCACAATGAAGCAGCAGCCTCCATCAAGCCATGCCCAACTCTATGCATGTCCCGAAGATTGGTTGACCAGTTGATGCATGAAATATTGCAGTCTTGAAGGAACTTAGAGGCTTCTTAAAAGGATAACTTGCATGGTGCGGGCAAGAGCACCAAGTGTTTGGAAAAGGAAAAGGAGGAAAGTGCTTCAGAATTTGAGTGCAATATTTGCTTTGATATAGCCAAAGAACCGGTTGTTACCCCCTGTGGTAATCTCTTTTGCTGGCCGTGTTTGTATCAATGGTTTCATGCTAAGCCAACCTTTAGGGAATGCCCTCTGTGCAAGGGAGAGGTGCACGAAACTAACCTAACACCTATATATGGGAAGGGAGGCTCAGATACTACTACTAAGAAGGTATTTGGAGAAGATGGGAAACTGAAAATACCACCTCGACCCCATGCACATAGAACTGAAAGCTCGAGACAGGAATTCCAGAGATCTACAGGAAGTTTTGTGGCGGGAGAACGCGCCACTTCTCAGAGGCGTATGGAAGAGCTGCACACTGCCATTAGGTTTGGAGAGGATCGGGGCCCAAGGTTGGGGCTTCGATTAAATACTTCTGATCCTGCATTTATAGCTCGGCTAGAGCAATGGAGAATGCAAATGGAAGAGAGGTATGGGTCTGACTTCACGGGCATTCACCTCCCTACTATTACCGAACCAAATCCTCAAACAAATTCTACAAATTCACCTTTGAACTCTCACGATCACGAGCCCATGCATCGGAGGCCTACCGTGCAATTAACACCAGCTAGAGAGCCTGCATCAACTTCAAGCACCGCAACTGTGATACCGGGCGATATTACTGCTACTGATGTGTCAGTAGAACCAAATAGAGCACGGTCATCTAGATCCCTTAGAAGAAGAGGAAGGAGCAGCAACTCTGGTTCTACAGATGCAGATGGAGGAGCATCACAATCGCATTGAAGGAGAAAGCTAAACTAGAAATAATTTAGGGTACATTTGATTGTACTTTTTTATTTTTAATTTTTATTTTTAAAAAGTATTTTTTATTTTTTCTAATTTTTGGTATAGAATAAAAATAAAAAAGTAAAAAGTATATTTGGTAATTAATTGTTTTGGCTGATTATCTAATTTTTAAAAAAATTATTTAATTTTTTTAAAAAATAATTGATTAACTACATATCCCTTTGCCGGATATTACTTTGGTTGTTAGCATACTTTACATTCCCACCAATTTTTTGAACCACCACTCAGACATTGTCAGCAGTTGAACCAGACTCCTCTAATGCTGGTTCCACTCCCAAGTGTCCTCCCTCCAATCCCTGCTAATGCATGAGCCGCATCTCGGGAGGAAACCCATATTTGAATTCAAACTTGAGCTCCATCTGATCCGCTTTGGATCCCTCCCTGGTCATCTCCCGACGCCGCCACTCCTCCACCACTGGTGTGAAATTAGGCTGGGGTTCCCCTCGATGAGCTCCAGCAGATGGATGTTAGGCTCCCGTGGGTTGTTTCGGAGCAAGAATATAGTAGCATTCCGGACGATGATCGAATCCTTGAAGTCGTAGGGAAGAATGAGTTCTTTCCACATTCGAAAGATGGCGTGGAGGGAAAAGGATTGGGAGGGAGACATGGAAAGAAGGCGGGAGAGGCGATCCACGGTGGTGGGGGCGGCAGTGGAGGCAGCGAAGGACTCCTAGAAAGCGATCTGAGCAGTGAAGGGGGCGAGGCGGACGAGCACCTAGGAGGAGGAGGGGTCATAGTGGAGGGAGAAGACATGGAATTTTTCACTCTTTTTTTTAAAGCAAAAGCAATTTTTAAAAAGTAAAAAAAAATTGCTTTCCACCAAAAGTAATTATTTTTGCTTTTTTGATTTTTTTACTTTTTGCTTTTTATGGTGTTACCAAATATTGCTTTTTGATTTTTGTTTTTCAAAAATCAAAAAGCAAAAAAAATACTTTTTTTGTAGTTAACCAAATGCACCCTTAGTGACTATGCTCCGAATGTTTAGATCAACTTCTCCTTATTTTTATTCTTTTTCATTGAGTTCTAATTAGAGATTTCCATTAACCAAGAATTTTTTTGTAATTATCACAATCAAATATATAACTGTTGCTGAATACACTGAGCAGTTCGATGAATTAACTACAAAGTGTGGGATCATTGATAATGATGAGCACTGCATGGCAAGATATCATCAAGGCTAATGAAAAGGGGCTTAACCTAGCCTTACTTTTGAAAATCTTTTGTTTCTTCTACCTTTCTTTTTTGAGATTTGAGTGGAGCAAGTTGAAAAAAATATTCTTGCTTCTTGATTGGATCATATATATTATAAATAAAAATAATTTAATTAAAAAGTATATATAAATTTGAATAGGCTCTAAGCTTTGGAGTCAAACATACATATATACATACATATATACACACACACATATTATATATATATATATAGACACACACACATATACACACACACATACATATACATACATACATACATATATACACACACACACATACATACATACATATACACACACGCATATATTATACATAGAGAGAGAGAGAGATAGACAGGGCTTCAGTTGATAGGATTCTAGTCCATATCCAGTCACATTTTCCTCCATTGGATCAATGCGCATCTCAAAGCAGGCTTTGAAGTGCTAATGGTGCTATTTGGGAGCCGTTTGGCTGACGTGGTGGAGTTTAAAAAAAAATCTCATGCTTTTGAATAGGACGTGACGTAAAGCCACCACTTCCTCCTATCTCTTCTTCTCTCTCTCTCTTTCACCCTTCTTCTCTCTCCAAACCCCTCCACCAGCCATCTATTTCATCTTCTCTCTCTTTGGCCATCGTCTGACCACCATCCTCTCTTCTTCCCTCATTTCGGCCACCTTCCTCTCTTTTTCTCTCTCTCCAGCCACCGTCCTCTCTTTTTTTTTCTTCGGCCACCATCCGGCCACCATCCTCTCTTCTTCTTTCTCTTCGACCACCATCCTCTTTTCTTCTCTCTCTCTGACCATCGTCATCATCTCTTCTGAACCTCCCCACCCCCTCCCCGTGCGACCACCACCATCCTCTCTTCTTCTTTCTCTCCGATCATCGTCATCGTCTCCTCTGTATAGCAGAAACTCTGGTATGATCTCCTTCGTACCTGATCGTAAATACCTCGTGTGGAATCTAGATGTTACTCTAGCTGTCGACAAAGAAGAGAGAAGGATGCCAGAGTTTGACATTGGAACCAGAGAGGGAGAGAAAGTTAGGAAGAAAAGATCTATATTCACTCAATCACGTTATAAAACTCTAATACAATCTATGTATATTTATACGCAGCCATTAGGTCCGATCAAAAACTCCTTTTGGCTAAACTTAATATATAAAAGTATTTATCGAACCATATCTCATCCATGTCTCACATGCTCTCACTTTTTAGACTCAATCCCAATCTAAGTCCTTGAGTTAACCCCTTTAATATCTCCCAGACAAGGCCTCAAGACCCCTAGGATCGAATCCAATCCTAGCCGAAATCAGAAACCATATACAGTTTGGTTCTCAATTCGAGCTGGCTCAGTCAGAGCTCGAGTCAGCTCGACTACCATGCCAAGGGCTATCCATAATTCAGTTTCAGATCGAAAATCAGTCCGAACCGAATCAAAAAATTGAACTGAAATCAAACCGAATATAGTTCGGTTCGATTTTCAATTTTCATTTTCAAGAATTTTAGTTTTCGATTTGGTTCGGTTAAAAATTAAAAAAAAAAAATCAAATCAAAAATCGAAGTCATAATTTAAATTTATATTGTTTACTATGTTAAGAACTTGTTGGTTACATGGATGGATGATTGGATATTTAGATTTGGTCTGTTGTTATAATTTACTATGATGCTTGATTACTTGTTTGTATTATAGATGATGTAATTTTTGATATGTTATATTTTTTTTATTATCGATTTATCATTTATCAAATATCAATATATCATTACTTATCAATTATTGATTTTTAATATAAAAAATTATCAATCAACAGATTCAACAGATCCTGAATTTAATTAAATATAATATAACAAACTAACAATGAATCGATAATAATTATTTGAATATGTTGTATCAAAAATAAATAATTAAAAATAAAAAATTATCAAAAAAAATCAAAAAATTGAACCGAACCGAACCAAACCAAAATTCTCGATTCGTTTTTGGTTTCGATTCCTCTCTTATTCGGGTTAGTTTTGGATTTTCAATTTTTTATTATTTGGCTTTTGGGTTGGGTCAGGTTAGGTCGGGTCAGGTCAATTAAAATCAAATGAACGGCCCTAGCCGTGCCACCACACGTGCTTGTTCTCTGTTTCTCATCCGAGCCGGCTCTCTCAGGATTTTGAGTCGGCTCGACCCAGTCTGAGTCGACTCCACCCAAATCTGAGTCAGCTCCTCTACAGTTTGAAACATATCTTCTTCTTAGTATAGCTCCAACTCAGTCCTAGCCTCCTGAAATCATCACCGTGACTCCTCTCATGGACTCCCAAGGCTTGAAAGCACCACACATGCACAACAATCTCCACTTTGATGCTCCAAGCCTTGGCAAACCCCTTCACGATCAATCTGCACAATCCTTGTCTCTTGGCATCCTCTAGTGTCCTATTGTTCTCCATACTTCATGTTCACGCATCTTATGCATCCGCATCCACTGCCGTCAAAGTGGATCTCCTATGCACCATGCCTTGTGCATCAACCCCACGCCCTACGTGCAGCCACCACCAAGGAACTCGAAGCCTACATCCTCCAAGATATCCTCCTCGATCTCGATACTCCACAGTCTCCACCTAGATCGCAGAATCCTGCAACTGCCTATAGCCCAGCGCACATCTATCCCATAACCGCCTATATCCGGCTGTGCCTCCTACCACGGCTTCGCAACTACCTGTCTACCCAGCTATGCCTGTGCCACGATCCATGATCGCCTATCTCCATGATTGTGCCTGCGCTGCAGCTCCACAGCTGTCTGTATCTAGCCACGCCTGTGCTACAACCCCATGCCACCGCTTGTATCCCAGCTGCATCCATCCATGGTTTGCAACTGTCTGTCTTCCAGCTGCCTAAGTGTCGTGCCTTCGATCTGCAACTGTCTATCTCCTAGCTGCATCTGAGCTGTCTCTGTGGTCCACAGCTGCCTGTCTCTCAACTACCTCTGTGCCACTCCATGCAGCCGCTTATGTCCCGGGTCTTCCGGCTGCATCCATGTCGTGACTCTACAACCGCCTATCTTCGATCGTGTCTCTATCGCATCCCGCAGCTGCTTATGTCCTAGTTATGCCTTGACCTCCGTCGCTGCTCTTTTGGACCTTCTGTACTCTGTGGACCTTTCTGAAGCTGTCACGGACCCTCCGCACCCCGTGGGCTCCTCCAAAACTACCAAGAGATCATCCATCCCTTCGTTTTAAGTGACTGTCCCGATTAAGTCCCTCTCTTCTCCTCCTTTCTTCTGCAACAGACAATCCTTCTTGAAGTGTCCAGTCTTATGGCACTTGTAACACTTCAGAACCTTCTCCGATCTGTCCTTGGATTTTTCTCACTTTTCAGGCCTTCTTCACCTCTCATGAACAGTGGACGCCTCCCAAGTAGGGTCTCCCTTACAGATCTTCTCTCACTGCACATTCGACCTCAGGGCACCCACAACCTCCTCATACTCCAAGGATTTCTTGCCGTATACCAAGGTTGTGATCAGACTATTGTACATCGATGGGAGTGAGCACAATAGCAACAATGCCTGATCTTCTTCCTCGATCTTCACATTCATATTCAACAAATTAGAACATACCTGATTGAACCTTTGGACATGACCAACCAGATCACCTCCTTCGGATATTCACAAGCTGTATAACTGCTTCTTCAGTCAGAGTTTATTTGTCATTTTTTTTCATGTACATCTTCTCTAGCTTCTCCCAAAGACCTCTCACCGTGGTCTCCGTGCTGACCTCTGATAACACCTGATCTACCAAGCACATCCTATTCGTGCTGAAGGGAATCTCCTCCAGCTTCTCTCAATCCTCAACAGAGATTTTTTTTTCTATCTTTCTCGTACCAAGATCTTATAGATCCACTACTGCACCAACAAATCCTTCACCCACTGCTGCCACAAGATGAAGTTTTTCTTGCCATCGAACTTCTCAAACTCCATCTTAAAATCACTTGAAGCCATTGCACCCTTCAAGCAACCAGCCATCCCTCAATCCTTCTACAATACCACACCTCACACCCCTAAAATAGGATCAGATCTGAAAACAAATCTCCTCCACCTTCCGCCAATCCTTCCTTATGTCGAAAACAACCCTCCACCTAACTCAGGAGATCACACAATCAAGGATCTAACAAGAAGAAATTAGGAAAACTTGGATGCTGTAGAAATCCAGGCTAAAAACTAATTTTGGTATCTTCTTCTTTCCTCCACACAACCGGACTCTGATATCAATTGTAGTAAAAACTTCGATACGACCTCCTCCATACCTGATCATAAACACCTCGCATGGAATCTAGATGTTACTCTAGCTATCGACAAAAATGAGAAAGGATGCTAGGGTTTGGCATTGGAACCAGAGAGGAAGAGAAAGTTAGGGAGAAAAGATCTATATTCACTCAATCATATTATGAAATCTTAATACAACCTATGTATAGTTATATACAGCCATTAGGCCCGAACAAAAACTCCCCTTAGCTAAACCCAATACAAGAAAGCACTCACCGAACCATATCTCATCCATATCTCACATGCTCTCACTCCTTAGACTCAATCCTAATCTAAGTCTTTGAGTTAGCCCCCTTAAGACCTCCCAAATAAGGCCTCAAGATCCCTAGGATCGAATCCAATCCTAGTTGAAACCATAATTCATGTATAGTTCGGTTCTCAGTTCGAGCCGGCTCGGTTAGACCTTAAGTCGGCTTGACTACCATGCCACCGTGTATGCCAATTTTTTATTTCTCATTCGAGTAGACTCTCTCAAGATTTCGAGCTGGCTTGACCCAGTCTGAGTCGACTCCATCCAGATCTGAGTCGGCTCCTCTGCTGTCTGAAACAAATCTTCTTCCTAGGACAGCTCCAACTCGGTCCTAGCCTCTCAGAATCATCATCGTGACTTTTCTTATGGCCTCCCAAGGCTTGAGAGTACCACACATGCATAACACTCCAAACCCCCCACCCATGGCCACCATCCTCTCTTCTTCTCTCCTTCCGGCCAAGGTCCACGTCTTGTCCGAAAGGCCCCCCTTGGGCCACCACCAACCTTCTCTTCGACCACCGTCCATGTCTCCTCTGAAAGCTTTGAAGGCCACAAGGCACTTCCCTCTATTTCTCCTCGGACGAAACTCTCCCAAATGAAACTCTTCCCTTTGTCTCGCTACCAAAATAGATTTCTTCCTCTCTCTCCCTTTGTTTGTCATTGGAAGAAACTTCTTTTCTGTCAGGATCCTATAGTTGGGAGATCCAAGGATCCTCCCCAGATAAAAATAAAGGAAGGAGGATAAACACTAAATCCTACTAAAATAAATACAAAACATAATAGGATAAACAGAAATATCAAATAATAAATACAAATTGATGGAAAATAAACACAAACTATCATAGGTTGCTCTCTATCCTTTATGAACCCATTGTAGGATAAACACAAACTATCCAAAAATAAATGCAAAAGCCATATAATAAATATAAATTATATATAATAAATAAAAACTCTACTGAAATAAATACAAACATCATAGGATAAATATAAACTCATAGTCTACAAGTTGGGTGATCCAAAGGTCCTCCCAGGATAAACACAAAGAGAGGGTCCACAAGTTGGGTGGATCATATTCTGAGTTTTAATCTTATTCATTCAGAAATTTGAGTTTACTCTATTAGGTAAATTTATGTTCTTCTATGATAGAGAATGAGAAAGAGGTATAAATTAATTTTTGGTTGAAATAAATATAAACTCACTTAACTCCAGCTGAAATAAACATAAACTATTCAAGGATAAATACAAACTCTAAATAATAAACATAAACATATCTAAAGTAAATACAAACTATCCCAAGATAAACACAATGCCACAAAATAAATAGAAACTTGATATAATAAACACAAAATCTGAGGTGATAAATACAAACGTCCAAAATAAACACAAACTCGAGATACAATACTTAGGTCATCCTAGGGCCCTTTTAGCATAAACTACAAGAGAGAAGAATAAATACTAAGTCTTATGAAAATAAATATAAATTATTAAAGGATAAATATAAACTCTAAATAATAAACATAAACAGGCCCAGAATAAATATAAACTGCTCAGGTTAGTCTCTGCCTTTCATGAACCCATAGCAGCATAAACACAAAGTATTTCAGAATAAACATAAACTTCATATAATAAATAAAAATTATGAATAATCAACATAAACTCTGAGATGATAAACAGAAACTGTCCAGGATAAATATAAACTTGGATCATCTCATGGGCAATTTTTGTTTATCCTGGACAATTTCTATTTATCATCCCAGAATTTATATTTATTATAATTAATTTTTATTTATTATATGAAGTTTATGTTTATTTTAGAGTACTTTATGTTTATCCTACCATGGATTCATGAAAGGTAGAGAGCAATCTAGACAGTTTGTATTTATCTTGGATCTATTTGTATTTATTATTTAGAGTTTGTGTTTATCCTCTGATATTTTATATTTATTTTCATAGGACTTAGTGTTTATTCTCTCCTCATATTGTTTATCATAGATGGATCCTTGGATCACTAAACTTTTAAATCTTGAATTTGTGTTTATTTTAGACAGTTTCTGTTTATCATCCTAGAGTTTTTATTTATTATTCATAATTTTTGTTTATTATACAGAGTTTGTGATTATTTTGAAGTACTTTATGTTTATCCTACCATAAGTTTATAAAAGGTAGAGAGTAACCTGGACAGTTTGTATTTATCCTGGATCTGTTTATATTTATTATTTAAAATTTTTATTTATCCTCTAATAGTTTGTATTTAGTTCTGCAGAACTTAGTGTTTATCCTCCACTCTTATTATTTATCCTAAAAGGGCCCTAGGATGACCTAGGTGCTGGGCCTCGAGTTTGTATTTATTTTGAACTATTTATATTTATCACCTCAAATTTTGTTTTTATTATATCAAGTTTCTATTTAATTTATGATATTTATATTTATCTTGAAATAGTTTGTGTTTATTTTAGATATGTGTATGTTTATTATTTGGAGTTTGTATTTATTCTTGGATAGTTTATGTTTATTTCAGCTAGAGTTAGGTGAGTTCGTGTTTATTTCAATCAAAAATTAATTTATACCTCTTTTTCGTTCTCTATCATAGGAGAACACAAATTCACCTAATAAAGCAACTCAAATTTCGGAATGAATAAGATTAAAACTCAGAATATGATCCATCTAACTTGTGGACCCTCTTTTTGTGTTTATCTTGGGAGGATCCTTGGATCATCCAACTTGTGGACCCCGAGTTTATGTTTATCCTATGACATTTGTGCTTATTTTAGTAGAGTTTTTATTTATTATATGCAATTTATGTTTATTATATGGCTTTTGTATTTATTTCTGGGCAGTTTGTGTTTATCCTGTAATGGGTTCATAAGGGACAGAGAGCAACCTATGGCAGTTTGTATTTTTTCTTTATCAGTTTATGTTTATTATTTGATATTTTTACTTATCCTATTATTTTTTGTATTTATTTTAGCAGAACTTAATGTTTATCCTCCTCTCTTTAACTTTATCCAAAGAAGACCCTTAGATCACCCAACTATAGGACTCTAATAGGGAAGAAGTTTTTTCTGATGACAAATAAAGGGAGAGAGAGAAAGAAATATATTTTGATAGTAAGAGAGAGGGAAGAGTTTCATTTGCAAGAGTTTCTTTCGAGGAGAAACAGAAGGAAGAGTCTTATGACATTCAAAGCTTTCAGAGGAGACATGAATGGTGGCTAGAGTGAAAGAAGAAAAGAAGTTTGGTGGTGGCCATGGAGAGGGCACTTTCAGACAAGACGTAGACCTTGGTCAGAGGGAGACAAGAAGAGAGGATGGTGGCCGTAGGTGGGGGGTTCGAAGGAGATGATGATGGTGGCCGAAGAGGAAGAAGAAAAGAGAATGGTAGTGGCCGTGACGGGGAGGGGGGTGGAGAGGTTCGGAGGAGACGATGATGGTGGTCGAAGAGAGAGAAGAAGAGAGGATGATGGTCGGACGGTGATCGGAGAGAGAGAAAAAGAGAGGATGGTTGGAGGAGAGAGAGAAAAAGAGAGGATGGTGGGAGGATGGTGGAGGAGAGAGAGAAAAAGAGAGGAAGGTGGTCGGAGAGAGAGAAGATAAGATAGATGGCTGGTGGAAGGGTTTGGAGAGAGAAGAAGGGTGAAAGGGAGAGAGAGGAGATGGGAGGAAGAGATGGCTTTACGTCGCATCTCATTCAAAAGCATGAGTTTTTTTTTTAAACTCCACCACGTCAGCCAAACGGCTCCCAAACAACACCGTTAGCACTTTAAAGTTTGCTTTGAGATATGTGCCGATCCAATGGAGGGGAATGCGACTGGATATGGACTGAGATCCCGTCAACTGGAGCTTTGTCTATCTCTCTCTCTCTCTATATATATAATATGCATGTGTGTGTATGTATGTATGTATGTGTGTGCGTATAATATGTGTGTGTGCATATATGTATGTATGTATGTATATGTATATGTGTGTGTATGTATATATAAATAATATGTGTGTGTGTATATGTATGTATGTATATACGTTTGACTCCAAAGCTCAGAGCCTATTCGAATTTATATATACTTTTTAATTAAATTATGTTTATTTATAATATATATGATCTAATCGAGGAGCAAGAATATGTTCTTCAACTTGCTCCATTCGAATCTCAAAAAAGAAAGTTAGAAGAAACAAAGGATTTTCAAAAGTAAGGCTAGCTTAAGCCCCTTTTCGTTAGCCTTGATGATATCTTGCCATGCAGTGCTCATCATTATCAATGATCCCACACCTTGTAGTTAATTTATTGAGCTGCTCAGTGTATTTAGCAACAGTTATATATTTGATTGTGATGATTATAGAAAAATTCTTGGTTAATGGAAATTTCTAATTAGAACTCAATGAAAAAGAATGAAAATAAGGAGAAGTTGATCTAAACATTCGGAGCATAGTCACTAAGGGTGCATTTGGTTAACCACAAAAAATATACATTTTTTGCTTTTTGATTTTTGAAAAGCAAAAATCAAAAAGTAATATTTGGTAACACCATAAAAAGTAAAAAGTAAAAAGTAAAAAGCAAAAAAGCAAAAATAATTACTTTTTGTGGAAAGCAAATTTTTTTTGCTTTTTTAAATTTACTTTTGCTTTAAAAAAAGAGTGAAAAATCTTGCATCTTCTCCCTCCACTACGACCCCTCATCCTCCCAGGCACTCGTCTGCCTTGCCCCCTCTACCACCCAGATCATCCTCCAGGAGTCATCCGCCGCCTCTGCTGCCACCACTACCACCGTGGATCACCTCTCCCACCTCCTCTCCATGTCCCTCTCCTAATCCCTTCCCCTTCGTGCCATCTTTCGAATGTAGAAAGAACTTGACCTTCCTGATGACTTTGAGGGTTCGATCATCACCTAGAATCCTACTATGTTCTTGCTCTGGTTTCAAATTGGATTTGAGTTGAATTCAAATCTAAACCAAATTGAATTTGATGTACTTAGCTATATTTTTCATATATTCTCTCACCTATATGGCCAACCAAGATAGAGAAGAGGGTGTTGGAAATAGCCCCCTCCCCTTAGGCATGCGGTATAGTGAAAGGAAGCGCAAGTTGGCGCTTCTCCTACTTTCATTAGGAAATCTTATGGTTTAGGAAGTTTGAATTTGATTCAAACTTAAAAGGGTCCTATTCTTGACCCATAAAGGTATTTAATTTGATTTAGGATCTCTTATTTATTTAAGGAGGGGTTTAGAGAAGGAGAAAATTAATCTAGGTGTGAGCAAGGGCTTGGGCATGGAGACCTCCCTTGGGCATCCCCTCTTCTCCTAGGCATCTCTCTCCTCTTGGCATCCTCCCTCCCCTTATGGTGTGGCGTGTGGGCTCCTTCTTAGGCTTCGCGATCTGATCTCAAAGCCCTCCTCTCCTCTCCTTCTAAAGAAGAGCTTCATCTCTCTCTCCTATGTTGGTTGGCATGCGAGCGAAGTAGAAGGTCTGGACATTCGGATCTTACGAAGCAACAACCTTCAGAAATTCTTCAATCTTGATTAAATCTTTCACTGTAAATCAAGGTAAGATTTTATAAATGTTATAAAAATTTTAATTGCTAATCTATTCAATTTTCTACCTAACATTCGATGCGATTGGATAATTTTTTCTTCAAAAAATAACCAAAAAAATATTATAAGCGATGGACTTGCTATTGCTAATTACCGTCGCTAATATGACTATTAGCGACCGTCGTTTCTGTCATCGCTAATAATGGTCTTCAGCATCAAATTTTTTTCGATGATTTATTGGCGACAGTAGTCCGTCGCTAATACAATTAGCGATGGCTTTTGGGATATTAGCGATGGCATTTAGCTGTCGCTAATAATCAATTTTCTTGTAGTGAAACTGATGTGTCTACTAGTGTGGCTGATTTAGATGATATAATTGTGAGAAGATATAGAAAGTGGCAGTCGTAGTAAGGCTAGTGCTCAAAAAGAAGGTAGCCAAATGTCGATAATTCTTGCTAACAAAAACACCACAGAAGAGATAGCCAGTGCTCAAAGAGAAGGCAACAGAAGTTTGATAATCTTTGCAGACAAAAATACCACAGAAGAGAAAGCTAATACCCAAAAAAAAGACAGTCAAAAGTCGATGATCATCACAGACAAAAATACCACATAAAAGAAGACCATGCTCAAAGTGAAGGCAACCGAAGGCTGATGATTCTTACTGACAAAAATGCCATACGAGAAAGGCCGGCGCTCCAAGAGAAGGCAGTCAAAAGCTGATGATCTTTGTAAATAAAAATACTACAAGAGAGAAGACTGATATTCAAAGAGAAGGCAATCGAAAGCTGATAATCCTCGCAGATAAAAATACCATAAGAGAGAAGGTCGGCACTCAAAGAGAAGGTAACTAAAAGCCAATGATCCTTACAGACAAAAACACCACAAGAGAGAAAGCAAGTGCTCAAAAAGAATGCAATAGAAGGCTGATGATCCTTGCAAACAAAAATACTACAGAAGAGAAAGCTGATGCTCAAAGAGAAAGTAGCTGAAGGCCAATAATCCTCATGAACAAAAATACCATAGAAAAGAAGGTCGGTGCTCAAAAAGAAGGCAGCCAAGACCAATGATGAAGAGAAATTTGCTATGCAATGATAAGAAAAGACAACCAAAGATTTGAAGCTAAGAAAAAAATGGTGGAGAGGAGCTATGGATTCATCAGAAAATAAAGGATCTTCGGATATTAATCTATCAAAATATAGACGATTTATAAATCTACTGAAAATAGAGGATCTGCAGGAAAATAGAGATCGATGGCTCTAATACCATGTTAAAATATTTACAAAAGAAAAAAAAGAAAAAAGAAAAGAAAGAGAAGAGGAACTTTATTATCTTTATTTTGATTTCATTTAATACATCTCAAAAGTTATTTATACTAGTGTATAGGCTCCATAAATGAAAAATAATAATCACTGATATAGAATCAGGCAAATAAAGAAAAATAATATAGAATAATGTTGACAAAGGAAAATGCTATGGTATCTTATCAACAAAAAAAAAAATATTATGGGTTGTCATGTATCCCTAAAATCATATGATTAGCTAGAATCATGTAATCACCTAGGCTATAAGCAATGTCCTAGACTTGATTATCCAGTTGCCAAAATAGAGGTTGTGGGATTATTTATTGCTTTAGCCAGACAAAAAACATAAACAGTCCACTATATGAAAATTGGAGGTTCCACTGATGTGATAATCATATGCCTTTTTATGACCGATAACATATTTTATTGGATTGAGATTGCGCAAAGCAAAGGCAAAATTTTTTTCTATTAGCCAAGCTATACTGCAGAAATTTTGAAGAAGTTTGATATGTTTAACTGTAATCCAATGCACACTCCAACTGAGGTTGAAACTAAATTGCCCGAGGAATGTATTGATCAGTCGTGGATCATAAAAACTACAGGAGAATAGTTTGTAGCTCAAGGTATAAAACTTGCACAAAACTTGGTATAGCTTATGGAGTTGATTTGATAAGCAAGTTCATGGAAGCAGCTTAATGATCTCACTTGCAAGTTGCTTATAAAATTCTGTGCTGCATAAAAGTACTTGTGACCATGGCTTATTTTATTCTTCAACAAATACATGTGAGTTGATTGCATATTTTAATAGTGATCAGGGTGGTGATCAAAATGACAGAAGAAGCACCTTAGGTTATATTTTCAGTTTTGGCTTAACAGCTTTCTCATGGTCCTCAAAGAAGCATTGAGTTGTTACTTTATCCACATATGAAGCAGAATATGTGGCTACAGTTACCAGTGCAAGTTAAGCAATTTGGCTGGGAAACATGTTGAATCAAATTCGCAATCAGTCAAAGGACTAGTATAGGCTTCTGCTAATAATGTTTCAACTATTGGTTTGGTAAAGAACCCAATCATTGATGGAAGAAGCAAGCACATAGACACATGATTTCACTTTGTTAGAGATCAAGTGAATAAAAATCAAGTCCAACTAGTTTATGTAAGTCAAAGAATCAGGTTCCAGATATTCTTATCAAGCTTAACTCATTCATCAAACTTAAGTGTATGATGGGAATGGCAAGGTGATTAAGAGGGGATTTTGAAGTTAATTTAGATTCATAGTTTATTTTTATCTTTATGGATCAAGTTCTTTAATATATTAAGTCGATCCTTATTTCTTATCTTTATGTAATAAATAAACTCTGTCTAGTTGATGAGATCTATCTTTTAGTTGTTGTTATCATTTATGAAGCTCCTATCATAAATACTTGTTGATTCTCATTTGTATGGTATGGCCAACATTAATATAAGTTTTCTTTTAGTTTCCCCTCCTTTATAGTTTGCTCTCTCTTTATGTTTGAGTTTGCCTCATCAATAAATAGATCCTAGTTGTACTCTTTTGATATCAAGAATTATCAATAAAATTTTTGGAAGATTTTCTTTCTTTAATTTGCTTGTTGTGGTGTGAGACCACAATCATAGCAGCAACTAGTGGAAGATCAAAAACTTCGAGTGATCCCCAAAGACGTCATAGGTGCAAGGCCAAAGGCACTCAAAGAGATAGCATGGGGCATCAGTTATTCTTTCAGGTTAATTTCTACTTCTAATTTAAGTTTCCACTATCCTAGTTTCATCTCCTATATGTTTGTTGGCTTGCTTGCAAATCATGCAATCTCCAACTCCACTTCTTCTTCTTCTTCTCTCCCCCACACCCCCGCCCCCACCTCCTTCTCCGCCCCCCCCCCCCACCTCCTCTCTCTTTCTAATTCTCCCTTCCCCTATCTGCTTTAGATGATCGAAACCATTGCCTTCTCCTAGTTAGGGGTGTCAATAAAGGCAATTAACAATTAACTGACAGATATGACGTGAGATTGATCTGAAACAAAGGATTTGAGTATAAAATAAGCACAACAAGCTATTGGGTTGGATTTGTATTTCGAAATTAGATTCAAAACCATAATATGTCAGCTTTTGTTTAGATACCCAAAGCATGACCTAGTTATAAATTATATAAACAGACCATAAACATATAAATATATCCACATATTCATGTTCCTATGTGTATCCATTGATTTTTCTTTTTAATCATCAAAGAAAAAGTCAAGTAGAGTATAGTAAAACAACAATATATTGGTAGTGGTATAATATTCACATGGAGTTTGATTATTTATGCTTGCTATCTTTTAGCTTTATGTATGTTTAGGTAACAAAGTGGCAATTAAATATTCACAAACTATCCCAGGATAAACACAATGCCACAAAATAAATAGAAACTTGATATAATAAACACAAAGTTTGAGGTGATAAACACAAACGACCCAAAATAAATACAAAGGAGCTCAACACTTAGGTCATCCTAGGGTCCTTCTACGATAAACAACAAGAGAAGAGAATAAATACTAAGTTTTACAAAAATAAATATAAACTATTGGAAGATAAACATAAACTCTAAATAATAAACATAAACAGATCTAGAATAAATACAAACTGCTCAGGTTACTCTCTGCCTTTCATGAACCCATGATAGGATAAACACAAAGTATTTCAGAATAAATACAAACTTGGTATAATAAACAGAAATTACGAATAATAAACATAAACTCTGGAGCGATAAATAAAAATTATCCAAAATAAATATAAACTCGGATCGTCCCATGGGTAGTTTCTGTTTATCCTGGGCAGTTTCTATTTATCATCTCAGAGTTTGTATTTATTATAGATAATTTTTATTTATTATACCGATTTTGTGTTTATTCTGGAGTATTTTATGTTTATCATGCCATGGGTTCATTAAAGGTAGAGAGCAATTTGGATAGTTTATGTTTATCTTGGATCTATTTGTATTTATTTTTTAGAGTTTATGTTTATCCTCTGTTACTTTATGTTTATTTCTGTAGGACCTAGTATTTATCCTCTCCTCTTATTGTTTATCCTTGGCGGATTCTTGGATCACAAAATTTTTGAATCCTGAGTTTATATTTATCCTGGACAGTTTCTGTTTATCGTTCCAAAGTTTGTGTTTATTATTCTTAATTTTTATTTATTATATAGAGTATGTGTTTATTTTGGAATACTTTACATTTATTCTACCATGGGTTCATGAAAGACAGAGAGTAACTTGAGCAATTTCTGTTTATTCTAGGTCTATTTATGTTTGTTATTTGGAGTTTATGTTTATCTTCAGATAGTTTGTATTTATTTTTGTAGGACTTAGTATTTATTCTCTTCTTTTGTTATTTATCCTATGAGGGCCCTAGGATGACCTAAGTGTTGGGCTCTGAGTTTGTATTTAGTTTGAATTATTTATGTTTATAGTCTCAGATTTTATATTTATTATATCAAGTTTTTATTTATTTTATGATATTATGTTTATCCTAGGATAGTTTATGTTTACTCTAGATATGCGTATGTTTATTATTTAGAGTTTTTATTTATCCTCGGATAGTTTATGTTTATTTCAGCTAAAGTTAGATGAGTTCATATTTATTTTAATCAAAAATTTATTTATACCTCTTTCTCATTCTCTATCATAAGAGAACATAAATTCATCTGATAGAGCAAACTCAAATTTCAAAATGAATAAGATTAAAACTCAGAATATAATCCACCCAACTTGTGGACCCTCTCTTTGTGCTTATCCTGGGAGGACCCTTAGATTACCCAACTTGTGGACTCTGAGTTAGTATTTATCCTATGACATTTGTACTTATTTCAGTAAAATTTTTATTTATTATACATAATTTATATTTATTATATGGCTTTTGTATTTATTCTTAGGTAGTTTGAGTTCATCCCATAATGGGTTCATAAAGGACAGAGAGTAACCTGTGATAGTTTGTGTTTATTCTCCATCAGCTTGTACTTATTATTTGGTGTTCCTGTTTATCCTATTATATTTTATGTTTATTTCAACAGGACTTAGTATTTATCCTCTTTCCTTTATCTTTATCTGGGGAAGACCCTTGGATCACCCAACTATGGGACCTGACAGAAAAGAAGTTTCTTCTGATGACAAACATAGAGAGAGAGGAAGAAATCTATTTTGGTTGTGGGAGAGAGGAAAGAGTTTTATTTGGGAGAGTCTCTTCCAAGGAAAAAAAGAAGGAAGAGTCCTGTGGCCTTCGAAGCTTTCAGAGGAGACATGGATGGTGGCCAGAGAGAAAGAAGAAGAGAAGGTTGGTGGTGGCCGTGGATGGGGAGGGCTTTCGGACAAGACATGGACCTTAGTCGGGAGGAGAGAAGAAGAGAGGATGGTGGCCATGGGTGGGGGGTTTGGAGTGTTGTGCATGTGTGGTGCTCCCAAGCATTAGGAGGTCATGAGAGGAGTCACGATGATGATTTCGAGAGGCTAGGACCGAGTTGGAGTTATCCTAGGAAGAAGATCTGTTTGAAATAGTAGAAGAGTCGACTCGGATCTGGGTGGAGTCGACTTAGACTGGGTCGAGGTGGCTTGAGACCCTGAGAGAGCCGGCTTGGATGAGAAATAGAGAACTAGTACGCAGGGTGGCATGGCAGTCGAGTCGACTCAAGGTCTAACCGAGTCGGCTTGAACTGGTAACCAAACTGTCCGTGAATTCTAGTTTCGACTAAGATTGGATTCGATCCTAGGGGTATTGAGATCTTGTTTAGGAGGTCTTAAGGGGGCTAGCTCAAGAACTTAGTTTAGGATTGAGTCTAAGGAGTGAGAGCATGTGAGACATGGATGAGATATGCTTTAGTGAGTGCTTTTATGTATTGGATTTAGCTAAGGAGAGTTTTTGATCGGGCCTAATGGCTGTGTATAAATATACATATGTTGTATTAGAGTTTCATAATATGATTGAGTGAATATAGATCTTTTCTTCCTAACTTTTTCTTCCTCTCTGATTTCAATGCCAAACTCTAGCATCCTTCTCTTTTCTTTGTCGATAGCTAGAGTAACATCTAGGTTCCATGCGACATGTTTACGATCAGGTATGGAGGAGGTTGTATTAGAGTTTCCACTATAATTGGTATCAAAGTCTGGTTACGTGGAGGAAAGAAGAAGATGCCAAAATCAGTTTTCAGCCTGGATTTCTATAGCGCCCAGGTTTCCCTAATTTCTTCCTATTAGATCCTTGATTGTGTGATCTCTCGAGTTAGGTGGAGGATTGTTTTTGACACAAGGAAGGGTTGGCGGAAGGTGGAGGAGATTGTTTTCCGATCTGATCCTATTTTAGGGGTGTGAGGCATGGTATTGTAGAAGGATTTAGGGCTAGCTGGTTGCTTGAAGGGTGCGATGGCTTCAAGCGATTTTAAGATGGAGTTCGAGAAGTTCGATGGCAAAGGGAACTTCACCTTGTGGCAGCAGTGGGTGAAGGATTTGTTGGTACAGCAGCAAATCTATAAGGTCTTGATACGAGAAAGATCGAATAAGATCTCTACAAATATTGGGAGGAGCTGGAGGAGATTGCCTTCAGCACGATCAGAATGTACTTGGCTGATCAGGTGCTATCAAAGGTCAGCATGGAGACCACAGTGAGAGGTCTTTAGGAAAAGCTAGAGAAGATGTACATGAGAAAAAACATAATAAATAAACTCTGGCTGAAGAAGTAATTATACAGCTTGCGAATATCCAAAGGAGGCAATCTGATTGGTCACATCCAGAGATTCAATCAGGTATGTTCTAATTTATTGAATATGGATGTAAAGATTGAGGAAGAAGATTGGGCATTATTGCTGCTGTGCTCACTCCCATCGACGTACGACAGTCTAACCACAACCTTGGTATATGATAAGAAATTCATGGAGTATGAGGAGGTTGTGGGTGCCTTGAGGTCGAACGTGCAATGGGAGAAGATCTACAAGGGAGACTCTACTTCAGAGGTGTTCACTATTCATGAGAGGCGAGGAAGGCCTGGGAAGAGAAAAAAATCTAAGGACAGATCAGAGAAGGTTCTGAAGTGTTACAGGTACCATAAGACTAGATACTTTAAAAAGAATTATCCGTTGTAGAAGAAAGGAGGAGAAGAGAGGGACTCAATCAGGTCAGTCGCTGAAAGCGAAGGGACGGATGATCTCTTGATAGTTTCGGAAGAGCCCGCAGGGTGTGGAGGGTTCGTGATGGCTTTAGAGAGGTCTGCGGAGTGCGGAAGGTCTGAAGAAGCAGTGACGGAGGTCAAGGTGCGGCTAGGACATAGGCAACTATGGGATGTGACAGAGACATAGTCGGAGATAGGCGGTTGTGGAGTCACAGCACGGATGCAGCCAGAAGATCTGGAACATAGGCGGCTGCATGGAGTGGCACAGAGGTAGCTAGGAGACAAGCAACTGTGGGTCACAGGGACAGCTCAAAGGCGGTTGGGAGCCAGACAGCTGTGGATCGGAGGTACGGCACTGAGGCAACTGGAGGACAAACAATTGTGGACCGCGGGATGGATGCACTCGGGGCGCAGACGGCAGCATGGGGCTGCAGCACAGGCACAGCTAGATACAGGTGACTGTGGAGCTGTAGCACAGGCAGATCATGGAGATAGATGGTTATGGACTGTGGCACAGGCACAGCTAAGGAGACAGACAGTTGCAGAGCCACGATAGGAGGCACAGCTGGATACAGACGGCTGTAAGACAGGCTCGTAGCCAGACTACAGGCAGTTGCGAGATTTTGGGATCTAGGTGGAGGCTGTGGAGTACTGAGATCAAGAAGGATATCTTAGAGGATGCAGGCTTCAAGTTCCTTGGTGGCAGAGGCATGCAGGGTGTGGGGTTGATGTATAGGACGTGGTGCACAGGAGATCCACTTTGGTGGCAGTGGATGCAGATGCATCAGATGCATGAACATGAAGTACTGGAGGATAACAAGATACTGGAGGGTGCCAAGAGACAAGGATTGTTCAGACTGATCGGGAAGGGGTTTGCCAAGGCTTGGGGCATCAAGCTGGAGATTGTTGTGCATGTATGGTGCTCCAAAGCCTTGGGAGGCCATGAGAGGAATCACAATGATGGTTTTGGGAGGCTAGGATCGAGTTGGAGTTGTCCTAGGAAAAAGATTTGTTTCAGACAGTAGAGGAGCTGACCTGGATCTGGGTGGAATCGACTCGGACTGGGTTAAGCCGGCTTGAAACCCTGAAAGAGCCAGCTCGAATGAGAAATAGAGAACTAGCATGCGTGGTGGCACGGCTAAGGCTGTTCATTCGATTTTAACCAACCTGACCCGACCCGAACCGACCTAATCCAAAAATTAAATAATAAAAAAATAAAAATCAAAAATCGACCTAAATAAGGGAGGAACCGAACTGAAATCGAACCGAAAATTTTGGTTCGATTCAATTTATTTTTTCATTTTTTTGTAATTTTTTTATTTTTAATTATCTATTTTTGATACAATATATTCAAATAATTATTGTCGATTCATTGTTAGTTTGTTACATTATATTTAATTAAATTTAGGATCTATTGAATCTATTGATTGATAATTTTTTACATTAAAAGTCAACAATTGATAAGTAATGGTACATTGATATTTGATAAATAATAAATCAAAAATAAATAAAATATAATATATCAAAAATTACATAATCTACAATACAAACAAGCAATCAAGCATCATAGCAAATTATAACAATAAACTAAATCTAAATATCCAATCATCCATCTATGTAACCAACAAGTTCTCAACATAATAAACAATATAAATTTAAATTATGACTTTGATTTTTGGTTTGATTTTTTAGTTTTTTTATGTTTAATCAAACCGAATTGAAAATCAAAATTTTTGAAAATGAAAACTAAAAATTGAACCAAACTATATTCGGTTTGGTTTTAGTTCAGTGTTTCGATTTGGTTCGGATCAATTTTTGATCTGAAATTGAATTATGAATAGTCCAAGGTACGGCAATCGAGTTGACTCGAGATCTGATTCAGCCGGCTCAAACTGAGAATCGAATTGTATGTTGTTTTTGGTTTTGACTAGGATTGGATTCAATCCTAGGAGTCTTGAGACCTTGTTTGGGAGGTCTTAAGGGAGCTAACTCAAGAACTTAGATTGGGATTGAGTCTAAAAAGTAAAAGAATGTGAGACATAGATGAGACATGGTTCAGTGAGTACTTTCATGCATTGGATTTAGTCAAAAAAAGTTTTTGATGGGGCCTAGTGGCTGTGTATAAGTATACATAGGTTGTATTAGGATTTCATAACGTGATTGAGTGAATATAGATCTTTTCTTCCTAACTTTCTCTCCCTCTCTGGTTCCAATGCCAAACCCTAGCATCTTTCTCTCTTCTTTGTCGATAGTTGGAGTAACATTCAGATTTCATGCGAGGTGTTTACGATCAGATATGGAGGAGGTCATACTGGAGTTTTCGCTATGCGAGGGAGACGATGATGGTGATCGGAGAGAAAGAAGAAGAGAGAATGGTGGTGGTTGCAGGAGGGTGGGAAGGTTCGGAGGAGACGATGATGGTGGTCAGAGAGAGAGAAGAAAAGAAGATGGTAGTTGGAGAGATAGAAGAAGAGAGGATGGTGGTCGAAGGTGACCGAAGAGAAAAAAAGAGAGGATGGTGGCCGGAGAGAGAGAAGAAGAGAGGAAGTTGGTCAAAGAGAGAGAAGAAGAGAAGATGGTGGCCGGTGAGATAGAAAAAAAGAGGAAGGTGGCCGGACGGCAACCAAAGAGAGAGAAGACAAGATAAATGGCTGGTGGAAGGGGTTTGGAGAGAGAAGGGTGAAAGGGAGAGAGAGAAGAAGAAACAGGAGGAAAGGGTGGATTTACGTCACGTCCCATTCAAAAGCATGAGTTTTTTTTAAAAACTCCACCATGTCAGCCAAACGGCTCTCAAACAGCACCGTTAGCACCTTAAAGCCCACTTTGAGATGTGTGCCAATCCAATGGAGGTGAATGTGATCGGATATGGACTGGGATCCAGTCAATCGGAGCCCAATCTATATATATATGTGTGTGTGTGTGTGTGTGTGTGTGTGTGTATGTATGTATGTATGTATATACTAGGATCTATTTATTGATGAGGCAAACTCAAACATAAAGAGAGAGCAAACTATAAAGGAGGGGAAACTAAAAGAAAACTTATATTAGTGTTGGCCATACCATACAAATGAGAATCAACAAGTATTCATGATAGCGGCTTTATAAATGATAATATGTATACATATATATATATTATCCCCATAGTAGATTTTAGATTCTGCATGTTCACATCATGTTTGTTGTAGAGGGGAGCTGTTTGACACCCTAAAGAGTAGTGAGGGCACTGTTGATCTACCGAATGGATTGAGTTATGCGATCAAAGGCATTGGAACTATCAGCTTATAGACTCATGATGGAGTAGTGAAGAAATTAGATGAGATCCAATACATACCCAGTTTCTAAAGTAATCTAATTTCACTGAGCAGACTGAATTCAAGCAGCTATAGGTGGAGAACTAATGATAGAATCCTGAAGATTTTACATGACAGTAAGATTGTATTGAAGGAAAAGAGGTATGGAGGATGTTACCTCTTGACAAATAGCTCAGCACGAGGTAGAGCTTTAGGAGCCAGTGAGAGCTCAGAATGAGGTGAAACTCCAGGTACAGATGGATTGGGCATGATATGGGAGACTCGGGAGGATAACAAGCGATGTCACAGGGTGAAGTTTCAATATATTACTACAAAAGTCTACCCCTAGTAGGTCTCAGATTAGGCAGATTATAACATATGATGGAGATGGGATTGAGCGGTCTAGCTCGACTTTCATATTTATCCATTCATGAACAATCAGGCATTTATCCCAGAGCATGGAGATAAGGTCATCCAAAAGCTCTTAAAATTATGTGGAGGCTAAATGTCGAGTTAAGGTAGAGATTGTTGGGTTCTAGCATCTCGAATTCGATCCACAGCAGCAAAGTCCACAGCAGCAAGACCCGAATAGTGAGGCTCGCAGGCGCACAAGCCTATAGGCGTGGCCCACAGGTGCATGCAGCCCGCAGCATGTGGCTTGCAGGTGGTGCGGCCCCAACGCACGCACAGCCTAGATGTGTGAGACGCACGATCCACCGCACGGTCCATGAGGGCACAATGCACGGTGAACATGCGGTCCATCGCATGGAAGCATGGTGCAAGTGATAAGTGCAATAAATATCTCAATAAAAGCATCAAAATATATACTAATTGACCTTTATTCCTTAATATTGATGCTTTTATTTGTGTTTTGTAGGAAATATGATCATCAATATAAAGAATTCGATTCGCAGGTTGAAAAAAAATTGAAAGTAAATCAGACTCAAAATGAATCCCAAATGGAGACCCAAAAGAGACTCAAATCCAAACCAAATTGGGCTCAAAATGAAATCCAAATTGACCCAAAACCAAGCTCAAATCAACCCAAATTGGCATCCGGCATACTGTGGACAGATCAGCCAGTCCACCAAAATGAGGTGTGGTCCACAGAATAGTTCCATCAGTTCATGGTGCGGCGCACGGGTGAGCAGACTAGATTTGCACCATCCAATGACTGAGAAGTGCTAGATTCCAGATCAGACGACTGTGGTTCTTCCTAACCATATCCAGCGGTGGTGGCCCACTTCATTTGTGCAATCCAATGTCTGTGAATGATCCTAGGCATGATCAGATGGTAGAGAGTAGTCACCAATTGAGAAGAGTCTGGGATGATCTTGTGCACGATCGGATGGCTCTCATTCAATTTGAGGAGTGATCCAATGGCCAGGATTTCAGCCAACTTGATCTGAGGCTGTTTGCAGTGGATTTTGGGCCATTTAATCTCAATCAGATGGTGGGCATGGGTTGAGAAGTTTGAACATGACTGAAAGCCTACTACTACTCAATTTTAGCTAGATTTTTGCTCTATAAAAAGAGGGTAGCGGGAAATAAAGAAAACAGCGAAAGCAGAGTAAGCAGTCGGCAGTAAATTATATTTTTCTTTATTTTAGGCTTTTTTCTAGATTTTGAAGGGAGAGTGGAGAAGAAGAAGATTACTTCAGGAAGAGCAGATGCTGTGATAGGATTCTGAATCTTCCAGAAGATGTATCTAGGAGCCATGTTTGGCTAAGGTGCAATCTATAGGAGAGTACAGTTATCCTTACATCGATTTCTATAGTTGTTTTCTATTCTTTGCAACTAAATAAATGCTTTCAATCTTTATTTTCCTTTATGTTTGATTCCTGAATAAATTATTTAAAGGTGAGATGGATTATGATCTTAATAGGATATGATCCATGCTCAGCATAAATAATTAATTTAGAAATTTTATATTTACGTAACCTGTTAGGATCTATGCAACTTAATCATTTGATAATCTATACTTGTGGGATAGGCCATGATCTTGACAGGATATGGTTCATACTCGGCAAGATAGCCTATGCTAGAGATTTATTTGCAAGACTCCTAATCAATTATGAATGTTGATTGCTTAGATTAGAATAAATATCGAAATCTATGTTTGTGATCATCTGGAAATCTAAAGAAGTCTTTGTATCATATATATCCCTCAATTTCATCTTTGATTTAAATTAGTTAGTTTAATTAAAATATTACCAACTTTTAAGAATCAAACTTTCTCTTTTGCTTTGTTAATTACATCTCAACCCTCTGATCCCTGTAGATATGATCCCGACTCACCCTATCTAAATAGTTTGAGTTGATTTTTATTTTTGACCGTCCACGAAAGCAATCAAATCTTAGTACTGTTGTCGGAGATCATTGGCATGGTTGTGTTGATTAAGCATTAAAAAAAAATATTGCTTATTATTCTTAATAATTTACTACTTTTCATAGTTTAGAATAATTTACTGCTTTGAAAGTAGATTTGATTTCTTACTTTATTTGTAGGTTAGCTAGTTGTCTTTTAATCTTAGCATATTTTTTTTTCATTTAATTAGATTCTTTAAACCTTCTTAAATCTAATTAACTTAATTAAAATTTATTTTTTATTTTTTTACTTTAAATAACCTAATAGGAAAAAAAATAAAATATACATATCATAATACTTAACTAATATAGAGAAACAAATTAAAATTTAAAAATTTTCCACTTATGCTTGGACATTTTGCTTTGTTTACATTGTATATTTATAAAATACCTTAAAAATATTTAATCCAATTAAATAAGATAAGGTGGAGATTTGATCATCCTTTTTTAGCTCAAAAAACACCACCCTTCATATTGCATTGACCTAAGTCTTAATTTAAAATCAATTAGATATCAACCTTAGGGACATTCGAGCTCAATAGGATAAGAAAATCAGAAGGTTGGACCGAGTTTGATTTTGACTAACGAATTGATGTTTAGAAAAGTAGTTCAGGGACTCGATCCTGAAGAATAGTAGTTATTTAATTGGTTTCGTTCGCTTATCTAGTCAACTTTAATTGACGTTTAAGAAAAATAACAGAGGGATCCTCACCAATCTTACACTTATCTGACCAATTTGGTTGGTTGATTTCGAACTTGAAGTTCCTAAAGATGACCTTGGAATAATTAGAAGCTGTCTAGATCTAGGTTAATCCTAGGATAGAGAGCCCATTCTTGTTTAACTTGATTTTAATTAACACCACATATTAACTAATTCTTCACATCTATCTCTTAGATCTAGGATTCTTTAGGTTCTTATATTTAGAATTCTCTCCCCTCATACTTCTTCTCATTCTTCAAAAAAAAAACAAAAAGGATTGCTCTGATCTAGAATCCTTGATTTCATATTTGAATAATCAGAACAATCCGAGATAGATCTTGATAGTAGATTGGATGAGCTGTCCTATAGATTAAATTGTCTAACGGCCATCAGACACTCTTTCTCTCCATCTTTTCTTCCTGCAAAACAAGTTTACGTAATATGTTTGAGCCCCACTCACTTTGTAAGTAAATATCTAGTTGCACACCAATTTTCTAAGTTTATTCATCAAGATAAACCCCAAATGACCTACAAACCAGGAAATGATCCATACTTTGACATAGACAATCCGGCCTAGGGGGCTCAACCAATTTTTTTATAGAAACCACAACCAGTGATTACCCCTGTGACACAAGGATCTACATTCATGGATGCACCTTATTGCGATATGCCCTACCCACAAAATCAACCTTCTCTAATTAACTGTGATCCAACTTTTGAAAAGAGATTTCAGCAAGCATTAGATAGGCTAGAACTCAACCATCAGACCCTTCACTCCTTTATGCAATCCTTAAAAGAACTAGAGAAGCTAATGCTTACACTCAATCGGGAAGAAGAAAGAAAGTTGCCCGGTCAGCCCGAGAGTGACTCTGAGAGACCATACCTGGCTAAAAATTTTAATGTCTCGATAATTTTTTTTGAATAGTCGATTATGACTCTCAAAAATGAAATAGTCATGAAACAATCCTGCACAACCAAAAAGACCAAGTTAGATAATTTGACTAAGGCAGAAACATATAGAGAACAATTAGAATGGTAGGACAAACCAATTCCATCATCACCTTACCTACCTATGGTCCCATCCCCAAATGTCCTAGAATCATCAATTCCTTTTAACGGGAAGAGAGGACAAATTGATGAAATGATGGAAGTAATTGTGACTTCCCAAGGACTACAAATGAATGACACACATAGAGGAAGCTACACCCATAATTCTTCTCCAAGATTCATTAAATCCCTATCTGACTCATTTTGGGGTGGATGATTTTGATGAAGATGGGTATGTTATAGAAGTAAATGATCTAATAGATATATTCTACCCCAAAACCACTCTATTTTGGATCGAAAAATATGAACCACCACCTAGCCCCCAATAGCTCCTTTATTAGAATCACTAACTGCCCTAGAATTGAAGCCACTTCCTGATTCACCCATTGATATTCTATCAGTGATCCCTAACCAGGAAGCCCAATTTGTAGATGTTTTAAAAGCACATAAAGAAGCTATCGGATGGGATATTGCTGAAATGAGGGATAATGATTTTAAGATTTTTATGATTGATTTTTTTGTATTCAGCACTACTTTCGAGAACTACCTCCAAAATTTATCTACAGTACTAAAATGATGTATGGAGATAGAGTTAATGTTAATTTAGAAAAAGTGCCAGGTTATGCCAAGACATAGCATATCAGAGATTGGGATTAGGGTAGATCTTGCTATAATTGAAGTAATTCTTAAACTACCACCCCTGATCTCAGCCCAGCAAATACCATCCCTTCTTGACTTTGATATTTTTAGACCCTAGCATAGCATGCTTGCCCAATACACTCTGTTGATCTAGGCTAATTGTCTTAGAGCATTCTATGGATGTTTTACTACCATAATGACAAGGCCTCCTGATTGGTCCTATCTTTTTGAAACCTTGAGGGATGCACCCAAGTTGGTTATAGATGGGACTCCCTCATAGTGTCTGGCTGAAGATGTTAAATTTAGCACTTATTGGGAGACAACCCAATCTATTTATTAACTTCTGCTCCAGTGATTTTTATTTTTGTAGGAATAAAGAATCACTTCTTACAGAAGTACCCAGCAATACACGAGCACATCTAGTCAGGTGATATCTCTCCTTATCTTAGCTACGTGTCTTTATTCTATTTTCTCTTACTTCATTGAAGATAATAAAAATTAAGTTAGGGGGTGAGGGTAATAAAAAAAAGTCTTCAAATATATAAGTATTTAGTGCTCAGGCACACGATTATCCTAGATTTGAGTTGAATCAAGTAAATTTTAAAACAGTAATTGATGTTCATCTAGAAAATTCTTGAGACACTGAGGGATAAGTATTAAGAAAATCTAATAAATGATTAAATTTAAAATAGAAATCATTCTAGTATTTGTAACTCTCCCTACTAGTATCAAAGAAGAGTCTACTTTTTATAAGCATAAGTAGAGTATCTATATGTTCCTTCATAAAATATATAAAAAAAAAGAGCAAGTTCAAAATATTAGTCTCCCACCAAGTAATCGGACCTCTTTATCTCAGAAAGCATTGATGTTCGCATCAAAAAGTGAACAATATGAAGATGCCTCTTTCAAAAAAAAAAAAAAGAACGAAAACAAAAGAGAAACAAGAGTTACTTTGCACTTGCTTGTATTAAAATAGATAATTTGGAGATAAAAATAAGAATTGATCTAGAAAAGGCTTCGAAACAATTTTTCTTCTATATTTAACCACCATATTAGTGAGTATTAATAAACCTATGACCTATCTCAATAATGTTTTTTTGAATATCAATGGACTGTTTAGAAAATTATTTGATAAAATATCCATTTTAGAGTATGATGTTATCTAAAACTAATTTCTTTCTTTACTCGAGGATGAGTGTTGGGTATAAAATACCCACAGCCGAAGTCCTCAGCAGAATCGACTACATGACAGCTCCGCCCGGACTCCTACGGGAGCCGGGCTTCGTCCTCGACTCCAACGGCTGCAGACAGTCTTCGTCCGGACTCCTACGGGAGCCGGACTCCGCCGACAATTCCCACTGCAAGCAGACTCCGCCCGGACTCCTACGGGAGCCGGGCTCCGTCCTCAACAACGACTACTGGTAAGCCTTGTCCGGACTCCTACGGGAGCCGAACTTCGCCTTTAACTTTAATTGCAGGAAGACTCCGCCCGGACTCCTACGGGAGCCGGGCTTCATCCTCAACTCCAACGGCTGCAGACAGTCTTCGTCCGGACTCCTACGGGAGCCGGACTCCGCCGACAATTCCCACCGCAAGCAGACTCCGCCCGGACTCCTACGGGAGCCGGGCTCCGTCCTCAACGACGACTGCTGGTAAGCCTTGTCCGGACTCCTACGAGAGCCGGACTTCGCCTTTAACTTTAATTGCAGGAAGACTCCGCCCGGACTCCTACGGGAGCCGGGCTTCGTCCTCGACTCCAACAACTGCAGACAGTCTTCATCCGGACTCCTACGGGAGCCGGACTTCGCCGACAATTCCCACCGCAAGCAGACTCCGCCCGGACTCCTACGGGAGCCGGGCTCCATCCTCAACGACGACTGCTGGTAAGCCTTGTCCGGACTCCTACGGGAGCCAGACTTCGCCTTTAACTTTAATTGCAGGAAGACTTCGCCCGGACTCCTACGGGAGCCGGACTTCGTCCTCGACTCCAACGGCTGTAGACAGTCTTCGTCCGGACTCCTACGGGAGTCGGACTCCGCCGACAATTCCCACCGCAAGCAGACTCCGCCCGGACTCCTACGGGAGCCGGGCTCCGTCCTCAACGACGACTGCTGGTAAGCCTTGTCCGGACTCCTACGGGAGTCAGACTTTGCCTTTAACTTTAATTGCAGGAAGACTCCGCCCGGACTCCTACGGGAGCCGGGCTTCGTCCTCGACTCCAACGGTTGCAAGCAGACTTCGTCCGGACCCCTACGGTGGCCGGACTCCGATCGCTGCCGAACTTCAACCGATAGATCTGCACCCCCTGGCAGGCCACAATAACGGCCACGATCCTGCTCCACTTCCTGTGGCAGATTTCGCGCAGCTCCATCACCCCCTGGCAGGCCACAATAACAACCGTGATCCTGCTCCACTTCCTGTGGCGGATTCCGTGCAGCTCCATCACTTCCTGACGGGCCGCAGTAACAGTCGCAGCTCTGCTCCACTTCCTACAACGGATTCCGCATAGCTCCACTACTCCATGGCAGGCCGCAATAACAGCCACGATCCTGCTCCACTTCCTGCGACGGATACCGGACGATTCTCCTATCCGCTGGCAAGTCACGACAACGGACGCTGCTCCACTCCTCGCGACTGATTCCACGTGGCGAGCTACGGCGATAGCCACGATTCCGCTCCACTACCCTTCGTAATAAATTCTCTCTGACTATGGGCGGCCCACTACCAGACGGTTACAAACGTCGCCATCAATCCGTTACCTCCTCCGCCTATAAAAAGGGGGGACCCAGATACGTTATTCTCTAAGCTCATTTCTTATCTCAAAACTCTGCTAAATTCTTCGTTCGAGCACTCCATTCTTGTTGAGGCAGAGAACTGATTTGAGCATCGGAGGGTCTTGCCGGAGCAACCCCACCTCCGGTTTAGACTTCCTTTGCAGGTCCCGGCGGCGACCGCGACTTCCCCGACTCCAGCTTCTCCGATGTAAGCAGATTTTTGCACCAACAGGATTGGTGCTAGAAGGAGGGCCTGTGTCTTCGCAGTACCCTTATTCTTAAAGGAGCGTTCAACGGAGCCGCCTCTGATCGCCTCTTCGACACCCACTCCTTATTTTCCCCCGCGGGATCCACACTCGATGCCTCCACGCAAGGCGTCCACATGACGGTCCACGACCTCCGCGGCCAGATCTCAGGCTCCGGCCTCCCCTCCTGTTTCTCAACCTCCTCCTCCTCCTCCTCCGGCGGCGGCGGTCAGCACGGAGCAGTTTGACTTGCTGGCACAGCAGGTCAGAGGCCTCATCGAAGCTGTGCAAATAATGCAGCAGCAGCAGCCGCAGGCGTCAGCACACCCGAAAAGGGCGTCTCTGGAATGCCAGAACCCGACTGCGGGGCGGGCCACCTGGGCCAGCCGCCCCGTCCTCCTTGGGAAAACAAACCCGAGGGTAGAGAGCCCTCAATCGGACCACGACTCCACCCCTGGAAGATCCCTGCCTCCATTCTGCCAGAGGACCCTCGAGACTCAAAGTCGAGAGGATTTTCTGGACCGGAGGCTCCAGGAGATGAACCGACGGATTGAAGAACTCCGCCATGCGCCTCCCGCTTACGGTGAGGATATTTGTACTGACCCTCCCTTCTCCCAAATGATCATGCAGGAACCGATCCCGCCAAACTTCAAGCTTCCCCAGTTCGAAAGCTACGACGGGACTTCGGACCCGGTTGATCATCTGGAGGCCTTCCGGACGATGATGCTGCTTCACGATGCTCCTGATGCCATCTTGTGCCAGGCTTTCCCGTCTACCTTGAAGGGAGCGGCAAGGAACTGGTACTCGGCTTTAAAACCAGGTACCATCTTTTCCTTCGATCAAATGAGCCACCAATTTGTGGCCCATTTTGTCAGCAGTCGGCACCCCCGGAAGGGTTCGGAGTCCCTCATCAACATCAAGCAGAGGGAAGGGGAGTCCATACGGGCCTACATCAACCGCTTCAACATCGCGGCGCTGGAGGTCTGGAACTTGGACCAATCAGTCGCCATGGCCGCCCTGAAAGGCGGCCTTCAGAAGAATGATCTTTTGTTCTCTCTGGAGAAGAAGTATCCCAGGGACTTTACTGATTTGCTGGCTCGGGCTGAAAGATACGCCCGAGCGGAAGAAGCCTTCAAAATGAAGGATAAAGAGATGGCGAGGGAGCGGCAAGCGGGAGACTCGAGTAGACCCGCAGTTGAGAAAAAGCCAAAGGAAGCCCGGCTGCGCTCTCGATCCCCTCCCGGGCATAAGCGCGCCCATACTCCACCCCGGGCGCGCAGGCAGAGCAGCCCGGATCGCAGGGTTCGGCGGGGTTCTCCACCAAGGAGATTCTGCAACTACGCCCCCCTCAACGCCTCGAAGGCCCAGGTATTGACGGAGGTCAGGGAGCAGCTCCCTAGGCCGGAGAGGATGCGCACACACCCCGAAAAGCGCAACCCCAACAAGTTCTGCCTCTACCACCGCGACCACGGCCATGACACAGAGGAATGCATCCAGCTCCAGGATGAGATCGAAGAGCTCATTCGGCGAGATCGACTCGACAGGTTCATCCGCCGCAGGCCTGAGGGTAGAGGAGACCGGTCGAGAGCCCTTCCGCAGCCTGAACCGCCAAGAAGGAAAGAGCAACCCGGGGACCGGCCTCCCATCGGAACCATCGACTCCATCACCGGAGGGCCTCAAGGAGGAGCGGGGAACCTGTAAATGTATCACTTACGATTTCACCTTGAATCTAAATTCCTTTCTACTTAACGTACTCTTCCCACCTGACGTGGATTTATTATGACTGGATATGACCCCTCCAAAAACAAAGCCATGTCAGGAACAGGAGGAGAACCTCATCCTGATATGAGCAAAGTCAAAGGCCCGGTTCTTTTAGACCGGATGGGGGGAGAGGCCTTACAACGCCCTAATGTGCCCCCACAGCCATGTCAGGAACAGGAGGAGAACCTCATCCTGACATGAGCAAAGTCAAAGGCCCGGTTCTTTTAGACCGGATGGGAGGAGAGGCCTTACAACGCCCTAATGTGCCCCCACTGCCATGTCAGGAACAGGAGGAGAACCTCGTCCTGACATGAGCAAAGTCAAAGGCCCGGTTCTTTTAGACCGGATGGGGGGAGAGGCCTTACAACGCCCTAATGTGCCCCCACAGCCATGTCAGGAACAGGAGGAGAACCTCGTCCTGACATGAGCAAAGTCGAAGGCCCGGTTCTTTTAGACCGGATGGGGGGAGAGGCCTTACAGCACCCTAACGTGCCCCCACAGCCAAGCTGGTAATGGGAGGAGAACCTCACACTGGCTCGAGCAAAATGGAAGGCCCAGACTCCTACGGGAGCCGGGTTCCGGTCACGACGCAAAGGAAGACTTCACCCGGACTCCTACGGGAGCCGGATTCCGTCCACGACGCCAAGGAAGACTTCACCCGGACTCCTACGGGAGTCGGGTTTCGTCCACAAGGAAGACTTCACCCGGACTCCTATGGG
The DNA here is from genome assembly GCF_000442705.2 of Elaeis guineensis. Taxonomy (NCBI): domain Eukaryota; kingdom Viridiplantae; phylum Streptophyta; class Magnoliopsida; order Arecales; family Arecaceae; genus Elaeis; species Elaeis guineensis. Next base: position 24,078,675 of record NC_026008.2, on the reverse strand, counting down.
AGCCGGGTTCCGTCCACGACGTCAAGGAAGACTTCACCCGGACTCCTACGGGAGCTGGGTTCCGTCCACAAGGAAGACTTCACCCGGACTCCTACGGGAGCCGGGTTCCGGCCACGATGCAAAGGAAGACTTCACCCGGACTCCTACAGGAGCCGGGTTCCGGCCACGATGCAAAGGAAGACTTCACCCGGACTCCTACGGGAGCCGAGTTCCGTCCACGACGCCAAGGAAGACTTCACCCGGACTCCTACGGGAGCCGGGTTCCGTCCACAAGGAAGACTTCACCCGGACTCCTATGGGAGCCGGGTTCCGTCCACGACGCCAAGGAAGACTTCACCCGGACTCCTACGGGAGCCGGAACCCGTCCACGACGCAAAGGAAGACTTCACCCGGACTCCTACGGGAGCTGGGTTCCGTCCACAAGGAGGACTTCACCCGGACTCCTACGGGAGTCGGGTTTCGTCCACGACGCAAAGGAAGACTTCACCCGGACTCCTACGGGAGTCGGGTTCCATCCACAAGGAGGACTTCACCCAGACTCCTACGGGAGCCGGGTTCCATCCACGACGCCAAGGAAGACTTTCGACACCGATTAGGAAGACAACGATATCTCCGAAATAATGTGGGGCCCGGACGGCCAAGCTCGGGCTTGCGGCCACGCACGACGAGAAAGGCGAGCTAACGCATCGATGACCGGGCACCCCCTGACGACATCTACATCAGACAAGTCAAACGACAAGAAAGGTTCGGCGGACAGCAATTTAGTGCAACGCGCAGATGAGGTAACACAAAACACCCTTTTTATTCCATTTTCGATATACACACTACAAAGCTCGGAAGGCCAAGGAAAGAAAAGCGAAACGACAAAAAGGAAGTAAAAGCATGAAAAGACAGAAAGATAAAAGAGCTCTAAGGAGGCCCTGCTCCCTCTGACCTAGAATTATCTACTCCGTCTCTTAATCAGGACTATCTCAGATTCTCAATTTCTTCTTCTAGCTCTTCCCTCTTCCGCAGCGCATCCTGGAGCGCCCGACGAAGTTGCTGGCTCTCAGCCTCCGCCTCTTGACGCCTCTTCCTCAAGACCTCGGATTTCGCCTCCACGTCCGCGATGGCTCGCCGCTCGAGTGCCAGTTGGATCTTCACTTGTTGCAGCTCGGCTGTCTTTTCCCCGAGGGAGACAGAAATCCCCTCAACGGTGCCTCTTAGGGCTTGGAGCTCTTCAGAATCTTGGGCGGAAGTAAGCTGTGCCCTATTAGCCAGCTGCCTCTGGAGACGGACGACTTCATCGGCCGCCGTCCTGAATCTCTCTTTATACTCTTCCACCTGCCTGCGCCAGCTAGCCCGCTGCACGTCGTGGCTCACCTCGACGTCCTGAAGCTGCTGCTGAAGGTCGGAGACCTTCTGCGACCACCTCTGTTCATCATCGACCCGGGCCAAGAGCCGGGATGAATTTCCTTCCAGCTGGCTGATCTTCCCCTTCGCAGCTGACAGTTCCACCTTGAGGGCACTGATCCTGGCGGCCTGGGCCCAAATTTGGTCGCTGGCGCTCTTCTTACATTCCTCGAGTTCCTTTGCGAAGTTCGCCTTCCTCCGGCTATACTCCATGATCCCCTTCACATGGAGACTCCGAAAGTGGGTGGCCTCAGCGGTGGCTTCAGAGTGACCTTCTCTCGATTTGCGGAGCTCGCCTTCCGTCTTCTTCAACTTCTTTGTCAGGTGAAGGACTTCCTTCTTCAGCCGCTGGATCATCGATTTCAGCGGGACCCTCAGGGGCAGGGGGAGCGCTTCTGCAGGGCACTGCCATCGGAAGGTAAAAGCGTCAAAGCACGACTTATTGCAAGAAGAAAAGCAGAGAGAAGGAGGGAGGGGGAAGGAGAAGCCGTCCGCAACAAGGAATTCGACTTTATTGATTGAATGGTTTTTAAAGACAAACGGAAAAGAAAAATTACGACGAAGTAAAGGTACAAGATCGGAGGTCTCAGACCTCAGGGGCGGGGGGTGGAGAACTCGACGCGGGGGCTGCGACAGCAGTGGCGGCTGACGAGGGGCCGGCCTCGTCCTCAGACTCCTAGCCTAGGAAGCCGAGGTCGAGCTCTGGGAATTTTCTGGCCACCTTCTCTTGGCAGAGCTCGAACCCCTTAATGAACGCTTCCTGGCCGAACTGGACATTCAGATCCCTCATCTCCGCGGAGGCCTTGAATTCCTCCACCGCAAGGGCTCTGGCCTCCGAGACTAGGACCGGAGTTTGCTCGACCAAGTTGGCGACCTCGGCCTCCGCCTTCCTCGTCGATTCCTCCAAGATCTACTTCTCCTCCTCCCGGGATTGCTTCTCCCTTTCCAGGGCCTCTTGGAGGGCGGCTACTTCCGTCGTCTTCGCTTGGAGGCGAGCAACCTCGGCCTGGCAGCGTTCCTCCGCTTGGAGGATGTCCCTCCTCATGCGGCTCACCGCCTTGATATAGGCAAAGAGCTGGTGCCCAATCTGTCGGGGCGGTTAGGGAATTAGAACAAAGGCCAAGTAGCCGTGTAGATAAAGATCCGCTTACCTCAAGGAAGGACCCCAAAGAGTCCCAAGCCCGCTGCTCAGGATCGGCGCGGTCGATCCTCTCCACGACGTCAGACAGAATGCGGCCGTCGATCAGCCGCCTGATCAAATCCCTATCATTGAAGGGATTCTCCGATCCCTCCTCGGAGCAGAGGGACTCATCCGCGGCATTTCGACGGCTACTCGCCCTGCGGGCCACCGACTTCTTTCTCTTCCCCGTGGTGGGCGCCTCCGTAGAGCGAACCCCCGGAACGGGGGCCCCAGTCGGTGGACTCCTCGAGGAGGCCCGGGGAGCCGTTGGTTCGGCATCCGAGGGAATGTCGATGGCCGGAGCCGCCTGGACGGGTGCAGCTAAGCTCGTCTCCTCCGCCCTGGCCCTCTTCGCCGATCCGGAGGTCGCAGCGCCCTTTCTCTTGTGGGCTCTCATGCCCCTGGCGAGCATCCGCGCTGCTTCGACGTCCATTCCTAAAAAAAAAAAAAATAAAAATAAAAGGAAAGAAGAAAAAGAAGCAAACCAATCAGTCAAAAAAAAAAAAAAAGAAGAAAAGAGAAAAGAAAGAAGAGAGAAAGAAAGAAATAGAGGGAAAAGAGAGAGGGAAGGAAGAGGAGGAGGAAGGCATGAAAAGAAAAGATAAGGTAAAAGATGAATACTCGCTGGATCCTGGGGACTCAGGCCGATGTTGAAAAGAAACTGCTCCCTCAGAAGATTGAGAAGGGAAGGAGCGGAATAAGCTAGAAGCTTCTGGACGGCCTGGAGGTCGTCCTCCCCCAGGCTGGGAGCCCGGCGGACAGAATCCCTCAGAGAGCCCCAAGGGGGCAGGCCCAGTTTCAGGGTCGGGCAGTGGACGAAGAGGTATTTCTCCTTCCAATTATGGATCGAAGAAGGGGCACCTTTCAGCAACCCCTTCTTGCCGAACTGGGGAGAGAAGTACCACCAGTCCTTCGTCGAAAGATGGCGCTTAAAGGTATAGAAGTGCCTAAACAAGGAGAGGGACGGCTGGACCTCGACTACGTGGCAGAGGGAGAGAAACCCTATCAAAAATCAAAAAGAATTCGGGGCCACAGAAGCCAAGGAGATGTCCAAGAAATGGAAGAGGGCAACGACAAAGGAAGGAAGCAGAAGCCGGAGTCCGGCACGGAATGCTTCCTGGTACAAACAAAAGCGACCGGGAGGAGGAGTGCTGGCCCGGTCAGAAGGGTCTGGCAGCTCCAAATCGTACTCCGGAGGAACTCCATACTGAACCCTTATCAGAAGGAGTTCCTCCGAGGTCAAGGAACACGGAATGGCGCTCGGTGCGAAAACCGGGTGGGGCCCAGCCCCAGACGCAGGTTCGTCTACAGAGATGAGGACCTGGGGGTTTGAGGCAGAAGAGCTCCCAGAACTGCAGGGAGCAGAAGAGCCAGAAGACCTTTCGAGTAGTTTCGAAGGGGGGCTCTAAAGGACCCTAAGAAGACGGACAAAAGGGGGAGCGAGAGATCACAGGAAGCTAACTCGGAGGGATGCAAAAAGATAATGACAGAAAAGAAGTCCCTAGGTGGTGAGAAGAAAGTTGGCGGTGCTGGAACTAACCTATATCACTCTGAGGGACCTGAGGGACGAAAATAGGAGACGCCTACGGCTCGAGAAGATGCCTACTGAAACAGGACTCTCGAAAAGAAGGCAGATGCTGGTAAGAACTCAGGAATGGAGTAGGACGCCTAAAGGTGGGAGGACGGGTTTAAATAGACCCTGAGATCCGACGCCATAATAATCGCGAATCTCCCCAGGCCAGTCCGCATCCGACACGTGTCCCACTCCCCCTGGCAGGCGGCTAAAAGTGGCTGACGGTTGGCAGGATTATAATTGCGCCGTACCTAGGCCTGTGTACCTGTGGGAATTTCGAAGCATCCCTTCATACCGCCCCAATTCAAAAAGACTCCGGCACGTGCGCAATTAATGCCCAAAATATCTGGGGCCGGCAGTGCGCGGGATTTGAGGGGACGGCTTCGGCTGTGCCCATCTCTCTGTACTCCCTTCGTTCGAAATTCAAACTCGAAAGTAGGGGGACTGGTGTTGGGTATAAAATACCCACAGCCGAAGTCCTTAGCAGAATCGACTACATGACAGCTCCACCCGGACTCCTACGGGAGCCGGGCTTCATCCTCGACTCCAACGGCTGCAGACAGTCTTCGTCCGGACTCCTACGGGAGCCGGACTCCACCGACAATTTCCACCGCAAGCAGACTCCGCCCGGACTCCTACGGGAGCCGGGCTCCGTCCTCAATGACGACTGCTGGTAAGCCTTGTCCGGACTCCTACGGGAGCCGGACTTCGCCTTTAACTTTAATTGCAGGAAGACTCCGCCCGGACTCCTACGGGAGTCGGGCTTCGTCCTCAACTCCAACGGCTGCAGACAGTCTTCGTCCGGACTCCTACGGGAGCCGGACTCCGCCGACAATTCCCACCGCAAGCAGACTCCGCCCGGACTCCTACGGGAGCCGAGCTCCGTCCTCAACGACGACTGCTGGTAAGCCTTGTCCGGACTCCTACGGGAGCCGGACTTCGCCTTTAACTTTAATTGTAGGAAGACTCCGCCCGGACTCCTACGGGAGCCGGGCTTCGTCCTCGACTCCAACGGCTGCAGACAGTCTTCGTCCGGACTCCTACGGGAGCCGGACTCCGCCGACAATTCCCACCGCAAGCAGACTCCGTCCGGACTCCTACGGGAGCCGGGCTCCATCCTCAACGACGACTGCTGGTAAGCCTTGTTCGGACTCCTACGGGAGCCGGACTTCGCCTTTAACTTTAATTGCAGGAAGACTCCGCCCGGACTCCTACGGGAGCCGGGCTTCATCCTCGACTCCAACGGCTGCAGACAGTCTTCGTCCGGACTCCTACGGGAGCCGGACTCCGCCGACAATTCCCACCGCAAGCAGACTCCTTCCGGACTCCTACGGGAGCCGGGCTGCATCCTCAACGACGACTGCTGGTAAGCCTTGTCCGGACTCCTACGGGAGCCGGACTTCGCCTTTAACTTTAATTGCAGGAAGACTCCGCCCGGACTCCTATGGGAGTCGGGCTTCGTCCTCGACTCCAACGACTGCAAGCAGACTTCGTCCAGACCCCTATGGTTGCCGGACTCCGACCGCTGTCGAACTTCAACCGATGGATCTGCACCCCCTGGCAGGCCACAATAACGGCCACGATCCTGCTCCACTTCCTGTGGCGGATTTCGCGCAGCTCCATCACCCCCTGGCAGGCCACAATAACAACCGTGATCCTGCTCCACTTCCTGTGGCAGATTCCGTGCAGCTCCATCACTTCCTGACGGGCCGCAGTAACAGTCACAGCTCTGCTCCACTTCCTACAACGGATTTCGCACAGCTCCACTACTCCATGGCAGGCCGCAATAATGGCCACGATCCTGCTCCACTTCCTGCGACGGATACCGGGCGATTCTCCTATCCGCTGGCAAGTCACGACAACGGACGCTGCTCCACTCCTCGCGACTGATTCCACGTGGCGAGCTACGGCGATAGCCACGATTCCGCTCCACTACCCTTCGTAATAAATTCCCTCTGACTATGGGCGGCCCACTACCAGACGGTTACAAACGTCGCCATCAATCCGTTACCTCCTCCGCCTATAAAAAGGGGGGACCCAGATACGTTATTCTCTAAGCTCATTTCTTATCTCAAAACTCTGCTAAATTCTCCGTTCGAGCACTCCATTCTTGTTGAGGCAGAGAACTGACTTGAGCGTCGGAGGGTCTTGCCGGAGCAACCCCACCTCCGGTTTAGATTTCCTTTGCAGGTCCCGACGGCGACCGCGACTTCCCCGACTCCAGCTTCTCCGGCGCAAGCAGATTTTTGCACCAACAACGAGCAAAGCTCAGCTTGGGGGGTGTGATCAGTGTAATAAATATCCTAATAAAAGTATCAAAAAATATACTAATTAATCTTTATTTCTTAAGAATTGATGCTTTTATTTATGTTTTGCAGGAAAGATGATCGCCAATACAAAGAACCCGATTCGCAGGTTAAAAAAAAAAAAAATTGGAAGCAAATCGGACTCAAAATGGATCCCAAATGTAGACCCAAAGGAGGCTCAAATCCAAACCAAATTGGGCTCAAAATGGAACACAAATTGCTCTAAAACCAAGCCCAAATCAACCCAAATTGGCGTCCGATGTACCGTCGACCGACTGATCAGTACACTAAAATGAGGCACAGTCCACAGAACAATTCCACCGATTCATGGTGCAGTGCACAGGCAAGTGGGCTGGATTTGCACCATCCGATGGTTGAGAAGCGCTAGATTCTCGATCAGATGGCTATGGTTCTTCCTAACCATATCCAGCGATGGTGGCCCGCTTGATTTGCATGATCCAACGGTTGTGAATGAACCTGGGCTTAATCGAACGGTAGTGAGCAGTTGTCGATTGAGAGGAGTCTGGAAGGATCTTATGCATGATCAGATGGCTCTCATTCCATCGAGGAGTGATCCAATGGTCAGGATTTCAGTCAGCTTGATCTGAGGCTGTTTGCAGTGGATTTTAGGCCATTTAATCTCGATCAGATGGCGAGCATGGATTGAGGAGTTTGAACATGATTGGAAGCCTACTACTACTCGATTTCAACTAGATTTTTGCTTTATAAAAAGAGGGCTATGGGAAATAAAGAAAACAATGGAAGTAGAGAAGGCGGTCGGTAGCAAATTATATTTTTCTATATTTTAGGTTTTTTTTTTAGGTTTTGAGGGGAGAGTGGAGAAGAAGAAGATTACTTCAAGAAGAGGAGGTGCTATGATAGGGTTTTGAATCTTCCAAAAGATGTATCCAGGAGTCATATTTGGCTAAGGTGCAGTCGGTAAAGGCATATAGTTGTCCTTACCTCGAATCCTATAGTTGTTTTTGAAAGATCGGATTGCATAGCAAATTGATTAAAGTTAGATGTAGTGGATTTCAAAAAATAAAAAAAAATGATTAGGTATTTGATCATAGATATAAATTAGATTAACAAGCAAGAAATCAGCATATAGAATAGGTTGTGACAATCTCATTATCACCTTGCGTGGGTAGATGAACACTACAATTCGAATACTGTGGATCTGAAGGAGGTTCACTGTTGAGCTGCGCACGCCGCGTATGTATCCGATCTCTATAGGTATCCATCAGAATCAATCTTGGATCGTCCTTCTTATGAGCCTTTCTGGATCCTAGATCAACTCTTGATCTTCTTTTCTCGATTTCAACCCTTAAGACTTCCATGGCACAAGAGGAACTTGCCTAATAACCTTAGGCAAGTGAAGATGGGGATGCCCAACTCTTTGGGTGTTGGATAGAGTGGAGAGGGTGAGGAGGTGTGAACACAAGGAGAGGCAATGAAAATTTGATTTTCATCACATGGCAAATCCTAAAAAGCTATCCTTTTATAGACCCTTGATTTGAATTCAAAATTTAAACCAATCAGGATAAAATGACTGGTTGTTATCTCATAACAACTTATTCCATTTAATCTGATTTTTTTTAAAAGAAAATTAGGTCTAAATGGTATGTGATCCCTCCCAAATAGATAAGTAAAGTAGGCACCAACACTTGGCAGCCACTTGATCTCATCCAAGCAAGAGAGAGAGGGGGCATGTGCCCTCTCTCTCTTCTCCTTATGCTAAAACCAGAGAGGGGCGTGTGCCTGTCTCATTCCTTTATATGGATTTCAGTGGTGAGTGCACTTGGAATATGCCAAGGTGTGTGCCCCTCTTCATCTCATCCAGAGGAGACATTCGCCCCTTCCATAAAACCTGCATCAAGTTAAGGGAGAGAAAGAGGAAATAAACCAACTAATTGGCTTGATCCAAACCTATTGAAGCACCCAAAGTGGTACCCCTCTTGACCCAAATAGATTAAGTTAGGAATAAGGCAATTGACTTGATATAAATGTTATCCAATATGGAATCAAGTCCAAAGAAAAAAAATGGATTTAACTATGTACTAGCATGGTGTGCCTAAACCTAATAGGATTTCATCAAATTCTAATCCAATTGTGATTTCACAAGCTCAATTGGATCAATCCAAGATTAAATTCTTTATTATGTGATCCTATAAGTTCAATTCTGTCTAGTAGTAAGATATATCATGATCTCCATCATAGTATCATTGAAATCCCTTTCAATGGGTTGGAATAATTTTAACTCACACCCATCAATGATCATCGATTCAGTATGATCCTAGTGAGCTCTCATAATCCATTAGTGACATGTAGCAATATGTAGTGATAAGTCAGTAGAACTGAAGAGATGAACGTCAAAGTACAGTTATTGTGTGATTCAATTCTTCTATCACGAGTCATGATAGGGCAGAGGTTAAAGATAACTCGTCAAACCTTATCCCTGTCATATGTTAGAATCAATCGATTCGAGTTTGATATGAAACCTTATAAAAATACCTTTCCATCATTCACACTGCCATGGCTATGGACTTTAGGACTCAATCTCATGATCTACATAGGACTATTTCTCTTCTATTGAGATTGATAGATCCCATCTTAATGCGATCCAATTTCTACAATGAATATACTGCAAGCAACATACATCTCAATGCTCATATGACTAGGAGACTGAGTTATGATGTAGTCAAACTATAGCACCCTCAAGGTGAACTACTGATGCACCTTAGGTCAGAGAATTAAATACACTACTATAGCTATGAATATATCATGATGAGAAGATAAATATCCTATGACTACTCAAGATTGGTCACGCTCAATATCCTTGTTCATAATAAGTACTTGACTTTTGCTCTGGTGTCTCCACACCATAGATTCAAGACTCATCTATCCTAAGAAAATGATCATGCACCAATCTTTCTGGATCAATCACCATCCCCGTGATGATCCTACGATCGAGAGCATTTATGAGTTAACTAATAATAATACATGTCTCAAATTTTTAACTTTTGAGAATATATGTTAGCATGCCCATTAACTTAATGGATGATTCACAGGCATAATAAACATAGATGTAAATAGATAAAAATCTAAATTTTATTAATATATAAAAAATTAATTACAAAATTAAATCTCTAGAATGGATACATGTGTTAATCAATCTGACTTCTGGGGCATACATCTAACAAACTTCCACTTGACCTAAAGTCAATTGGCCATACACCTAAGCTCCATCTTCTAAAGGTGAGCTTTAGTCTTCTATTGGCTCAGCTGCTTGGTCAGCAGGTCAGCCACATTCTCTGTAGAGTCGACTCTCTACACCTCGATAAATTTTTTCTTAAGATATTCGCGAATGAAATGAAATCATCGCTCGATGTGTTTGAACTTTTGATGAGACCTCGATTTCTTAGCGAACGCTATGGCACCACTATTATCGTAGAAGAGTGAAATGGTATCTGATGGCATCACATCCAGTTTCACAATGAACTTCTTAAACCAGAATCCTTCCTTAGCGACCTCTGACATAGTGATGTACTCTACCTCTATGGTGGAATCTGCAATAATCGGTTGCTTGAAACTCTTCCAACCACACCACCATTACACAGGAACACAAAACTTGATGTAGACTTTCTATCATTAATATTAGACATAAAGTCTGAATCTATGTATCTCTGTATTCGTAAGTCTCATCCATCAAAAATCAAGAAGAGATCCTTAGTCCTTTTCAAATACTTAAGGATATTCTTCACAGCAATCCAATACTCCTCATCTATATTTGATTGATATCTACTTGTGACACTCACAGTAAGAGCATTATCAGGTCGAGTATATAGCATAGCATATATGAGGTTCCCTATAACAAAAATATAAGGAAACTTGCTTATATGCTGAATCTCCTCAGGTGTGCTTGGGCACATCTTCTTGGAGAGGTGAATTCCATGCCTGAAGGGTAATAACAAATCCCTCTTAGAGTTCTCCATGCTGAATCACTTCAACACTATCTCTATGTATAGTTGCTGTGAAAGATCAAGCATCCTTTTAGATCTATCTCTATAGATCTTTATTCTCAGAATATAGGATGCTTCTCCAAGATCTTTCATAAAAATATTTTTGGATAACTAAACTTTTATAGAAGTCATCATCGAAATGTCATTCTCAATTAGGAGAATGTCATCCATGTACAATACGAAGAATATGACAACCCTTCCACTGACCTTCTAGAACATGCATGGTTCCTTCTTATTCTTGGTGAAATCAAATGATTTGATCGTATCATTGAAATGAGTATTCCAACTCTGAGATGCTTACTTTAGTCCATAGATAGATCTTTGCAACTTGCAAACCTTGTGATCTCCATCACTGGATGTGAAATCCAAAGACTGCTCCATATAGATATCTTTCTCAATATATCTATTCAGGAAGATAGTTTTCATATCTATCTGTCAAATCTCATAGTCATAAGCTGCTGCAATAGCAAGCAGTGTTCGAATGGACTTTAGCATAGCAACTGACGAGAAGGTCTCCTGGTAGTCAACATCTTCGTGCTGACTATATATAACCTTTAGCCACTAGCCTCGCTTTAAAGATCTCCACCTTTTCATCCAAATCGATCTTTCTCTTAAAGATCCTTTTACATCCAATTGAAACTATTCTTTTTGGTGGATCTACTAAGGTCCAGACTTGGTTGGTATGCAGTAAGTCAATTTCTAACCTCATCGCTTCCAACCATTTTTTAGAGTCGATGTCTCACATCGCCTCATCATAGCTTTTAAGATCATCAATATGATCTATATCACCCATGAGGAACATTTTCTCTACATCCTCTTTCAGTATATCCATGTATCTTTCAGGAGGATGTGAGATCCTACTAGATCTACAAGGTGGAACAGATTCCACAGGCTCTATGACTCATTGCTCATCAAAAATACTCTCTTCGAGTTGAATTTTTCTCTCACTACCTTCATCCTGGATAAAATCACTTTTCAAGAATTTGGCATGCCAACTCATAATCACATTGTGAACCTCTGAAAGATAAAAATAGTATTTCAAAGACTCTTTTGGATATCCTATAAAATGAACTCTCATAAACCTAGCCTCTAACTTGTCCGTCTATTGTCGTTTGACATAGACCGGACATCCCCAAATTCTAAGATAACTAAAATTTGGCTTCTTGTCATACCATATCTCGTATAGTGTGGTAAGAATGGATTTAGAGAGAATCCATTAATTAAGAAATTAACAGTCATTAAGGTGTGTCTTCAAAGAAATAAAAGGAGATCGATGAAGCTCATCATGGATCGAATCATATCTAATAAGATCCGATTTCTTCATTCTGAAACTTCATTGAGCTAAGGCATTCCAAATGGAGTCCATTGAGATACTATGTCATTTTTTTTGAGGTAATCGAAAAATTTTTTACTTAGGTATTCTCCTCCTCGATCTGATCGAAATATCTTAAGTAATTTTTTAGTTTGCTTCTCTATCTCACATCTGAATTTCTTGAACTTTTCAAAGACTTCAGATTTATGTTTCATAAGAAAAATATATCTGTACCATGAAAAATTATCGATAAAGGTAATGAAGTAGAAATAACCTCTTCTAATCGGCACATCAAATGGGCCGCACACATCAATAGGTACCAGAGCCAATACCTCAATGGTCCTTTCTCCGTATCCTACAAAAGGTACCTTGATCATTTTATCTTGAAGGCAGGACTCACAGACTGGAATCGACTCATCCTTGAAGGAGTCTAAAAGACCATCTTTCATCAGTCTGTTAATTCTTTCTTCTCTGATGTGACCTAGCTTAAGGTGCCACATATACTTTAAGTTAACCTCATCTCTAGATCTTTTAGATCCAATAGTACTCATAGTTTGCTTGGATAAATTAACTGACTTAACTGCATCAATATGCAAATAGTAGAGATTATTGATTAAGTGACCACGTGCAACCATTTTATTTCTAAAATAAATGGTGCAATGGTCCTTATTGAAACTAATTTCATAATCATTTAGTGCTAAGCACGAAACAAAAATCAGATTTTTGCTTGCATTAGGCACACAGTAACAGTCCCTTAATTCTAGACAGAAACCAAATGGTAATCGAAAAGGATAGATCCCTACAGCTGTAGCAGTAACTCTTGCTCTATTGCCTACTTGTAAAGTCATCTCTCCTATCCTCAATCTTCTATATTCTTTAAGATCCTACATTGAAGTGCACAAGTGTACATTAGAACCAGAGTCTATTATTGAATTGGTAGTAGAAGAAATCATTAGGTTAGTGTCCATCATGAGCAAGTCTGACATACTTCTAAGGGTGTGTGTCTTGAACTCTTCAAGGTCCCTTTCAATAATTCCTGGTCTAAGATACAACCTAGCTTCTTAGAACTTAAAACACCTTTCAAGTTCATTAGCTAATCCTTATAGTTGAACCTAACAGTTGGTTGATTTCAAAGATGCGGGCTAGACTATTAGAAGGAGATAATTTTCTATAGAGAAAAAAAGTTTCTAATTAGACTTTTGTCATGGATTTTAGTTTGTTTTAAAAAAATTATTTTAAAAACAAACTTAGCTCCCACTAATTCTATGGAGCTCCCACTATTTCTTTAGATCCTAACACTCCTCAGGTTAGGAAGTGAAAACTCCTTCGCGAGCTAAGTGGGAGCTAAGTTTTTATGTCAGGTGGGATCAAGTACTGCGGTTCCACCAATTGGCACACCACCTCACATGATAGATTTTGGCAAATGTGTCAACTAATGGATGGATAACTCTTACCCAATACTTCTCAAGCAAATTGTAGCAGACTTGGTCTCTAAGTCCTGAGATCTCACCTGACAGATTTTGACCTCATTCTTTAGTTAACTTAGACCCACCATTGAGTGTAAATGAAGCTATCATTGAACCCTCACCTAACAGATCTTGGACCCAACCTCATCTCCACCCCGCATACAGAGTGGTTGCTTCTCCCCTGATGCAACTGAACCACTGTATTCAGTCAAGAACAATCAACATCAGAGAGGACACGGCACTCTACAATGGTGGAAGATCCCTCGACCTAATATTATTGAGGAGGTTTTAAATTTAGGTCTCGAATCATAAGGCAAGCCAATTCAAAACTTAATCGCCCAAGTTGGCCAGATAACTATGAGGGAGGGTTGCAGTTGCTTGCCTTAGACATATTTGTTCATGGCCAGGTAAGCATGATCCCAATTAAAAATCACGATTGAGACTTATCTTAGATACCAATAGTCAATTAGAATTGAACAGGTCAGCCTAGACTCAGGCTTGAACCATTGAGCCAAATTAAGTCTTTGAGTTGATCAACAACATATGGTTGTTCATCGATCTGACCAATCTACAACTATTGGGTTGGTCATGAGTACACGACCCAGTCCTAATCAACTTTTGATTCAGTTTGATCAATCAGTCAAACTAAACCTAATTGAGCTACCCACACCCATAACCCCATATTTTATGTAATGAAATTAGATCTTAAATTCTCAATTTTAGATCTCATTAATTTTATGTCTTAATTTTTAATTAAGTACATTATGAACATGGATTTAGTTTAGATGTCGAAACAATTTCAAATCTAAGCTACATTTTATTTTGTATCTCATACAAAAAATCTGTTCATAGAAATGAGTCGACTCATCCTAAACTAGAGTCGACTCATTACATTGAGTCGGCTCAACTCTGAGACTGAGTCGACTCACTTATGATGAATAGAACCCTATACCTCAGTCTGCACAACTGAGTCAGCTCATCAACAAACTGAGCCGACTCACTAGGGTCTCAAGTCGACTCGAACAAAAATGAGTCGACTCCACAGACGTGCCAGCCACAGATTTTAATATTTCAAAAACATATATGCATCATCAAAGTTCTAGTTTAGATATAAAAATACTTTTTTAGATCTAAACAACTTAAACATACATCAAAAATAAAAGATCCACTTTTCGATGTTCTTTTTCATGAGATATTACAAGCGGCACCCCTACACGCCATAAGAGAATCCATCGATTGGGCATGAGACAAACTTTAATCCCTGCTTTCTCTTATGATCGGACAGCTATGGTGATGTATCCATTTCAAATACTAGGCTACTAAGGCAATAGACTAATTCTACATATCTCGTATGTATGATTCAATCTACATATCTCATATGCATAACTAGATCTAAATATCAAATATTAATACATAAAACAAATATGATTTAGATCTAATCTTGAACATGCTATTTTAATCTAGAACTTCTTTTAAATCTATGATCAACTTTAGATCTCATCTGAAAATAAATCTAATTTAGATCTATGATCACAACAACCTGACTCTGATACCAGTTGAAGAGTCGGGTTGCATACTGGATTGATTAAACTTAGACACAGCGAATTTCAAAAAATAAAAAAAATAATCTGGCATCCGATCATATAGATTAACAAGCAAGAAATCAGCATAAAGAATAAGTTATGACAATCTCATTATCACCTTGCATGGGTAGATGAACACTGCAATCTGAATATTATGGATCTGAAGGAGGTTCGCTGTTGAGCTGCATACGTGTCCGGCCTCCATAGGTATCCAACGGGATCAACCTTAGATCATCTTTTTTATAAGTCTTTCTAGATTCTAAATCAACTCTTGATCTTTTTTTCTCGATTTCAACTCTTAAGACTTCCTTGGCACAAGAGGAACTTGTCTAACAACCTTAGGCAAGTGGAGATAGGGGTGCCCAACTCTTTGGGCATTGGATAGAGTGGAGAGGGTGAGGAGGTGTGGACACACAGAGTGGCTATAAAAATCTGATTTTCATCATATGGCAAACCTTAAAAGGCTATTTTTTTTATAGATCCTTGATTTGAATTCAAAATTCAAATCAATCAAGATAAAATGACTGATTATTATTGATAAGTATATAAATTTATTTATAAAAATATTAATTTATAAAATAAATTATTTTTATTTTTTTGTAAATTAATATTTTTTTATATATTTTGTAGAAAAGAGATGTATCAACAAGAAGTGGGATCCATGGGCTTTATGCTTTATTAATTGCATGAAGATACAGAGGAGAAGCTAAAGCATACATAGATTATGGATGATAATCGGATCGAATTCGATCATAAATAGATCAGATTAATATAGATCAGATCAGAAAATCATCAATCTAAATCTGATCTATTTATTAAACGTATCAAAAATTTAAATTTGAATCTGACCTATTTATTAAATAGGTAATCCGATCCGACCTATTTAATCTATTTATTAAATAAATTAAATTAAATTAAACAGGTTAAACGGATTAAACAGGTTAAATGATCGGATTAAATAAATCAGAAACAGATTAAATATATTTTAAATAGGTTAAATGGATCTTAAATGGATTAAACAAGTTAAACATATCAGATTAAATGAGTCAGAAATAGGTTAAACAGATTAAATGAATTATCTGGCTCAATTCGATCTGAATATTAAATGTGTTAAACAGATCAGATATCTAAAATTCAAATCTGATCTAATTATCAAACGGATTAAATTGATTGATCTATTTATGATTTAAATTTATTTAATTTAAATTTAAATTTATTTATAATAGATCGAATATATATCAGATTGATGAATTGGATCATATTTTATGAGCTTTATGATTGCGGATGCATGGATCATTTTTTGTGTGCGTGTGGAAAGGAAATAGGACGCAGGAAGCCTGCAAGTGGCCTTTGAACTTTGAATTTAACCAGGAATAAAGGAAGGGGGACCTACTTGGACATGGGCGCTTCACGTGGCTGGACGCGATATGTGGCACGAAGCCACAAATGAGCGTGAAGTGGCTGCACGCTGGGCACGAATGCATTGGGAGCTGAAGTGGGACTGTGTGGAAAATAAAAAAGGCTAGTGGCTGCAGAAGAAGAAGGAAGAGATGCGGATGCGGATGCGGACTTAGGGACCTACATGCAGTTGATGCAAGCGTGCGGAAAAGGAAGGATGGAACACGGCAAGGTTTCTTCGTGTGAAAAAAATATCAGCAACCGATGTAAATACAGAAAAAAAAGAAAAATAAATTTTGAAATTTATTTTAGAACGTCAACTTTTTGCTTTATTTTTTCTTGATCCTTCAATCTCATTCATCTATTTTCTAGCCTATATTTTTTTCTTTAGTCTTACATCCGAGAAAAATAAAAATCTTCTCCCCCAGAGAGCTTATAAAAAATCACATACTCCCTATTGAAGAGCATCTGATCATTTCTCAAGCTTTAGTATTCGTAGGTTTTGTTCTACCTAAAATTCTGTGTGCACTTCTCCTTGGTCCCTAAGCTCCTTGTTTCCACCTTCTTCCATCCTTCTAATAGACAAAAAGGAGAGTCAGCCAGAGGGAGGTTGGTCCAAAGCCAAGAGAGGAAGAGAAGCCAAGTTCTGTTGGAGAGTTTTATTTTATTTTATTTTTATTTTATGTTCCAACTTCAAGCCTCATTAATGGCTTAGGAGTAAAAAAAATTTGTATTAAAATTTTTATTTAGCAATAAATTAGTTTTTCATTTCCTTCTATTTAATTTTTATAATTTTAATTTCTATAATAGAGTAGTTTAAATTTTTGCATCTTTTAATTCTGTAATTTTTAATTTTTGTAATTTAAATTCCAGTACAGAATTTTTTTTTTAAAATTTTAAATCAAATTATATTTAGCTAATCAATCTCTCTGAGGTTTGCGATGAAACTAAACCATGAATAGAAATCTTCTTCTTTAAATTTTTTTTTATACTTTTAATTTTTAAGGGTCCTCCTCCCTTCTTCTCTTTTGCCAAAAGACTTGATGGACTATAGTTGGATCATAATCCTTTCATAGTCCATACTTGATTTGGTACAAGAGGGGATGATAGATAGAAGGCTACAAATCTATAAATTCTTTCTTTTTATTTTTTGTAAAAAAGCTTGATGGACTATAGTTGGATTTGAGTCTCTTCATAGCCTATACTTGGGTAACACGAGAAAAAGAAGAAAGAAAAAATCTCTTAATTAGGGTGAAAGTGAAAAGTTTGATGAATCATAGTTGAGTTAAATCTTTTCATAATTCATGCTTGTTCATATTTTACACCTTAATCAAGAGATATTATAAGAGAAACTATAGGAAGGCCTCCTAATTCATTGGTCTAATGGATTCAAAAGCCCCAGATCTTTTAGATCATTTATCTTTACAATTAATTAATTTACTACTTTAGTAGTTAGTAATCCAACAAACCAATTCTTCTCCTCTCTGTTAAAGCTCATTTGAGCAATATTTGAACACAACATAAACACTCAATTTCTCATGGGATCGATCCATACTTGTTGGACAAGCTACATTGCACACCATGCACTTACAATAAATTTAAGATACATCAATTATCTCATAATAACTCATTCCATTTAATCTGATTTTTTTTTCAAAAAAATCAGGTCTAAATGGTATAAAATCTCTCCTAAATAAGTAAAGTAGGCGTCAATACTTGGCAGCCACTTATCCTTATCCAAGTAAGAGAGAGAGGGAGTGTATGCCCTCTCTCCCTTCTCCTCATGCTGAAACCAGAGAGGGGCATGTGCCAGTCTCATTCCTCTACAAGGATTTTAGTGGTGAGCGCACCTAAAACATGTCAAGGCATGTGCCTCTCTTGATCTCATCTAGAGGTGGCATGCACCCCTTCCATAAAACCTATGCCAAGTCAAGGGAGAAAAAGAGAAAATGAACCAACTAATTGGCTTGACCCAATCCTATTGAGGCACCCAAAGTGGTGCCCCTCTTGACCCAAATAGATTAGGTTAGGTATAAGGCAATTGACTTGATATAAACGTTAGCCAATAAGGAATCAAGTCCAAAGAAGAAATTTGGGTTTAACCATATGCTAGCATGGTGTGTCTAAACCCAATAGGATTTCATCAAATCCTAATCCAATTGTGACTTCACAAGCCTAATTGGATCAATCCAAGATTAAATCTCTTATTATGTGACCCAATATGTTCAATTCTGTCTGGTAGTGAGATATACCATGATCTCCATCATAATATCATTGAAACTCTTTTCAATAGGTTGGAATAATTCTAACTCACACCCATCAATGATCATCGATCTAGTATGATCCTAGTGAGCTATCACAATCTATCAGTGATATGTAGCAATATGTAGTGGCAAGCCAGCAGAACTGAAGAGATGAATTTCAAGGTGTAGTTACTATGTGATTCGATTCTTCTATCATGAGTCCTAATCGGATCGAGGTCAAGGATAACTCATCAAACTTTATCCCTGTCATATGTTAGAATCAATCAATTCAAGTCCAATGTAAAATCTTATGAAAATATGTTTCTATCATTTACACTACCATGGCCATGGGCTTTAGGACTCAATCTCGTGATCTATATAGGATTACTCTTCTACCGAGATTGATAGATCCTATCTTGGTGTGATCTAATTTCTACAATGAATATACTACAACCAACATATACCTCAAGGCTCCATATGACTAGAAGATTGAATTATTTTGGTGTAGTCAAACTACAGCACTCTCAAGGTAAACTGCCAATGCATCTCAAATCAGAGAACTAAACACACTACTGCAGCTATGAGTATGTCACTGATCAGAAGATAAATATCCTTGTGATTACTCAGGATTGGTCACGTTCAGTATCTTTATTCGTAACAAGCACTTATACTTTCGCTTCGATGTCTCTACACCATAGATTCAAGACTCATCTATCCTAAGAAAATGATCATGTACCAATCTTTCTAGATCAATCACCATCTTCGTGATAATCCTACGATCGAGAGCATTTTATGAGGTAACTAATAATAACACATATCTCAAATTTTCAACTCTTGAGAATATATGTTATCATACCCATTAACTCAATGGATAATTCACAGACATAATAAATACATATGTGAATGGATAAAAATCTAAATTTTATTAATATATAAAAATTTAATTATAAAATTATATCTTTAGAATATGTACATGTGTCAGCCAATCTGGCTTCTAGAACATACATCTAGCAGTTTTCTATTCTTTACAATTAAATAAATACTTTCAATCTTTATTTTCTTTTATGTTTGATTTCTGAATAAATTATGTAAAGGTGGGATAGATTATGATCTTAATAAGATATGATCCATGCTCAACATAGATGATTAATTTAGGGATTTTATATTTACATAACCTATTAGGATCTGTGCAACTTAATCATTAGATAGCCTATATTTGTGGATGGGCCATGATCTTGATAGAATATGTTTCATACTCGGTAAGATAGCCTATGTTAGGAATTTGTTTGCATGACTCCTAATCGATTATAAATGTTAATTGCTTAGATTAGAACAAATATCAAAATTTATGTTTATGATCATCTAAAAATTTGAAGACATCTTTTTATCATATATATCTCTCAATTTCATCTTTGATTTAAATTAGTTAGTTTTAATTAAAATATTACCAACTTTTAAGAATCAAATTTTTTCTTTTACTTTGTTAATTACATCTCAGCCCTCTGATTCCTATGCATACGATCCCAACTCATCCTATCTAAATAGTTTGAGTTGGTTTTTATTTTTAACCACCCATGACAGTGATCAATAGGCATTTTGCATGTTCCAAAAGGCATTTCGTGGGGTCCACGCATGGTTTCATGCAGTCCACACGTGGATGTGTGTGATCGGATGGTGATGGGTGCATGCAGGCATGATCGGATGGCCACGAGCACTTGCAAGGTTGATCAGGTAGCTAGAAGGATTCAGAAGTCCTAACAAGAGTTGATTTTAGATCTTTTAAATGGAGCCTGATGGCCTATGAGCAGGTAGCAGTGGCTGGAAGTAGTGAGTAGTAGCTAGAGAGTCTCATTGGGGGGTTTTGAGAGCACTATAAGATTTTTTATGCTTCTTGCTGAGAGAAAGATTGATGTATAAGGATTCAGAGGATGTGATCTCTTCTTATATTTATTCTTTTTTTCATAGTGAAGCTTGCATGTCCTGTGGAGGTAAGCCTTAGACTGATCCACGTATTTGATTGTGTCTTTATACATCTCTCTTCTTTCTTTTTATTACGGTATCGACATCATCACCAACGATTGCAATCTTGGATGAGGGATCTATATTCTATACTTATGAGAGATCCTTCCAATAGTTCGATCACCTAAGATCCTCCAATCACTCATCTCGCTTCTTTCCCATTAGGACTGAAATCAGATCAGATACGGATTGAATACCAGCATATCCATATGTATATTTATTTTGCTTGACGAATACAAATATGGATACTGATATTATTTGGATGAAAAAATTTATATCTATATTTATTTTAAATAGATATGGATACAATTCGGATACTACAAGTATGGATATAACGATGGATATAACTTATAGATAATTAAATTTTATGACTACAAAGTCAAAGATATTACTAAATAGATGATAAATTAAATTAAAAATATATTTATATAGTTGTATATTTCTTTTAAAAGTTAATAAGTACCATATAAAATTATATAAGATTATATATAAATTTAGATACAAATTAGATAGTCATCTATCCATATCCATTCTTCATTGATGGATACGGATATGAATATTAGTTGGATCCTCAAATTTTTATTCATATCCAGATTGATTTGAATATAAAAATAGATCTGGATAGATAATATCTATACCACTTTTACCCTATTTCCCATACCTCTCCCAATCCCACTCCTCTCACTTCTTTCCCATACTTCTCCCAATCCCACACCTCTCCCTTCCTTTCCCATACTT
>NC_026008.2:23852443-24049943 GCF_000442705.2 Elaeis guineensis | reverse complement strand
ATAGGAACACATCCCATGATGTAAACATTCTCATATTAGACATAAAATCTGAATTGGTGTATCCTCCGACTCCTAACTTTAATCCTTCTCCAAATTAAGAAC
The DNA here is from genome assembly GCF_000442705.2 of Elaeis guineensis. NCBI lineage: Eukaryota > Viridiplantae > Streptophyta > Magnoliopsida > Arecales > Arecaceae > Elaeis > Elaeis guineensis. The sequence goes on along the minus strand of NC_026008.2, from coordinate 24,049,841 downwards.
ATATTCTTAGCTCTTCTCAAGAGCTTAAAGATGTTTTCACAGTAATCTAGCACTCACAGCCTAGATACAACTGATTTCTACTTGTGACATTCACAGTATTAACTATATCGGTTCAAGTACATTATATGACACATATCTATGCCCAAGAGGGTAGCAGACCCTTCTTCAAGATTTCTATGCTGAACCCTTTCAGCATCTACTCTTTGTACTTTATCTGTGAAAATACAAGCATCCAATTACATCTATCTCTATAGATCTTTAGGAAGCTTGCTTTATGTCTTTTATAGAAAAATCTATATTCAACCATATTTTAATCGATGTCAGTATTGGACACTCCTACTGACCCCTTTTGAAAATACATAATTTCTCCTTTTCGATCAAACATTTTGATCATATCATCAAAATAAATATTTCAACTCCAAGAGTATTGTAGACTTTGTGATCTCCTATCACAAGAAGTGAAATTCATAGGCTATTTCATATAAAAATCTTCAAAAGATCTCTACTCTGGAAAGCTATTTCACATCTTTTTCTTGGAGTCGATGTCTTACATCGTCTCGTTGTAGGTTTTGGAATCATCTCTATGTTTCTTATCTCTCATGAGAAATGACTTTCTCTACATCCTCTGTTAAGCATACCTAAGTACCTTTCGAGAGGATTGGAGATCCTACTGTGTACGAGGTAAAGGAGGAATATACGTCTACTGGCTCATCATGAATAGGTTCTTTAGGTCCTTCGGCTCGTTGCTCTTCAGAGACACTCTCTTCGAGTTTAACTTTTCTCTCACTGCTTCATCTTGGTTAAACAATTTTCTAAGAAGGTAGCATGTCGGGTTACAATCACATTATAATCCTTTCAGAAAGTAGTATCCCAAACTCTTTTAGGATGAGCATTATAGACCTATCCTCTAACATATCTACCTGCTATCCTAGACACAGACTAGACATCCTTGAATCTCAAAATAATTAAGATTCAGTTCTCACCATGCTATATCTCATACGGTGTGGTAGGAACAGGTTTAGAGTGAATCTAGTTCTATAGAAATAAAGCATGTCCCTAAAGAAACATAAATAAATCAGTGAAGTTCATTATAGACCAGACCATATCTCATATAGTCCCATGACTCTTCTTATCTTGTTGAGCTGAGATGTACTAAGAGCAGTCCAATATGAAACTATGTCATTTTATGAGATAATCGAGAAATTTTTTTTATTGGTATTGTATTCTCAATCCGATCAAAGTATCTTTAGAAATTTTTCAATTTGCTTCTCTACTTTACATCTGAATTCTTTGGACCTTTTAAAAATTTCATATTTATATCTCATATACTTATCCATACCATAACTGGTCATCGATAAAGGTAATAAAGTAGAGACAACTCCTTGGTTAGCACATCATATGGGCTACACACATCAAATATGTACAAGGATAAGTATCTCAGTGGTCCTTTTTCTTTTATCTCACAAGAGTAGCTTGGTCATATTTTTTTAAAGGGATGATGTACAAACTAGATATGACTCGATAGTCAATGAGCCCAAAAGCCCATAATTTTTCAGTTTGTTAATCATTTCTTCTCCAATATGACTTAGCCATAGATTTCACATATACTTTAGGTTTATCTCAATTCAAAATCTCTCAGATCCAATGACATTCACTGCTTGCTTAATTAAGTTGACAAATGCATTACCATGCAAATGATAGAGACCATCTCTAAGAACTAAATCCAAATGATAATCATAAAGGATGGATACTCATGGCCACAATAGCAACTGTTGTCCTATAGCCAATTTAAGGGTTACTTCCTCAGCCCTCCACCTTTCTATCGACTCTACACTAAAGTCCACAGCTCAATCGGGAGAAGAAGAAATCGTAAGGATAGCACTGAGGAATTTTGACATGCCTACTCTAGGCATGTCATTGTTTCTTTAGGCTCTCCAGGTATTTATCTCTGAACTCTTTCAAGGTTCTTTTGTTATCAACACTGTGATCAATTCAAATAAGGTGTCATGATGGTCTTTTATATGGTAGTTCATAATAAACTATCCATATAAACTAATCAGAGATCACAGGATCAAATTCATAAGTAATTTCTTGTGCATGATCATGTCGAGCTTTTTAAGCTCCTTAATGTCCTTAATCATTATCAAATAACGATCATAGACTGACCGTCCGTCATGCATCAGATGTATTGTGTGACTTTGATCATCTCATAACACTTATAAATAAATCAATATATCGTTGGCAGTGAACATATGCTCATGCATGTGTTGGAGTTCATCTAACATAGACTTCAACATATAGCACCTTTCTTTATTGACATTGTCCATTTACTCATCAAGCATAGCTCATTGACTATGGGTTAGATGGGTTGTTAACATTAGAATAACCTGATAGAGAATATTACTTAATTTTTTAAAATTAAGAATAATTCTTTGATTTATGAGCCAGTCTATGTAATCGATTTCGGTTAATCGATTGATATCTAGGATTCAAGCTGGAGAGTTGGAAGTTGACACAATGAACAATAGAAAGTAAAGATTCTAATTAGATATTTATACTTATTTTTATAATTTACTTTAGAGACTTTTAGATGTAAAAAGGAGACTCTTATTTTATCAGATCTTCCACACTCTTCGAGTGGAGAAACAAAAATTCTAACATGATAATTGAGTTTCTAGTGGGTGCTACGGTCCCACCGATGCCGTGCACCTCATCTAACAGTTATTGGTAACATGAATAAATATTGATGCGTGGATAACTCTTTGCCCAGATACTTCTCTAAGCATGTTACAGCCACTTGGTCTCTAAGTCATGTGGGCTCACCTAACGATTATTACCTGCACTCCTTAGTTAAGTCAGATCCACCATTCACAAGCAGGTGCAAAGTCATCATTGGGTCCCTCATCTAACAGTTATTGGGTCCAACCTCATCTTTACCTCGAAGTAACTCTTTACTAATAGAGTAGTTGTATATTTTCGATATAACTGAACTACTATGATCAGTCGAGAACAATCAACGTCGGTAGCACGCCCGCACATCTACAATGGTGGAAGACCTTGGACTTAATATTTGTGAAGAGATTTGAGTTTAGATCTCATCTAATCAGTCATCATATGATCGATCTAATTGGCATGGGCTAAATCAAATCACTAAGCAACCATATTTGAGACTCAATCTTTTAAATTGATCAGATAAGTGAAGATTGATAGGGGTCCCCCCGTTGCTTTTCTTAGATATCAATAAATTGACCAAATAAGTGAACGAAACTAATTAAATAATTACCTTTCAATTACTTACTTTAGATACTAATTGGATAATTGATCTGAATAGGTTAGCTTAGGTGAATCAGATTCGAGCCATAGAGCCAAATTAGGTCTTTAGGTTAATCGATTCTACATATGGATGTCAATCGATTTGATCAACAATAATTGTATGATCTTAAGCTCTATTGACCTCATCTTGATCAACACTTGACTCGGTTTGATCAATAACTAAATCGATTCAAACCTAATATGATCAAATCAGAAATCTTTTGATGTAATCCAATTACATGACCTAATTTGATCTACCCATGATCAATCCTTCATGCATAAATACTAATTTTAGATCTTAAATCTAAATTTTTAGATCTAAATTCTTTACATGAAAAGTAAATTTTGATCTCAAAATAATTTCAGATCATGTATATAAATATGTATCACATACATGAATAAGTTCAGATCATAGAAATAAATTTCAGCCCTAAACATACTTTCATATATTATATATATGAATCAAAATAGAATTTGAAACTCTTTTCAGATCTAAATAACAAAATATATATCACATATATGCTGAAAAAATTAAATCTAAAAGTTTAATTTAATTAAAAATTTTAACATCATTCTAGGATAACCATACAGCATAACAAGTTATGCCAGGATAACCTTATGTCAGAACAACATCAAAACCTTTTAGATCTAAAATTTTTCTCTATAGATTTCAGATTTAAATCTTAATCTCATGCAAATGACATAGCTCTGATACCACTGTTAGAGTTTTATAGTTTCATGCATGCAAGATTTTTCAAAATAAGTATACAGTAAAATTTAAAAATTTTTCAGATTAAATCTAATTTAATCTAAGTATGCATAAGATCAAATCTTTAAATCATAAACAAGATCCTCATATATGAGATAAGATTTAGATACAAAAATTAAATAAAAAAAAATAAAAAAAGAATATACCTTGATATGGATCAATCTTCATCATGAACTGATGTTCATGGATGTCTTCTGAAGGTCCCTTGTAGTCGCATAAGCATCCGACCTCTACGGATATCCACACGAGATTATGATCTAATCAGAAGACTTTTGATCTTACCAGAGTGCTAGGTCCCTTATAAAAATCACATCTTGATGGTTGAAAATCTTCTTTTCTCTCAAGACACTCTTAAAGAAAAATAAGAATATAGGAGGATGTAGATCTCTACACTAAAGATCATTAGAAGAATCCTTTCTTTTCTTTTCTTACTAAAATTTATGCACCAAATCTCTATAATAGAGATGTAAAAATTTGGTCCAACTTTTGGACAAAGAGAAGAGGAGACATCCATATCCAAATATGGACAAAAGAGTGGAGAGGAGATGTCCAAACAACCAACACTTTGTTGTGTAAGAAAGAAAGGATATGGGATACATACCTCACGCCTCCCTTCTTCACGCCGTCCCACTTTTCTCCCATGATTTTTCATGCACAAAAGGGCTTTCTTTTAGGCATCAATCTGATCCTCATCTGGTCTTCTAACCATCCCATATGGTGGTGTTTTAAATAGGAAAGAGAGAGTTAGAGATTGTGTAGGAGACGAGAGTCCAAACAAGTTAGGACTCTCACTTATTTTGTGCCGCCCACTCTTATCCTTGTGCACCTAGGTTTCACACAATAGAAAGGAGATTTAAAGAGCTTATTACATGCTAAAAATGAGTGGAGAAGTGGCATCCAAAATAGATTGGGCGTGGGATCTTATTTGCACATGGAAAGGAAGAAGTTTAATGCACATGGGACTCTCCTTTGGGTGATTGTTTTAAATCCAATAAAACTCTAATCAATTCTAATCATATTAGGACCAAATTAGATCCAAATAGATAAAAAACCAAATCTGATTTAAAATCCAAACTATTTAGATTAGATATCACCTAATTGGAGAAAGAGTCTTAGTCCTTTTGGACTCTTGCTTGATGCTTAAGTCAAACTCAATTTAATCCTAGTCCAGTTAGGATTTGGTGCACCCATAAAAATAAAAATTTTTAGTTCAAATAGAAACTCATACATTCTAGTCTAATTAAGAATTGAGTCAAATCCAAATCCTAATTCAAATAGGAATCATTCTTCCATGCAATTTAGGTTATCGTATAACCCAATTAGGTTTGATCAAATCAAACCCATGTCAAGTCAAATTAAATTTAATTTAATTACACTTGATACAAGCCTCATAGTTCAATCAAATTGAGCCACTTAGCAATTCAATTGCTAATTAATCTTTCTTTAACTCACTAACTCTTTAGCGGGTTACATAATGTAATATTTGCATTGGATTAATCATCAATTAAATTGATAATCAAATTCTGTTACGATTCATATTCATAATTTAATCATCTGATTAGTCAAAAAAAAATTTGTCTGTGATCCCATAGGTTCTATTCTGTCTGATAATAAGATACATTGTGATTCCTATCACAATATTATTGAAACTCTTTTTCATGGATTGAAACAATTCCAACTCTATCCATCAAGGATCATCGATCATCAAGATGATGCTCGTGGATCTCATAATCCATCAGTAACACCTAGCAGTATGTAGTGGCAATCCAGCAGAATAAAAGCTGATGAACCTCAAGTTGCAGTTAACGTATGATACAGTCCCTCTATCGTGAGTTTCGATCAGATGGCAGGTCATGGATGAATTGTCAAATCTTATCATCAGTCATATGATAGATTCAATCAGCTCGAGTCTATATGTGATTTATAGAAACTCTTTTTTATCAATCACACTGCTATGGCCATAGACTTAAAGACTCAGCCTCTTAAACTCATAGGACTACTCTCTTCTGCTAGGATCAATAGATCCCATCTTGATGCACATCCCACTTCTATAGTGAACCAACTATCATCAAAATTCACTACAAGGGCTCATTGAGACCCATGTTAATGTGTTAGTCAAACTTCAGCAGCCTCACTACGAGCAGTAGTGCCATCTCAGGTCAAAGGACCAGCCATACAACTACAGCATCGAAAAAGTCACTAACAAGTGAGCAAACATTCATGTGACTTCTCGTATTGATCACATTCAGTGCTAGTTGTTCTCTAACAATCACCTGCACTCTCGCTCTAGTATCTCTACACTGCAGACTCAAGACCTGTTTGTCTGAACGAAATGATCTGTGCACTGATCTATCTGAACAAATCACCATCTCCATGATGATCCTATGATCAGGAGCAATTTAAGAATTAACCATCAATAACACATGTCTCAAATTCTCAACTCTTTGAGAATATGTGTCATCATCTTGTTAATCCCTTAGATGATTCATGGACATATAAATATGAATGGTAACACATATGTTCATAAAGTATAAAATCATATCCTAGAGATATGATATCCATCAGCCAAGATTGACTTCTAGGACATACATCCAATAATATATATATATATATATATACACTTTATATTTATCGATATGTGTTATACTAGATAGTTGATATTAGATTTCATGGCTTAGATATTTCTTTGATATTATTCGTATGTTATTTTTAAATTATATTATTATATTGATGTGAGTGTGTAGAGATTCTTACTGGGCTATAAAGCTCACCATTCTCTTCTTCCTCTTTTTTTTTTTTGAGTTATAGGATACGTGCATTTGGCTATGGTTAGAATCAGAATTGAAAGGATCGATTAGATAGAGCATCATCAGTGACAGTTGGATGTTCCAATTTTATAAATTATATAAGATTGATATTTATTAATATAGAATTATTTATTATGAATTGAGATCGATAGTATTCATGGATGTTAAGATTGTAAGTAATTTTATAAACCTTACATATTCTGTAGAGCTTGTCTTAAGAAGTATGTGACTATCATGTATCTAACCCAGATGCTGGACTCGAAGTGTGACAGAATGGTATTAGAGCTTTGATTTTAATCACTTGGGACTATGATATAAGTGATTAGGAAGTGAGAGAATGGTATTAGAGCTTAAGATTTTGATTTCTAGGGATCATGACTGAAGGAATATTTGAGCGTAAGTTTATGATCACCAAGGATGTAATAGAATGATATTAGAGCTTAGATTTAAGGTCACTAGGGACTATGACTCTAGTGGTATTTGAATATAAGGTTATGATCATTAAGAACATGATAGAAATAGTAGAATAGATTCAAAGTTTAGAGTTTGGATTAATTGATATTATAATAAAATTTATATATAAGTGGCATATGATGTCTATAACAGAATTAATGAGTTATATCTTGGGTTTCAATAGATAGAGTTTGATCTAACTATAAGAGATGTTGACCCTGGAGTCAAGTGGGATATATTGATATATTGTGTTATGCTAGATGTATTTGTTCAATTGTTAATTAAATAATTTTAGAATTCTAATCTTGATATTTGTGAAGATAATGATGATTTTTCTAATTTTGTTATTAAATATTTGATCATTACAATTTTAGATTTATTAGAAAGAAGCTTGTTTAGGATATGACCTAAGAAAGAATTGCATCATACAAGAGAGAAATATTTTTTGAGCATTGAACCTACAAGAGCATCATGTATGAAACTTCCATGTGCGTGTGTGTGTGTGTGTGTATTTGGTTTATTGGTGGATTAGATTTTTTTGTGAGAGCATAACATACACATTTTAGTAGAGTCTTTAATAATTTGTACTATCATTTTTTGGATTGGATTATTTGATCTTCCTTATGTGTGTTGGAGAGTGGGGTGTATTTGTTATTTCAAGTCAAAGTTTAGGTTTTTGAGCTAATCAAGGTATCTTGCTATTATTAAATTTTTGAAAGGCTTATATCAGTTTTAAGAAATAAGAGGCAAGATTTTATATCGGTTTATTTATTGATGCTAAGGATTGTAATGAAGGAAGCTCTAGGAGAACTAATTGAGCTGATCCTACTCACAGAGATGTTGACTTGAGATCTTCTAGTTTATTGAAGATTTGAGTTAATCATTTTATAAAAAAAAGTTGATGTAAAATTATCTTATTAACTATTAGATAAATCTACAATTAACTCATTTCAAATTAATTCTAGATATATTGGATTCTAGATAAGTGGTGAAGCTTGTACAATGATTTCAAATATAAAAAATGGATCAAGATTTATTTTGATGTGATATGGTTGAAGCATAGTAAGGATAAAAAAACTTAAAAGTTTTGCTCTAGATCTATCAAAAAAAAATCGAAAGGTTGGATCTTTCTTGATTATAATGTAAAGTGATATTTGTGTTAGAATTTGATAAACCTTCAAAATATGATAAATATAGATCAGAATGCACGATAGAAGTGTGGTGGTTTGAACTAATTAGAAACATTAATTCTTTAATTTAAAAGATATTATGAAGGAAGATATTAGTTTCCAAGTAAGGAAGGATTTTATTGATAATGAAAGGACAATGCTATTGATTCATGACCTAATCTAGACATAGCCATGCAATTTTTGTCAATAGATTGTTCTATTGCAGACAATGTTAAGAAGGACACCCTAGACATCTCAAGTTTATTGTTAATGGATTGATGGTTTTTTGGTTAGACTCAAACCTAAAATGCTTCGGCATAGATCTCATTTTTTTAAAGAATTAACATTATTGCTCAATCTGATATTGAGGCTTGAGGTTTTTCTAAGATGAAAATCTAGTCATCAAATTATTGGAAAGACAAAAGAAGAAATAAGCCTATAATTATTATAAAGAGTGTCTGATGTCCAAGCTTTTGTTAGTTTCTATTAAAGGTAGTTGGGTCGATGATGATGTCTATGTGGAATTAATCAATCAATATAATGGATAAGGAACTTTGATATCTTAATACAACTTCAAAATGTTGTTGCTCTTTGAAAAAGTTAAGAAATTGATATGAAAGGAATGAGTTTGAGATTTCACATAATTTTATTATTTGAGAAACAAGTAATATGTAAGAAATATTATTGAAAGCTTGAGGATGACATGATTGACATATACTTTCGAAGTTATACCTCAAGCAAATTAATTTCATGGACAAAATTATTTTAAGATGGGGCGAATGTAAGAACCCAAATTTTTAAACCCCTTAGAACAAATCTTGAAGCAAGGTAAAAAAAAGGAGAATGAAAGAGGACTTTCGCAGGAGTTCATCTCCTCTTCTCTACATTCGATCGGAAGGAGTTTGGGGCAAATCAAACTCCATGAGATTCTGAAACTCCCATCCATAAATCTCCTCTTATCTTTCCCACAGAGCCGTCTTTCATCATAATCCACCACCGATGAAATCAAAAGTTTAGAGGGTTCTTTCTATCGAGTGATTTTCAATGAGTCACCATCAATTGACCACCGGAGTTAAGGTATTGATCTCTCCTTTTCCTTCCTCCTCTCTTTCCTGAACCCTACGACACTTTAGATGGCCGAATTTAGCCGCTGGCTATCGGACTTCATGGACATCGAACCTCCCCTATTTTTCTTTTGATTTTTCCTTCCACTGGACCAGCTACCATTGTCAGATGGCCTTGGTCCCCAAGTGTTTGAGACCGTCAGGGGTCCATCACTGCTAGAGAGGTGGCTGGCTTCAAAGATTCCTCCTTTCTCCTATTTCCATGAAGAAGAAAGAGAAAACAAGAGAAAGAAAAGAAGAAATGAAAAGACAAAGGAAAATAAAAGAAAAAAGAAAAAAAAAGAAAAAATTTCTCTCTCTTTCCTCTCTCATTTCTCTACCTTCTCTCTCCATTGTCTCTCTCTATAATTTTCTCTCTACTTTCTTTCTCTAGATTTTTTCTCTCTCTTCATGGATTTTTTTCTTTAAAAATTTTATAGACTACTGGAGGGTCCAGGTACTTAGATAATCCAGATCAATTGGTTGACCCTAGGAGGGATTCTGGATTTATAATATTATGATCATTCACCGTAATTTTCTACTATCCTTAATCATTTGTGATTTTTATGTTTGATCCTAATCATGTAGAAGTATAACTATATGTACAAGGATCAAGCAGAACACCATACTTTCGAGATCGTAGATCAAGAAGTTGATCGATTATTGTATTGAGTCAATCACAAATAGAAATAAGGGTTCTGGGACACAAACAACAGTATATATAGTTTTTTGCTCTACATAATTTAGTTTCTCATGGTTGATATTTATTTTATATTTATCAGTATGATTATTCATATATTCTATATCATATGTTTGTATCAAATAATGAAGGCTTTTCAAATGGGTTGGGTCATGATAACTGCTATTGAGAATTTTGAAAAAAAATATAATATGATATAGTATTTTTCCTCACAAAATTAAGACTTAATAAATCGGTGATCAAGAAAGAAATATTCGGACTAGCCACATTAAACTGAGCATAGCCCCACCACAGGCAGGAACGTGGTACTTGAGTTTGCTACCACAGATAGAATCATAAATATTCTGTTTGCCACCATGGACGGAATTGTGGATATTCTGGTTTGCCACCCTGAATAGGATCGTGGATATTCTAGTTTGCCACCGCAAGCAAAATCATGGATATTCTAATTTACCACTATGAGCGGGATCGTGGATATTCTGGTTTGCCACCATAGGTGTGATTGCAAATGTTCTGGTTTGCCACCGCGGATAGGATCGCGGATATTCTGATTTACCACCGTGGATATTCTAATTTATTATGGTTTGCTAGTCACGGGCTAGAGTATAATTGTGATTTGTCCATGACTCTAAAGATAACTATTGATCGATTTGAATCATATTAACGAGACATGGATGATAAGGCGTGAAACCAAAAATTAGGTAAAAAGGAGATTTTACTTGATATATGTGTGGTATATCATTTTTGAAAAAGATAAATATTCAATAGTATACAATGTATGTTTATATATTGATATTGTGTTATACTAGATACTTGATATCAGATTTCATGGCTTAGATTCTTTTTTAATATTGTTCGCATGTTATTTTTAAATTATATTATTATATTGGTGTGAGTATGTGGGGATTCTTATTGGGCTATAAAGCTCACCATGCCTCTTCTTTTTTTTTTTTCTTTTTCAAAGTTACAAAATACATACATTTGGCTATAGTTGGAATTAGAATTGAAAGGATCGATTAGATAAAGTACTATTAGTGACAGTTGGATAACCCAATTTTATAAATTGTACAAGATTGATATTTGTTAATATAGAATTATTTATTATGAATTGAGATCGATAGTGATCGGAGATGTTGAGGTTGTAAGTAATTTTATAGGTCTTGCATATTCTTTAAGACTTGTTCTAGAAAATATGCGGCCATCATGTATCTGATCCAGATACCAGGTTCGGAGCACAGCAGCACGATGAAATAGCAGTCTCCATCAACCCATGTCCTAAAGTGATGCTCTAGTTCACAACACAGGCTCCTTGAATGTTCAAAGCTACATTACCGAAGATTGATCGACCAACTGGTGCACAAAATAATGTAGTCACAGAGGAACTTAGAGGCTTTGGAGGGTTTGGAAAGGGAAGAGGAGGAAAGTGCTGCAGACTTTGAGTGCAATATTTGCTTTGATATGGCCAAGGGACCAGCTGTTACTCCTCCTTGTGGTCATCTCTTTTGTTGGTCATGTTTGTGTCAATGGCTTCATGCCAATCCAGTCTTTACGGAATGCCCTGTGTACAAGGGAGAGGTACGTGAAACTAACCTAATGCTAGTATATGGGAGGGGAGGTTCAGATACTACTGCCAAGAAGGTATTTGGAGAAGATGGGACTCAGAACTAAAAATACCACCTTGACCCAATGCATACAGAACTGAAAGCTTGAGGCAGGAACTGCAGAGATCTGGGTAAAATTATGGCAGGAGAAAGTGCTACAGCACGGAGGCATATAGAAGAATTGAACACTGCCATGAGGTTTGGAGAGGATCCGGGCCCAAGCTTTCATCTTCTGCTTAATGCTTCTAATCCTATATTTGTAAATACGCTAAGGTAATGGACTGTGCAAATGGAAGTATTTATAAACAGGCTAAGGCAATGGAGCATGCAAACGGGAGAGAGGCATGGGTCTAGTTTCACATGCATTCAGTAGCCTATTGTTACTGAACCAAATCCTCAAACTAATTCTACAAATTCACTTACCAATGACGGCTTTGATCATGCTAGGCTGACACACGAATTTGTTGTCCGTCACCCGTTCGTACCTCTGAACTCTCATGGTCATGAACCACTACGTCGCAAGCCTACTATGCAAGCAACACCGACTATAGTACAGGTGTCTGCTTCAAGCACCGCAGTTGTGATACCAGGCAATGGTACTGCTACTAACATCTCAGCAAAACCAAATAGAACAGGGCCATCCAGATCCCCTAGAAGAAGAGGAAGGAGCGGCAGTTCTAATTATTCTAATTCCTTGGATGCAGATGGACAAGCATCACATTCACGTAGGCCGAGAAGACTGAATTAGAAATAATTAAGGGTGCATTTGGTTATATTTTTTGATTATTGATTTTTAATTTTTTAAAAATATTTTTTATTTTTTTTATTTTTGTTATTGAGTAAAAGCAAAAAAATAAAAAGTATATTTGATAACTACATTGCTATAAAGCAAAAAGCAATATTTGTAGATGTCAGGTGAAGAGCTTGACGAGGAAGAAGGATTCAAGAAAAGAGGAAAAAGAAGTGGGGAGGTGAAGAGCTCGACGAGGGAGAAGAATTCGGGCTCTTTATTTTTTAATTTGGCGTTTTAGATGTGCGGAAGCAAAAAAAAATAGAAAAATAAATTTTGGAAAGCAAAAAATTTTTACTTTGCATATAAAGCAATTATTTTGATTATTTTGATTTTTGCTTTTTGATTTTCATGGTGTTACTAAACATTGCTTTTTGATTTTTATTTTTTAAAAATTAAAAAGCAACAAAAGTACTTTTTCAAAGGCGAACCAAATGCTTAGAAAGTTAAGATCAACTTCTCTTTATATATTAATTTATATGAAAATTCTTTTTTATATAGTTCTAATTCCAGATTTACATTAATCTAAAAATTTTTCATAATTTTCACAATCAAATATATAAAAAGCTTCTACAACTTAAGTAGGGTATTATGACTGTTGCTAAGGATATTAAGCAATTCGGTGAATTAATTATAAGGTGTGGGACCGTTGATAAGGATGAATACAATATGGCAAGATACCATCCTGTCTGTAATAGAAGATTTTCGACTGTGTAGGGATATGATTGGAGTAGGTCGGGGACCATCAGAGCGGCATTCTTGTAAAACAAGTCCTGATCAGAGTTGGCTCCGACAAGGACCCTTCGACGATTAAGTCAGAAATTTAGTACATTAAAGAAGAAGGAGAGTGAATTATAGGAGAGCACAAGATGTATTGAACACATGCGGGCCATACCTGGGAGTCTCCTTTTTTACCTCTATTTATAGGGGGATTGGTAACGATGAGCCGTATAGATTGCGTCACATATGGCATTGCTGACATATTATCGGCAGGGAAAAAGATGTGACTTGGGTTAAATAGACATGTGGGCAGTGAGTAAGATGGCGATGATGTGTTCTGACTTGATGTACTTTAACCAAAAGTCACAAGTGACCCTTCGACTTGCCTTCAAAAAAAATGGCTGATGTCCGATGTCCGATCCCTCCTCTGATGCCGAAGTCTGGGGACTACCAGAAGTCCACTATTAAGAGAAATCAGTTAGAGGGAAATTGGCTATCTCATCCGTGGTTCGCCAACCCATAGGCTGATGGAGATCAGATTTGGTGGTAGGGACGCGGGCATCGAAAAGTTTACTGCGAAGTTCTATTTGAAGGGTCAGTATAGTAGGGGCTAGCTTTCTCGAATAAGTAAGTTGTAATAATAAAGGATCCTTGGTCCAATTAAGAGTAAGGATTGGTCAAGAATTTCTGGGAATAACGCCGCCATCAAGCTTCCCTTGGCCTCAAACCTGATGTCCAGGTGATTACTTTTGAGTGGATCGGCTGGCACATGGACCGGTAGGGTATCTAAATCGGACACCGAGATAGGGATCGGTGCCATAACTTTATTAATGCTCCTCCAGAAAAAAGAAGAGACTAAGATCAAGGTTGAAAGGATAAAGGGGCACTTCCTCAGTGTCCGATCATGTTGGGTGACAGAAGATGTACTTAAATGCTTCTAACATTGATCATAAACTCGCACGGTGCTTGTGGGCCGTAAAAGAGATGGTGAGGCGATGCGGCATACGACTGATAAGCGGAGTGACACGATTAGATGGTGAGGCCTATCAGGCTTGGGGGGGAGATCGTTTGACATTCCTCAGCTTAAGCTTCAGACGGGGATCGAAACGGGCATAGTGCAGCCGAACTCTTAGAGATCGGCTCCATCCAACGATTGGCGAAAGTGAGCTTCAGCAATAAAAGAGATTCCTTCCCCCAACGGTTAGTATTATCTTAATCTCTTCTTCTTATTGGCGCTCTTTTGAAATGCCCCGCCAGCTGATTCCCAGGCCGGTCATTAAGAGAATTCAAATGGTACTCAAAGTATATTATAACTTCCTTTGTCATTCTATGGCGATCCAGGTGTTACCCCCCAACACTACCCTATAAAAAAGAATCTAAGCTCTAATTTCAAAAATCCTATATTTTCTTCTACCTTCTTATCCAAGATTCGACTTTAGCAAGTTGATTGTAATTTTAACTTACAAACAAAAAAAGTAAAAACAGTCAATATTCCATGCCCACCCTAACCTACAATCTAAAAATTATTACTGTAGATCAGTAATAATTTAACCTTTTTCTTCCTTCTCTTTTGTCATTTTATGTGTAATAATGACATGCGCCACGATGTATCTAATTCTTTTTCCAGCTTCTAACTAATAAATTACTAATGGTTTTATCAGAATGTATAGATCGAGATAATAAAATTGGAGTTTATAGATGTGTGTCTGTGTGCGTGTGTGTGATGCCAAGAGTGTCTTATTTTAACTTGCCAACAAATAAGTGAAAATGGTCAACATTCCATACCCCACCCCCACCTCCAATCCAAAAATTATGACCATGGCCACCAGTAATAACATTTTCTTCCTTCTCTTTCAACGTTCAATACATATGTAATGATAATAACATGCATTTGATGTATCTAATTTGTTGGGTGGATGTCTGGTCAGGACACCATCTTTCAGGACCTTTTCAGTACCACACAATGCAGTAGGAAGAAAGAAGAAATAAAATAAAAATAATCAAAATATGTGGATCAACCACAAAGAGCTCGTCTCCACGGGGCATGCAAAGTTCACTATGAAAAAGAAATTTTATAAGAGGAGATCTCACCCTCAATCTTTGTACACCCAATTTCTCTCTCACTACAAATTTCCCTCACAAAAGCTCGCTCTCTTGGAAGACCCCTCGGAACCTCTGAAGTGACTGACGCCCACTGTCCAAGAGCCTCCTGCTCCTTCTCTCTCAGTGGTCACATGGCTCTCTCTCTCTCCCCTTCTCGAGTTTTTCTGGATTTTCGTGCGACTCCGTGAAGAACCGAGCCAAGATCACTTCTCTGTTGAGGCACAGGCATTTTAAAGGCCATAAACACCAATTAGAGAGGGATTAGGAGTCCTAAACAAAGCTAAATAACCCCCTAGACCGTTGGATCAAGATCGTGAGCCACCCATGCCATCTGATCGTGCTTCAATCCATGGAATAGTGCCGTGGACCGTGAGAATGCCTGAAAAATGCCTAGGTGGTCCACAGACCCGCCCGTGAATCACTCGATCCACCGTGGACCAGGGTACAGGCCCAGGCACTGCGCCTGGGCCTAGGCCGGCTTGCATGCGCGGGCCTGGAACGCACCCGCATCGGGCGCCTGGGCCTGAGCCAAGCCCCGCGGGCCCGTGCGTGGGCTGGGCCGCACGCCCGCTTGGGCCGCGCGCCCGCCTAGGCAGCACGCCTGGGCCGTGCGCCCCACGTGTTTGCCCCGCCTGGGCCCTCTCTACCGCCTGCGACAGCGCTGCCACCACTCCGCCGGCCCACCGCCGACTGCCGGCCGTCGGCGGTCCTCCACCGCCTCAAATCTCGTACCGACTTCAAAAGCTCGTATCTCCTCCATCCGAGCTTCGTTTGGGATGATCTTGGTCTCATTGGACTCTATTTTTCACCGTAGACCTTGCTGTGGGCTCAATGTAGACTGAATTTTGAGATGTCAAATCCTAACAATCTCTATCTCGATTCGATATTCAGCCTCCTCCTAACTCTGAGAGCTTCTGCATCTCCTCACCCCCATGCCCTAGGGCAATCGCCTGCTGATCCTGAATGGGCAAATATGAGAGTCGAGCCAGGCCGCTCGATCCCATCTCCGTTGTATGCTGTGCTCCTCCTAACCTAAGATCGACTAGGGACATCATCCTGCGGCAATAGGAATCTCACCTTACGACATCGCCTCTCGTCCTCCCGAATCTCCTGTCTCGTGCCCGATCCACCTCTACCTAGAGCTCTACCTCGCTCTGGACTCCTCCTGGCTCTCGAAGCTCCACCTCGCACTGAGCTCCCTGCTAGGTAATAATATCCTCTACTCTCCTTCTTCCCCTCTAACACAATCCTATCACTGCATAGCACCCTTAGGATTCCTCCACCAGCTACCACCCTGTAGCCTCTCGAATCCAGTCTGCTAAGTGAGATAAGATTCCGTCTGAAATCGAGTATGTATCGGACCTCCTCCAATCTCCTCACTGCACCATCATGTGTCCTCCAGTTGATCGTCCTGATGTCTCTGATCGTATAGCTCGATTCATCCGACAGATATACAGTGCCCTCACTATTCTCCAGAAAGTGAAACTGCTCCTCTCTGCAACATACATGATAGGGGCATGCAGAATCTAATATCCACTATTGGAAAAAAGTAGATACCTCATCAGATATCTTCAGGACATCTCCATCTGAATCACTATCAGCCGTCGTACAGCAGTCATCGTTCGATTTTTGAGTTGAGGATAATTTCTGGCTAGATGCCCCAACTCCTCACATCGGTAACACCTGATTTTGCTCAAGTCCCTCCTGGACTGGGACCGCCCTCGTCGCGTTCTCCTGTTGCTTCGTCTATGACGTTCTGCTCCTCCAGAAACCATCAAAGCTGAGCTACCGCCACCTGAGCTCGAAGTCGGATTCTCCCTCCTGAGAACCTCGTTCTGGAGTATCACCATGGTGACCTCGTCCATCTTGATGGTGCTCTTTCTCACTAGAAGAGCAGTCACCAAAGACTCGTACAAAGGGAGAAGCGACGCCAATAAAACCAGCGCTCTGGTCTTCTTCTCAATATTCTCACCAACGCTGAGGAGGTCAGTGAGGATCTTCTGAAAATGGCTTAGATGCTCCTGCACGCTCTGTCCCTCAGCCATCCATAGCTGATAAAACTGCCTCCAAAGGAAAAGAGTGTTGGTCAGAGACTTCGTCATATACAACTCCTCGAGCTTCGACCTCAGCACTGTCAGAGAAGTCTCGCTTAACATCTGGATCATCACCTCATCCGTCAGGTACATACGGATGGTACTCACCATCTGCATCTGTAGTCATTTTCAATCCTGCACCTCCATGGTGGTTGGCTTCTTATCACACAAGAAAGCATCGATCAACCCCTGTTGGATAAGCACGTACTTCACTCTTGCCTGCCACAAAAAAAAATTACTCTTACCATCAAACTTGTTGATCTCCATCTTGATTGATCATGTCTTCTCCATCTTCAGTCTTGCTCACCACAGCTGCAATCTGCATCCTTGTACCATCTCGCTCTGATACCACTTGTTGGGTGGATGTTTGGCCAGGACACCACCTCTCACGATCTTTTCAGTACCACACAATGCAGTAAAAAAAAAGAAAAAATAAAATAAAAACAATCAAAATATGTGGATCAGCCATAAAAGGGCTCGTCTCCACGGGGCATGCAAAGTTCACTATGAAAAAAAAATTTTACAAGAGGAGATCTCATCCTCAACCTTTGTACACCCAATTTTTCTCTCACTACAAGTTCCCCTCACAAAAGCTCGATCTCTTGGAAGACCCCCCTGAACCCCTGAAGTGATCAACGTCCATTGTCCAAGAGCCTCCTGCTCCTTCTCTCTCAGCGGTCACATGTCTCTCTCTCTCTCCCCTTCTCGAGTTTTTCTGAGTTTCCGCACGACTCCGTGAAGAACCGAGCCAAGACCACTTCTCTGTTGAGGCACAGGCCTTTTAAAAGCCTTAAACACCAATTAGAGAGGGATTAGGAGCCCTAAACAAAGCCAAATAACCCTCTGGACTGTCAGATCAAGATCGAGAGCCACCCACACCGTCCGATCGTGCTTTGGTCCACGAAATAGTGTCATGGACTGCAAAAAATGCCTAGGAAATGTTCAGGTGGTCTACAAACCTGCTCGTGAACCGTCCGATCCATCGTGGATCGGGGCACAAGCCCAGGCGACCGCCCGATCCACCATGGATTGGGGTACAGGCCCAGGCATAGCGCCTGGGCCTGGGCCGGCCCATGTGCGCAGGCCTAGGCCGCGCCCGCATCGGGCGCCTGGGCCCGAGCCGAGCCTCGTGGGCCCGCACGTGGGCTGGGCCGCACACCCACCTGGGCCACATGCCTGGGTCGCGCACCTGGGCCGTGCGCCTGGGCCGCGCACCTGGACCGCACGTTGGCCCCACTTGGGCTGCGCTCCACCGCCTGCGGCTGCGCCGTCGCCGCTCCACCGGCCTGCCGCTGACCGTCGGCGGTCCTCCATCATCTCGGGTCTCATGCCGACTTCAAAAGCTCGTTCTACTCCATCCGAGCTCCATTTGGGATGATCTTGATTTCGTTGGACTCTGTTTTTCGCTGCGGACCTCGCTATGGACTCAATGTGGACTGAATCTCGAGGCGTCAAATCCTAACATAATTCTTTTTCCAACCTGCCAATCGATGAATTATTAGTGGTCCATGATGAACTTGATCCAGCTAATAATTTATCCCATGAACCACTCCACCCCTCCCTCCCACATGCCCCAAATAGGAGAAATAATATCCTACATGCACCATTTGGCCGTCCATGCCACTAACAACAGCCACATGTTTCTATAGCGATATGTTAGGACAATCATTTGAATGGAACCTGCAAAAATGAATGGCTATGATTGGTAGCATGCCCGATCATGTGGTGCATATCGTATTGGATATAATTTCACCCCAAACAGCCACAAAGTTCTTATCCCATTAATATAAAAATTACCTGCTTATATAAATGATATTTGTACTCATATTATCTCAAAAATAAACTCGTATATATTGATATATCAGCTAAGAAACCAATATAGATTGATATATTACCCAAAATTTTCTAATAGTTTTCTAAAACTTTTTGTTTTTTAATTGTTAATTATTCAAATCAATGTTGTAAATGGTAAATTACTGTAATAGATGAGATTTGATATCCCAAATGAGAATGATATTTATGTTAATTTTTTTTCATGATTATCCTCTGAAAAAATTCCCGTAATAGTATATATATGTGTAACAAATTTTGCTAACCGCATAACTTGAGCTAACATCATCTAATGGGCCGGAATGTTTGGTTTTAATTGTACAATATAATCTCATTAAAGTTTCCTTAGAGCCTGTCAGTATCTGACCAATTATTTGCTTGGGTTATACATTTTTGTAAGTGGTTAAGGTCCAAAACAATGTAACTAACACAATCATAGAGTTGGAAAGGTGCTAGAAATAAAATTATAAATTCCTCTAATTATATGCGCAATGTCAGATTAAATTTTTACCTAGGAAACATGAGTCAGAAAATCATGCATCGTCTAGATTGATCAATACCAACAAATGCTTTTCTTGCTAATATTCAACATATCCCAACTATAAAATAATTTATGGTCCCTAACGACAAAATTAATGGTCCATAAAGGGAGAAGATAAAGTATCTTTGGGAGCACAGGTGTGCCTGAGATCATACAAATAGTTGGTGAAAGCTACAGGCTGTAGTACATCAACGGAAGTTATCAACTAACAAAGTAGGGATTTTCATGGTTGTATCTAAAATCTGAGTCATATCCTTCGTTAAAATTTGAAGGTGAGGAGAAGGTTACCTTTCTATCATTTTTCTCGAAAAAAAAATTACTTTTTACATGTAACCCCTCTCTTTATACATTAATTCAATGTGAAAATTCCTTTTTTTATATAGTAGTAATTAAAGATTTCTCATAACCTAGAAATTCCCTCTAATTATCGCAACCAGATTTATGACAAGCTTCCGTAACTTATGGAGGGTACTATGACAATTGCTAAATACATTGGTCAATTCAATGAATTAGTTATAAGGTGTGCGATTATTGATAACCGCAAACACCGCATGGCAAGACACCATAATGGCCCATGAGCTAACATAAAGGTGAAGCTAGTATTGTATCGATTAGAGACTCTTGATGAAGCTTTGCTTAAATGTCTACAATTAGAGAAAGCCATCATTCTGCAAGCTAGATGCCCAACTCGCAAGCCAGAGGGTTGACAACCTAACCATCTACTTGTTCTTTGTACATCTACAACATTACCCTAAAAATTTGAGGAAGGAAATAAAGAGGCCCAAGATAGTACTCCCAAAAAATATATAGATCAAATTGAATGTTTTAGATATCACAAGCAAGATCAACTATGCAAATAAATTCCCTAGTCATGGCTAGAATCACTGCAATATTGGGGAACCTATCTATGAGGCACCTTTTTATTTTCTTTAAGCTGAACCATGGAAGACTCTACTGATCACTTACAGCCTCCACTGATCAACTAGTATATGATAAAGTAGAGGTGCATGTATGTCATTCTCCTGCTCGCTACCTCAAAAGAAGAAATGGAGGAAGACGAGGCATCGAGCTAATGTACGATATTACACTGTGGAACATTGTGATAGGGTAGTTGCATGCCCTTATCATTGAAGATGGTAGTAGCATGAATATATCCTCTAATAAGCTTGTAGAGAAATTTAATTTGAAAGCAATGCCACAATGAAAGCCCTACAAGGTTCTCTGTGTTATTTTTGGCTCTATGATAGAAATATTACACTTCAAGGAAAGGCCACACATACACTCTAAAGATAAATGGAAATGATCTCACCCTTTACCACAAAAGGATTTTATTTTTTTCACCAAGAAAAAGTTGAACAACCTAAAAGAAGCCTCCAATTGCTACCATCATATACATATGGCTTTCAATCTTAACAATCAAACAACTTGTGATACCCCACATCAATTTGTCAAGAACCGAATTCCTCAAGCTAGGGGAATTGATGCATCTAAGGATTTCCATATATGCTAGTCATTCAAATTAAAGATTCAAGTTCCTGTTAAAAGGTCTTACTAGGGTAACCCAAATGAAGAAAAATTGCTAAGGTTTAAAAGTTTGTATTTTGAAGTTCATCTCAAGCAACATTAGAAAATGCCATCCAACCACTTATACCCAAAAAAAGAAAAAGAAAATGCAATCCAACTCATATCAGTCCCCCAAAAAAAAAACTTCATCAACATCAAAATAATTAAAATATATATTTGTAAATACTTCCATGACATTATGCATCGAGTTAGGTTTCTAATGTATCCTAAATCATCCAAAACGGGGGTCACATGAAGAGGCTTATTAAGGATTTATCGAAGACATATCGATGCAGATAAACTTGTAGAAAATTATGAAAATAGCATTATGTATAAAGGATGAATTTTTCTTTTATTTTTTCAATGTTTTTATATTTCTTTCTTCTAAAAACTCATATTAAATGTCAGATTTCTAATAGGAGTTAGGAGTCCAATTTTATTTAATTATTAATATTCATCCCTTTAATTTTTTTAGGAAACTTGTATCCTAGGAAGGCTAGTGTCTAATTTTAGTTATTTGATGTCTTTTATTCGTTCATTTTCTTTGGGAAATTTGTATTCTATGGAAAGCGGTTTATTTAGTTATTTATTTAATATTTATTCCATTATTTTCTTTTGGAAACTTGTATTCTATGGGAACCAAGAATTCCTTATGAGTTATCGCTATAGGAGATCATATCTATAAATGTTGAAGCTAATCTAGATTCCTAGTTTATCTATATCTTTTAAGAGTATGTTTATTTAGCAGTTTAAGTCTATCGTTATTTCTTTTCTCTATCTAGTTAATAAAATATATCTAGGTGATGAGTCTATCTTTTATATGTTTATCTTTTAGTTATTCTTATCATTTCTAAAGCTACTATTATAAATACTTGTTGATTCTCCTTTATATGGTGTAGCCAAAATTAGTAATTTTTTTTTAGTTTCTTCTCCTTTGTAGTTTGCTCTCTCTTTATATAAAGTGTGTGCTTTCACTTTTGCTACTAAAGCTAGTAGCGACATTTCCCCTTCTACACCATAACTCCCACAATGCTCTATTCAATTGTTTGGATCTCCAACATAGGCCTTTACTTCTAGCCCAACCCCTGGCCTCACAACTAGTACTTTGATTATCGGATTTGCTAGATCTTCGATAATATCTACCACTTCCCACTTCTTTGATAGTGGCCCATCTTTGTCGATTTTTTAGAAGCCAACATCTTCTCCGCCACCTATGTCTTCATCTCCATTGGTTTTTTTCATTCCTAATTCTCTTAAAGTCAAACTATCAATCGAACCCTAATGGCAGCATTTAATGGCTTAATCAACCCCTCTTACCCCATGTTAGATGGAAAAAATTTGATCATTCTATTATCCAAATAAAGGTTCTCTTTAGTTATCAAGAAATTCTTGATGTTGTTGGAGTTACTAAACTTGAGGAGAATCCCACCGATGCTTAATGACAAGCCTACAAAGAGAACAAGAAGAAAGGTCACAAGGTATTATTTTTCATTCATCCAGGTGTCAATGACATAGTGTTTAAGAAGATCTCTAGTTCGCCAACTACTACAAAGCAAGTACGGGATATTTTAAAATGATCCTCTGAAGGAGTTGAGACGGCCAAAAATCTTCTATCAAAGCTTTTATAAAGGATGAAGGAGAAACCGATCGAGCAAGCTTTCCCAAGCCAAGCTTCTATCAATTGGGAAGAGTGATGGAGATACTAGTGCTACAAAAGGCCATAGCAGAGGTCAGGGTAGAGGCTAGCAACATAATTATAGAGGATGTAGAAGCACTAATGGTCATAGTAAAATAAATGGCCTGATTTAGGTCAAGAAAGTTCACAAAGAGAATGTGGACGATGGTGAGGAAGATATGGCAAGTTAAATTTTAAATGCTACAATTGTTATAGTTATAGGCATTATGCATTTGAGCATAGATTTAGAAAATACAATTAGCCTGGATAATACGCTCATTTTGCACAAGAATAGATGATGCAGAATGTCATAATCTCTTCATGGTTTCTTCAAAAGAGGAATATGCAAGTAAAAACACTTGATTTCTTAACATTGGTTCCACCAACCTTTTCATTGGAAACAAGATGTTTTTGTTGATTTGGATGAATCAGTGTAAGCTATAGTTAGATTTGCATGTGATAGTATGGTCCCAATAATATATAAACTAAAAAATGGTGCACATATTTCTAATTTATTTTTTTTCTTCCTATCATGAAGAGTAATTTACTCCATCTAGGATAACTTATTGAAATGAGATACGACATGTGTGATGCGTGTCGTAGCACACCAAAATTAACCCTACTCACTACTATATAGATAGGATTAGTCGGGATCGTATCCGCAGGAATCTTAGTTGATTGTTTTGAAAATATAAAAAAAAAATTAAGAAAGAAGCATGAAAAATAAAATTACTTTTCATTAATCTAATAAAGAAGCATACATAAAGAAAAGAAATAAAATTATGATACAAGACAACTAAATCAAGTTGATCTTCTTGCTGTGCCCGATGGTGGATGTGTCTCCTTGAATCCTTCATCTTCCTCCGTGCAGACAGTGACAGGATGGCTGGAAGGTTTGGTACAGAAACTTCAAGAAAAAAGATTGATGGAAGCGGATATGTAACAAAGAAATGGTAGCGGTACTAGGATTAGAACCTCTCCTAGATTTGATGGGATGTGGAAAAGGGATCTATGGAGGAATATGTTGTGCTAGGGTTAGTACCTCCCCTAGACTTATGAAGAAGAGGAAGAGGGAGAGAGAAAGAGAGAAGCTTGAAGAGAACTTAGGTGTTGGCTTCCTTGAAAAAGAAGGAGGCCTTGGGGTTCTATTTATAGAGTGAGGAGGCTAGGATTTCATGAAAAGAGAGATGGGAGTGTGAATAAGGATCCTTAGATTTTCATATTGATTCTCTTCTGTTGATCAATAAGTCGTGTTCACACTTAGTTCTATTTATCTTTTAATCTGGACCTTTGATTGGAGAGGTTGCTTCTTGACCCTTGATCTTTAAGTTACGTTCACACTGAAAAAAGAGCTGATTGCTTGGTTCACTCAAATCTGAACCAATTTGAGTCCAAATTGAATCGTATGAATCTAAACTCCCAACTACCTGCAAAATAAACTAGATAGCATTAAATTCTTAATAAAATAATATTAATGATTACAATATTTAGTGCCTCTAGCGTCCTAAATTAAGTATTCATCAATACGGTTGGACAATAAGTATATTGCCATTTTTGATGACAGCGGTAACTTCATTCTAAAGGCTCCATTGTTAAACAATCATATGTTTCCAACAGAAATTAAAAATAATCTTTATCATTGCTTGAATGCTATTGTAAAGGATGAGCAAGGTTGTGGTATCTTAGAATTGGTCATTTAAATTTTTAGAGTCTAAATTTACCTACTCAAAAGAATATAGTACATCATCCTGAACAATTTTGTGAGGGATGTGTTTTTGGAAAGCAATGTAGAAGACAATTCTTAGGAAAAAATGCTTTGTGTGCCTCAAAACCACTAGAACTAGTACATTCTGATGTTTGTGGTCGGATAAAATACTTCATCCATTAGGAAAAAATAAAGCTTTCTCACTTTCATATATGATTTTAGTAGAAAATATGAGTTTATTTTTTGAAAAGAAAGTCTGAAGTTTTTGATAATTTCAAGCATTTCAAGGCACTGGTTGAAAAGCAAACAGGTTATTTTCTCAAGGTTTTGAGAGCTACTGGTGGATGTGTATATACTATCAGATAATTTGAGGACTATTTTATAGATCAAGAAATTGAGTAGTCACTATTCCTCATACGCCATAGCATAATAGAGTACCAAAGAGAAAGAATGAACCACCATGGTAATGACCATAAGCATGCTTAAGGCCAATTGTCTGCCAAATAATTTTTTGGCTGAAGTTATTTCATATGTTGTTTATTTGTTTAACAGATCTCCTATAAAGCATTTCCAAGTATTTAGCTTGGTTGCCTATGTTCATATTTCTAGTGAAGGAAAAAGGTGGTTGACAAAGGAGGGAAGGTTGTATTTGTTGGCTACAAATTTAGCTATGGATACAAGCTAAATAATACCATTGCAAACAAAATGATTATAAGTAGAGATGTCATCTTTAATGAAGAAGGCACACAACACTAGGATGAAGTAGTGCAGCAAGTAATACTTGTATTTAAAAAAAAAAAAGAATCCTCTCCTAATTGAACTTGAAGATGAAGCTTTTCAAGATGCAATCCCCATATCAAACAAAGAGACAAAAGCAACCTCTTTAGTTGAAGCTTCAATAATGCATGCCCCACTTAATGAGAAGCCAAAAAGAGGGTGACAACCATCCTCATGGCTAAGATATTTTGAGAGAATTGATGATGATACAATTAATGATGATGGAGAATTAGTTCACTTTGTAATGTTTACATATGGTCCTCATACATATGATGAAGCAACCAAAACTAACAAATCAATAGAAGCCATGAATGAGGAGATAAAGATGACTTAAAGAAATGACACATGCAAACTCACAAATATTCTACAAGGACGTTAAGCAATCGATGTGAAGTGGGTTTTCAAGATAAAAATCAAGCCAAGTGGGGAAACTAAATGGTACAAGATGAGATTGGTAGCAAAAAGCTATGAGCAGACTTGATTATCAAGAGGTATTTTCTCCGGTTGTCAAAATAGAGATTGTGAGACTATTTATTTCTTTAACTGCACAAAAACATCAATAGTTCACTAGATGAAGAAGTAGGGCTGAAATCAAATCGGATACTAGCATATCCGTATCCATATTTGTTTTGTCTGATGAATACAACTATGATACGAATATTATTCAGATGAAAAAATTTATATCCATATTTATTTTAAATGAATACAGATATAATTCAAATATTAGAAGTATAGATATAATTATGGATATAACTTAAATAATTAAATTTATAACTATAGAATCAAGGATATTACTAAATATATGATAAATCAAGTTAATAATATATTTATATATTATATATTTTTTAAAAAAATTAATAAGTGATATATAAAATTATATAGGATTATATGTAGATTCGGATATTTGGATATGAATTGGATAGTTATTTATCTAAATTCTTTTTTTTATGAATATAGAAACAAATATGGATGTTAGTCAAATCCTAAAATTTCTATCCATATCCAGATTGATTGGATACAAAAATAAATTCAGATGGATAATATCCATACCACTTTCACCCTTATGAAGAAGTGTATGTTAAGCAATCACCAGGTTTCATGAAGAAAAGGATGAAGAAAAAGTGTATCAATTGAAAAAAGCTTTATATAGGGTGAAGTAAGCTCCAAGAGAATAAAATGGGCACATTTATTACTAGAAATAAGGACTTCACTGACGAAATTTTTTGATGAAATTTTCTGACGGATGTGATCCATTAGAAATTTTTGGTAGATCACTGATAGATTACCATAAAAAATGGAGCAACAAAATAAAATTGACATGTCTCAAAATCTCTGATAAATTTTTGATGAATTATTTGTTAGAAATAATTCCATAAAAAAATTCATTAAAAATATTTTTTAAGAAAATTCAAAAATATAAAAAATATTTGTGATCGATTTAGTGATAAATTATTTGTCAATAACATTTCTAATGAAATTTTCATCAGAAGCATAATTTTAATAATTTTTAAATTATTGAAATAGTTGTTCCCACAAAAAGATGATCAGAAATATTTTAACAAATTAAAGTAGATTTTGTGACAGATAATCTATCAAAAATTGGTATTACAAGTTTTTTTTAAAAAAATAATTTATAATAAGTGGATGAAAGGATTTGAACTCAAAATCATTAGAATAGTTGTTCTAACAGAAAGATGGTTAGAAATATTTTAACAAATAGAAGTAGATTTTATGATAGATAATCTGTCAAAAATTGGCATTGTAAGTTTTAAAAAAAAATAATTTATAATAAGTGGATGAAAGGATTTGAACTTCAAATTCTTGGATAGCCCATTCACTACCTTAGCACTAAAGCCTAATCAATCTTTATTTATATTATGATTGATAGAATATTTATACCATCTAAACCCTTACATATAAATCCAACTCAAAATCCTTACCCATCGACTAAACTTTCCTATTTGGCCGCTGCATCAAGTGGAGGATTAGGAGACCTAGGGCTCGTCATCGAAGGTGAAGGGTGGTGTTGTCGAAGGCAAAGAGTGATCTCCATTACCGTTCTTCAAGTGGCCTCTGGTTCACCCTCTCTTGCGCTAACTCTCCATAGTCACCATCGTCAGTCTCCATCACAAGATTTCGAAAAGGGGCTATGGCAGCGCTTATATAACAGCGGTTTGAAAAATCACTGTCATATAACTTTTTGAGATCTACATGGCTGCGATGATAATTTTATGAAAAAATATCATTTTACCTCTCAAATTGAAGTTTTAAAGAAATTTAGTTGATACTTTTAAACAATTTTGGATTATTACGTGAACCTGTAATAGTAAAATTAAATTTCAAGTATATCTTTACTATTTATTATCTAAATAATTATCATTAAAGTATCCTCACAAAAGATCATCTCGATCCGATAGCCCTAGCTTTGTCGATCATTAAAATTTAATTTCGACGATCACGAACGACCGCATAATGATCTGATAGATAAAGACTATTGATGGATCTAAAAATTTATGATGATGATCTTGATAATATTTGTAGCATACTATCAAAATTTTCATTAGCATAGTCAATTTAGTACAGAATGATTTTGATCGTTAAATAAAAAATGAGTGATCACAAGGTCAATGGACATCTGATTGAGATAATTTTTAAATAATATTTATTAATATTTTAATTATTTATATGGTGGTGATCATAAAATTCAAACCATGCATATATATTAGAATCTACTTGAGTACATCTTACAAAAGCATAAGTATAATTACTTGAGAAATTTAAGAATGAGTAACAAGTGACATATAGTTTTAGATCGTTCATATATGCACAGTTTGAATTTTATGATCACCATCATATAAATAATTAAAGTAGTAGCAAAGATTATTTATCTAAAAAAATACCTTAATCAGATGTCGTTTCACCTTTTGATCGATTATTTTTTATTTAATAATTGAAATCATTTCATACTAAATTAACCATGATAATGATGTCTGATTGAAGTAAAATTTTGATAATATCCTACAAATATCATTGAAATTATCATTATAAATTTTTGAACCCATCAGTGGTCTCTATCTATCAGATCATCATGCGACTGTTCGTAGCCATCAAAATCAAATTTTAATGATCGACATAGCTAGGGCTATCGGATCGAGATGATCTTTTATGATGATATTCTAATAATAATTATTTAGATAATGAATGATGAAGATGTATTTGAAATTTGATTTACTATTACAGGTTCACGTAATCATTCAAAATTATTTGTAAGTATCTACTAAATTTCTTTAAAACTCCAATTTGAGGTGTAAAATAATATTTTTTTTGCTAAATTATCATTGTAGTCATGTAGATCTCGAAAACTTATACGAAATCAAAAAAAAAAAATTGCCTAAATCTGACCTCTGGATCAAAAATTATGGCCTTTAGAAGGAAAGTGGGAAGAGTATAAATATATATAAAAAAGATGATAGCAGAATGTGAGGGGTAGCTTTTTGGTGAAGTCAAGCACCAAACCTGAGCAAGGGCCTAGGTTCAAATCCTACAAGAGACATTGATCGTGCAATATTATTTTTTGATCATCCATCATTGATCGATCGTTGACCGCTGCCGTAGCTAAAAAAATTATGGCCATAAATTATTTATGGTAGCAGTTATAGCCATTGCTAAAAAATCACTACTGTCGAAAGCCTATGGTGATGGCTGCAATGGCAGCGGTTAAACAATCACTGCCATAAGCTACGGCAATGATTTTTTAGGCTATGGCAGTGATTTTAAACCACTGTCATAAGCCATTTTTGTAGTAGGATCTTCTCAATCTCCTTAAAGGAGGAAGGAAGAAGGTGAAGGGCAGTACTACTTAGTTGTCGTTGTCTGGTATCCAATATTGCCACTCTTTGAGTGGCCTTTGGTTTACCCTCTCTCGTGCTGGCTCTCCATAGTCCCATCGCTGGTCTTCATCACAAGATCTTCTCTATCTCCCCAGAGGAGGAAGGGAGAAACAACCCTAATCATTGTCTTCAACAAGGTTAGCTCTCGATTTCTCATGATCTTGACTATTTTCCTCTTGGATCCATAAAAATATTCTATCCATAAAAGAAATCAATCTATTCCAAGGGATCAGAAATATTTCACTTTTGGCATAGATTCTCCATGGATGCATTTTCTGGGCTCTGGGAGTTCTTAAAGCTTTCTGCTACTTCTGGTGTCATTCTATGGTCAGTCTATTATGCTCGTACTTTAGGAGAATAGCACTTGTAAAATCTTAAGTTACATCCTGATTGATTGCTTGTACAATGCCTCATAGGGTCTAAAATTTATCAACTCCAAGATTACATGCAATGCCAGAATATGAAATAATTGATTAAGAAGCATAGGGTTAGCAATTTATTAACCAAGCTTGAGTCTAGTCTGAATTCATTTGGACTAACCTTAAAAGAATGTAGAATAAGAAACTGAGAGAGAGGAATTTGCACTGGCCAAATAAAGAGCGGGGTGGGGTACCATCGACAGCAAGCTCATTGAAGCGCTTCTTGAAGGTGAACTGGCCAGCAGCCCCATCAATCTTGGTAAGTGATAGCAACCACATCATCTTCTGCAACATCCATCAGATTCGGGACGACATGCTTCATAATAACGATGAGTCAACCATCCAATAAAGCCGAACTACTTCTTCAACTTTCGAGCCAGCAACTTCACTAAGTCCAGTGATTGTCCTAGATCATTAATCCATAGAGGCCAAAATGGTCCACACTAAGTCCGATGATCCTCATGAATCATTAATCTATTTGAAATGTACTTAATCTATTTCTATTGTATTTAAGCCGACCCAGTTAATATATTTAAATCCATTGGAAATCTATTTAATATATTTATCCTATGTATTCTAATTTGATCTATTTAATAAATGGTTTGTATAGATCAGATCAGATTATTTGTATAATGAACAAATTGGATTCAAATCAGAATTTTAATTTTATTAATCTTAATAGATTGATGAATTTTTTATCCAATTCATATTTAATCCAACTTAATCTAATTGTCAATTCTATCTTAGCAATAGTTCAAGATGGATTGAATATAAATTTTAAATCTAAAATTTTACTTGTCACCTAGCTAATTTGCTTGAAAACAAAATTATCTTGATTAAAAAAATTAAAAAAAAAGATGAAGTTTGGAATATGGGTTTTCTCCCTCATCCTGTTCCCCATTCTTTGGACAATATTCGGCTGCTCCAAGCCTCCCACCCGATTGAGACTTTTGAGAATGGAAAAAAAGAAAGGAAATACCAATGCAAAACCCTAGCCATCATCTAAGCTTCCTTGTTCGGCTACTCCAAGCCTCCACTCAGTTGGGACTCCTGAGGATGGAAAAAATAGAAAAAAAAAAAGGAGAAAATATAAAAAAAATTAATAAAAATAAAAAAATGAAAAAAATTCAATGGTAAGATCTTTTCCCACGTAGATGATCATTTTTTTTTTCCACTTCTTTTTCTTTTTATCATGGGAAAGGAGAGCACTTGAGAGAGAGATTAGAAGGTTTCTTAGGTTCCGATTGGGTCTTTTTCTCAAGCATATGGGATGTCATGTGAGCTGTGACGGTGAGAGTTGGTTTCTTGAGTTTAATCTCGGTAGAAGCATGATATTTTATAGGATTTGAGAACATTTGATCGAAAGAATTTTTATTTGGCTATAAAGTTTTCAATTTATGGGGCTCTGTTCTCATGATAACAATGCGGGGCTAGCTGAAGGGATTGCCGGTGGCCGTTATTTTCGGTGCAGGGATGGCAGAGGCGGACGCTCCTCGTAACTCCTCTATCTTTCTCTCTCCACCATCTTTCTCTCTCCACCATCTCATCCCAACCCAGAAAGCTGCCCGTTCGCCATCTCCACCTGTTCCCCATCGCAGGCCAGCCCCAACGCGCGCCTCCTCCAAGCCGGGCCCGACTTTCGCCATTACTTGCTGTGGCTTCTGGTTCCGAGGCGGGACACGATGCTAGAACGACTACAATTCTGAGTTCTTTGTCAACGATGTGAAAGTGAGCTGATGGAGCAGAGGTAGCAAATTCTGGATTCATGGCTCATGTGGGTTTGCTTTGTTCATATCCTTCGCATCTGTTAAACGTTTGAAATTTTTTCTCTGGGAAAATGGAAACTGCAATCTGGTGTATTTAGCTATCCTTTTAAAGAAAAAGGAAGCCACATGATGTTGCCACTCAGGGATTTTAAAGCTTTTCCTTCAATATTGGTTGCTGGTACGGAATTTTTACTCCAACTATATATGCATTCCTGCCAATCATATTGTACTGTTCTTCTGACTCCAGGAATTATTGTTTGTCTTCTTCACTATATTGCTGTGCTCAATTTTTGCTCACACTCAACTTCTTCCTCACCTATATGGCTTCTCGTTCTCACACTACATATCATCAACTACTATTGTTGGTTAGTGGGTCACTGCTATTATTCATCATCATACAGGGTACCCTGCAAGTAACTCTTCTATTAACAGGATATTTAACTTCAACATCTATCTTCAAGGACCTCAGCCATCAAAGACATTTCATAAGCATGCTTTCTATCTTAGCACTGCTGGTTCTGCATCCAGATATTTTGTGTTTAGCTTTTCCAAACTTGCTCTGTTCCTCACATAGTATATTCCACTCCCAAGTTTCCTACACTGGTTCTCTGGAGCATCAACCTTTTATGCTTACAGGCCCTGCTGCTTCATATACAATTGCCTGTCTTATGTTTCATACATATTCAGTTCTTTTACAGTCTCATTGCAGGTTCACATACAGGACAACATACTTGGATTTTTGGCACTGTACATCTTTGTTTTCAGTTCTTCCTTGTACGCTCTGTTGTAATAGTGCTTTACCTTTTTATTCTTGTAATTTCTATTGTTGCGTCTCTTGATTTCTTCCCATATCGAGGGTTGTATATGATGTTACTTACACTCTTTTCCTTTTAATATAGCTTTGGCTCTGTTTCTTACCAAAAAAAAAAAAAAAGGAAAAAGGAAGGAAAAAATAAAACCTTATATTTACCCATCTTGTTCATGCATAAATTTTTTCACTAATATCTTGTTTATATCTATTCACTTATATTTATCCGAGAAAGTCAAATTTATATCTTTCTTTTGTGCTAAGGGATATGTGACATTTGTTCTAGGTCTTACCCTGGGTTGTCTTTTTCTTCCTAGATTGATCTGATATGTTGAAGTTATGTACATCACCTGAATTAGGTCTCTTACAGTTTGCTTGGGGAATTAAATGAAGTGATTGGAGAAAGCTAAGGCACTATAATCTTGTATGTCTCTCTGCTCTTCTCCTTCCCTTACATTTTGCTCATTATTATTTTAATGTAGGTAACAAGTTAAATTCCAGGTGCTTCCATCTTGCGGGTGGTAGAGCCTCTGGATCATGTCCCTCCGTGGGGATTCTAGCGAGCAATGAATAAGCTTGGTTTGGTGGTGGAAATTGAGATTGAAAGTTATGGATTATTCAGGGAAAACCAACAACATGCCATCTTTAAGCCATGCTCTTCTTCTGACATATCCAAAGTAAATCCTGCAATTTGAGGAGATGCTCAACAAATGGATGGAGAAGTGCTTGCAGGTAGAGACTACGAAGATAGATGTACAAGTTGTGGCTCAGAGATGATGGCCCAAATTCCTCGTTTATTTGAAGCTTGGGCATGCTTTTCGTCTCCCCCTTTTGATGGGAATGGTCCTCTAATTATTAATTGACTAGGTGTTTGATATTTTGAATTGAATATTTATATATATAATGCATTTTTATAAGCATGTAAAGAATTTTTATTATATGGTATTGGACATATTTTAATGTACTTGATGGTAAATTTTGGATCTTGAATATGTAATTGATTGAATATTAATAGATGAATCTCGATATTTTGTTTTATTAAATTTGATATTCATTTTTGGTTGGTAAATTTTTGATGGATTTTTGATAGATTTCTAATGGATTTTTGATGGATTTCTCACTTGTAAATTTTGTGACGGATTATTTATCAGTAAATCGAAAGAAATTCAAATACAATAATGATAGATTTCTGATAGATATTTTATTAGAAATTTTTCTGACAAAAAATTTATCAGTATGGATGCAAAATCGTAAAAATTTTTTTGATAGATAGTTTGTCAAAAAAAATTTCTAACAGCTATCTATCAAAAATTTCTGTCATAATTATATTTTCTGATGAAAAATAATATCATTGGATGATGTGTAAAGCATATTTCTGATGGATTATCCATCATAAATCTGGTAGAAATGTTTCTAATGGATACGATCTGTCAAAAAAAATTATTAACATGGTTTTTTCTAACAACTAAGAATCTATCAGAAATATATTTTTTGATAGATTTTATAGATTTTTCTAACGAAATCATCCATTAGTGAAGCCTTTATTTCTAGTAATGATTGATATGCTCTTCCAAGAAAATGGGCTTGAAAAGTACTTGTGTGTGCATACCTTATATGTAAAAATTAGAGGTTCCGGTGATATACTAATCATGTGTCAAGCAACAAACCCTAGCATGATTGAAGAATTCAAACGAGCAATAGCGAAAAAGTTTAATATGATCGATTTGGAAATGATAACATATTTCTTGGGATTGAGATTGTGAAAAGCTAAGATGGAATTTTTCTCTTTCAAAAGAGATATGCTGCAGAAACATTGAAGTTCGGTATGTTCGACTACAATCCTATGCACACCCCAATAGTTGTAACTAAATTATCCAAAGAATCTATTGGTCAGTTGTAGATTGTAAGATCTGCAAGAGATTGTTGGTATCTTGAGGTATATAACCTGCACAAAGCCTAGTATAGCTTATAGAGTTGGTTTGACAAGCAAGTTTATGGAAGCACCTTAACAATTAAGGATGGCAAAATCGATCCAACTCGTTGGGTATGCACCCTACCCAAATCTGGTCAAATCCGAAAAATAGAATTTGACCGGATTTGGATTCAGGTTTGGATTGTTAGATGTATGTCCTAGAAGCTAATATGGCTGACACATTGTAATAAATTTAGGACACAATTTTATACTTTATACATTGATTTGATCAATAAAAGGATAAGTTTATTTTTTATTCAAGTATGTTGTGTCCTTGAATCGTTCATGAAATTAACTTTCAATATATATTCTCAAAGAGTTGAGGATTAGAGACATGTATTTAATTCCTAAATACTTTTGATCATAGAATCATCATGAGGATGGTGATCGATCCGGATAGATCGATGCATAGATTACTTCTTTCGGAATAGATGAGTCTCTAGTCTACAGTATAGAGACACTGGATGATGAGTGCAGGTAGTTGTTAGAGAACAACTAGTACTGAGCATGATCATACGAGAGATCACTTGAATTTTTATTCGATCGTCAGTAATTGTCTTGATGCTATAGTTGTGTAAATGATCCTTTGATCTGAGATGGTATGACTGCTCGCAATGAGGTTGCTGGAGTTTAACTAACATATAAACATGGCTCTCAATAAGCCCTTGTAGTAGATGTTGGTGACAGTTGATCCACTGTAGGGGTAGGATGTGTATCAAGATGGGATCTATCAACCTTGATGAGAGAAGTAGTCCTATGAGATTTGAGAAGCTATGTTCAAAAGTCTGTGGCTACAGCAATGTGATTGATGAAAAAAAATTTCTATAGAAATCATAATTAGACTTAAGCTGATCAAATCATCATATGACTGATGTTTAGGTTTGACAATTTATCTATGATCTGCCATCTAGTCAGGACTCACGATAGAGGGATTGAATCACACGTTAACTACATCTTGAGGTTCTTTTTAGTTCTACTGGATTGTCACTACATACTACTAGGTATCACTAGTAGATTGTGAGAGCTCATTAGGATTATTCTGGATCAACAATCTTTGATAAGTTAGAGTGAAATTGTTCTGACTCATTGAAAAGAGTTTTAATAATACTTTGATAGAGATCATTGTATATCTCACTATCAGATAGAATTAAACCTATAAGGTCACACAACAAAGGGATTAGACCTGGAATAAGCAATCAAACTTATGAAGTGTCAATTGGGTTTAGAGAAATCCGATTGGGTTTAAGATAATCTTGGTAGCACATTGTTGGACCTAATTTTTTTTTTTTATATTTGATTTTCTTATTTGATAAGATAATTCAAACTTAATTGCTTGCTAATAACCTAAATAATTAGATTCATTAGACTCCAATTATTGGGTGTCTAAAGTTTTGGATCAAATGAATTAAGGGTGCAAGTCTCTAATTAATTTTTTTGATAGTTAAGTTGGGGCGCTACCTTAATTTGATTAAGTTGGGCGTGACCATGCTTTAGAGGGCGTATGAATCCCTATTGGGGAGTCCTTTGGGTGCACTTTGGGGTGTGATTTAGTAGGTGCAAGGGCTCCAAGAATTGATGCCTAATAGGTTTCCTAAAGGAAGTTAAATAACTTAAATTATTAAGAAACCTAATGCAAGTAAGACTTGTATCATGAGATTGAATAGGATTCAATCCTTATGTCTATTTAAAGGGGCCTCTCCTAAAGTCTTTAAGCATCACAACCAGCAGCCCACGCCCCCTATTGGAGTGCCCATGCCCTCCCTTCCTCTCTCCCTCTCTTCTCCCTTGGGCATCCCACACGCCCCACCCTTAGGCTTCCCACTTCTTCATGCCCATAAGGGCTTTGGGCATCCCCTTTGAGTGCTAGTTCTTGGTGCTTGGTAGCAGCATATTCAAGGGAAGAAAGGTAAGGAAAGAAGAGAAGAAAAAGATCAAGAAAAGAATTAAAGAGTTGATCATGATCCAGACTTCATTCAGATCCGCAGGCTGAATTTTTTTAGAGAAAAAAAATCAATCTTAAGAGGGCTGTTCCAGGCTGATCCCAAGTGGATATCCGTAAAGGTCGGACACTTGCACGGCTAAGAAAAAATCTATTCTCTTCCAAATCCATAATGAAGAAAAGAATTACGAAATAGGTATGTGATTCGATCACATGTTAAAATTCAGCATATGTTCAATTTCAGCATATGAAGTAGATCTTTGTAGTTTATGTTTTACGCATGCATGATTTAGATTAAAAGAAGTTTTAATCTTCTATTCCGCTGTGGTGTTTAGAAAAATTTTTTTTGAAATACATATGCATGCCCCAACATGAAAATTCCAACAAATTTAATTGATTTCGTTAGCTTACCTGGTCAATTTATTGGTGTCTAAGAAAAGCAACGGGAGGACCCCCACCGATCTTCACTTATTTGATCAATTTGAAAGATTGGATCATGAATAAGGTTACTTAGCGATTTGGTTTAGCCTATGCCAATTAGATCGATCATATGATGACTGATTAGATGAGACCTAAACCTAAACCTCCCCATAAATATTAAGTCCATAGGTCTTCCACCATTGTAGATGTGCGGACGTACTACTAGTGTTGATTGTTCTTGATTGGTTATAGTAGTTTACTTGCATCGAAAACACGCAACCACTCTATTAGCAAAGAGTTACTCCAGGGTAAAGATAGGTGAGGGATCCAATAATGGCCTTGCACCTACTTATAAACGATGGATTGGGCTTAAGGAGTGTGGTCAATAACTGTTAGGTGAGCCCATATGACATAGAGATCAAGTCGCTGCAACATGCTTAGAGAAGCATCTGGGAAAGAGTTATCTACGCATCAGTGTGCATACTACCAGTAACTGTTAGGTGAGGTATATAGCATCGATGGAATCACAGCACCCACTAGGAATCTTTTTATCGCGATAGAATTTTTGTTTCCCATCCGAAAAGTGGAGGGATCTGAAAAATTAGTGGGAGTCATTGTTTGCATTTTAAAATCTCTAGAAGCAAATATAATATTAAAGTATAAAAGTTTAATTGAAATCTCTACTCTAGCAGTTAAATCATGTCAGCCTCCAACCCTCTAGCCTGCATCTTTGAAATCAATCGTTTGATCAGAACTAATTACAAAGACTGGTTCAAAAATCTCAGGATTGTCCTGACCTCAGAAAAATTAGGTCATATACTCGACCAGGAACCTA
This sequence comes from Elaeis guineensis, assembly GCF_000442705.2. Lineage (NCBI taxonomy): Eukaryota > Viridiplantae > Streptophyta > Magnoliopsida > Arecales > Arecaceae > Elaeis > Elaeis guineensis. The sequence continues at coordinate 24,012,081 of NC_026008.2, read as the reverse complement.
TAATCAAAATCTTCGTGTACAAATATAAATTTCAAATTCTAAAATCAAATTTCAAATCTAAATTTTTTGTATGAAAATAAGTTTTAAATTATAAAAATAATTTTCAGATTTAATATACAAACATATATCTCATATATGCATGTAAAATTCAGGTCCAAATAAAATTCAGATCAACACATGATATCATATATCTCATATACTAATCATGAATCATATTGAAAATAAATTTTGTGACCTAAATATACAATCACATATCTCATATATGAATTATGAATCAGGTCAAATAAAATTTTAGATTTATGCATGCATCTACATATCACGTGAATATAAATTAGAAATCATTCTAGATCAAAATTTAGATCTATGCATGCTTAGACATATCATCTATATGTTCTAAGATCCAATCAAAAATAAAATTTCAGATTTAAAATATTCATCTATACATCTCATGTATCAAGAAAAAATCAGATTTTAAAATTCTTTTCAAAATATGTATGCAAATCTATAGTATTACCAAACCATCCTACTACTGAGCAAGAGCTGCTTTTGAAAAATAAACGGATGAAGATAGTTGGGTCAAGTGCTATATACTGGCATCTATGTCAAACGAGTTGTAAAATCAACATGAGTATATGCCTACTGCCAGGGCTATGATCACTCACCTGCAAGAGTTGTATGGTGAGCAGAGCCGTACTGCATACTTCGAAGTATCCAAAAAACTCTTCAACTTAAAGATGCGTGAAAGGCAGTCAGTCCATGAGCACTGTATGACAGTGATCAAGGACATTGAGGAGCTTAGAAAGCTCGGGCTTGATATGAAAAAAGAATTGCAGATGGATTTAATCTTTTAATCCCTTACAAGTTTATATAGTCAATTTATTATAAATTTTCATATGAACAAACTTGATTGCACTATATCCGAATTGGTCAACATATTGGTCACTACGAAAGAAATCCTAAAGAGTTCAAGGGGCACTGTTCTCGCTGTGGAGCGGATTTCTTTCAAGAGAAAGTCTACTGGAAAGAAGAAGACTAAATCCACTAAGAAGCAGAAGAAAAAGAGTAAGCCAAAGAAAGACGTTCCTAAAAAGGTCGAAGTAAAGAGAAAGTATTTCTACTATGATGCTGAAGGCCATTGGAGGAGGAACTATCTTCTCTATTTGGAGAGCCTAAAGATCAAAAAGGATGATATACTTTCAGAAGATATGCTCATAATTGAATCCAACCTCACGGTTTCTTCTATTTCTAGTTGGATATTGGACTTTGGTTCGAGTGCTCATATATGTACTTCAACACAGAGTCTAATAGAAAGTAGAAGGTTGAGGGAAGGTGACATGATTCTTTGGGTCGGCAATAGAGCAAAAATTACTGTAGAGACCGTTGGCACTTATCCTCTTCGATTATCATCTGATTTTAGATTAGATTTAAAGGATTATTATTTTGTTCCTATAGCTAGTCGGAATTTGATTTTCGTATCTGTGCTAGCATAGGAAGATTTTGAAATTAGTTTCAATAAAAATTTTTATTCTATTTATTAATGAAATAAAATAGTTGTACGAGGTCTTTTAATTGACAATCTATATCACTTGCATGTTGATGCGAATGTGAAGTTAAATGAGCAAATAGTGAGTGCCGTAGGCCAAAAGTGAATCAGAGATAAAATTAACCAAAAGTACTTGTGGCATCATAGACTAGGCCATATTAGAGAGGATAGGATAAGCAAACTAAAAAAAGATGGGATCCTTGGCTCTCTTAATCCAGAGTTATATCCAGCTTGCGAATCTTGCCTTCGAGAAAAAATGGTCAAGTTACCCTTTATAGGACATGGAGAAAGGGCCACTGAGTTACTTGCCCTGGTACACATCGATGTGTGTGGGCCATTTGATGTGCAGGCTAGGAGAGGTTATAGCTATTTCATTACCTTTACTGATGATCTGTCTAGGTATGCGTATGTGTATCTGATAAAACATAAGTCTGAAGTCTTTGAAAGGTTCAAAGAATTCAGACATGAAGTAAAAAAATAAATTAGTAAACCCATTAAGGTTCTTCGATCTGATCGAGGAGGTGAATATTTTAGTCAAAAAATTTTGAGATATCTGAAGGACAACAGCATAGTCTCTCAATGGACTCCTCCCAGAATACCTCAACTCAATGGGATATCCAAAAAGAGGAACAGGATCCTATTAGATATGGTCAGGTCCATGATGAGCTTCACTGATCTATCCTTATATCTTTGGAGACATGCCTTATTAACCACCATTCACCTATTGAATAGGATTTCATCAAAGTCTATTCCTACCACACCGTATAAGATATGGTATGGTAAGAAGCTGAATCTAGGTTATCTTAAGACTTGGAGATTTCAGCCTATGTCAAGAGATAGATGGCTGATAAATTAGAGGATAGATCTGTAATAGGTCATTTTATAGGGTATCCAAAAGAATCCATGGGATACTACTTCTACTTTCTGCAAGATCACAATGTGATTGTGAGTCGAAATATTATATTCTTAGAAAAATAGTTTATCCAGGAGGATGGTAGTGGGAGGTTAGTTGAGCTTGAAGAGAAGGTCTCTGAAGAGCAAAGAGCTATAGATCCTCAGGAACAGTTATTCATGAGCTAGTAGTTGACGTTCCTCTACCACCTCGTAGATCTAGCAGGATCTCTCGACCTCCTGAAAGGTATATGGGTATGCTTACGGAGAAAGTAAAGAAAATATCTTTATGGGAGATAAGGATCATGATAATGATTCTAATACCTTTGATGAGGTGATATCTGATATCGATTTCGAAAAATAGTTAGATGCAATAAAGTCAGAAATTGACTTGATGTACTCAAACCAAGTATGGATCTTAGTGGATCAATCTGAGGGTATCGTACCCATTGGGTGTAAATGGATCTATAAAAGCAAAATAGGTACCGATGGTAAGGTAGAGACCTATAAAACTAGGCTTGTGGCAAAAAGTTATAGTCAGCACGAGAGCATTGACTATCAAGAAACTTTTTTGTCTGTAGCCATGTTGAAATTCATCCGCACTCTGCTTGCTGTTGCAGCTTATTATGATTATGAAATCTGACAGATGGATGTGAAAACTACTTTCTTAAATGGATATCTTGAGGAAGATATCTATATGGAGCAGCCTTTGAGTTTTACATCTGGTGATGGTGATCACAGAGTCTGTAAGTTGTAAAGATCCATATACAGATTAAAGCAAGCTTCTCGAAGTTAGAATCATCATTTTGATGATGCGATCAAATTGTTTGATTCATCAAGAATGATGAGAAATCTTATGCATACAAAAAGGTCAGTGGGAGTGCAATAGCATTCCTTGTATTATACGTGGATAATATTCTCTTTATTGGGAATGATATTCCTATGTTAACCACAGTCAAAAGATAGTTGTCCAAGAAATTTTCCATGAAAGATCTAGAGGAAGCATCCTATATTCTTGGGATAAAGGTCTATAGGGATAGATCTAAAAGGATACTAGGCCTGTCACAAAAACTGTATATAGAGAAAGTGCTGAAGAGGTTCAACATGAAAAACTCTAAAAGAGGACTTTTGCCTCTTAGGTATGGTATTAATCTTTTCAAGATGGTGTGTCTGATCATATCTGAGAAAGTTCAGCGCATGAGTAGGATTCCTTATGCCTGTCATAGGGAGCCTCATGTATGTCATGCTGTATACTCGATCTGATATTATCCTTGCTGTAAGTTTCACGAGCAGGTATCAGTCGAATCTAGGTGAGGAGCACTGGATAGCTGTAAAGAACATCCTTAAGTACTTAAGAAGAACTAAAGATTTATTTTTGATCTTTGGAGGAGATTTTGAGTTACGAGTCGAGAGATATATTGACTCAAACTTCATATCTGATCCTGATGATAGAAAGTCTACATCAGGATGTATTCGTTTGCAATGGTGGCACAGTTAGCTGGAAGAGTTCTAAGTAATCCATCATAGCGGATTCGACCATAGAGACTGAGTATGTTGCTACTTCGGATGCTGCAAAGGAAGGCTTCTAGTTTAAGAAGTTCATCACAGAACTTAGGGTTATGACATCGGTGCCATACCACTTTACTGCGATAATAATAGAGCCATAGCACTTGCTAAGGAATCGAGGTTTCATCAAAAATCAAAGCACATCGAGCGACGGTTGTTGGGAAATGTGTCCCAAAAAGCCAATCGTCAAGCTGTTGACGGTTGAGCAACTAAGTATTGTAATTGATTTGTTAATAAATAAAATATATTTGGCATCTTCATCATAAGCTTTCATCTTCTAATGAACTCCGTTGTTATGATGAAGTCCTTAGGACTATTTAAGTTCGATAAAGAGAGGATTTATCGATTAGTCCTTAAAACTGTTTACGACCAAATGATAAGCTGTTAATAAGGACGACAGCTTCTATCGAGCATAGGTCGCTGTAGGCCATATGGGTTGGTTGTCCTCTTAACCAAGGAGTGTGGAGACACTGGTATGGCATACAGGTGAGATGTAAGAGTACATCATCATTGAACGTGACCAACTCCAGAGCATTCTGCTATCGAGAATATCTTTGATGGGATATAGGTATAAGTGTCCCTTAGACCTGAGATCGCCTTAGTGACTTGCAAGCAACTCACTGTGCTTTGGTACTGGACTAACTGAATTTCTAATTCAGGGACGGAAGGCTTCTGGGCACAGTCAAGTACTTGCGAAGTCAGAGTGTGATCGAGATGGGATTGACCACTCCAAGAGTTGGAGAAGAATGAGTCGCTGTATTTCAATTTAGCAAAATCTTGGCCAGGATAATCCATTAGATGGATTTGATATTTTGAAATACAATGTGGACAACCTGATCAGAGTTTACAGTTGAACTCTGGGGTGTCCTATGATCATTTTGGTCAAGGGGATGAATTATATGAAAACTATATCCGCATGGGTTCTAAGGATGTTGTTCTACACATTCGACCTATCCGGTCGTCGGGTACCATTGCTAGATGGTCACTTTGATTGGTACAGAAATTTATTTCTGTGCTATCGACTTAGGTTCGGACCTATGAGGTCACACACATTAGAGTTCATGATCCGATCAGATGGTTGATCAACGATTGAGAATCGTTCTAGGGTTAAATGATCAATACGATTGACATTTAACCTAGTGCAAGTGTTGCAGGAGGATCGATTAGCAATTCGATTGCTAATTGGCTTAATTTGATTAAGCCAATGGGCTGAGATTAAATCTAATTAAATATGATTTAATTAGATTTATTTTGGGCTTGATTGGATCAAGTCCAATTGATTTATTGGATAAGCCAAGTGCAAGGAAAAACTAGTCCTAGTTCAACTAAGACTTTGGTCAATCTAATTTCTAATTTGATTAGAAAAATTAAATCAGATTTAAATTTAATTTAATCTGATTAAATTAGATTTTTAATTGGGTTAAGACCTATTTTAATTAGATTGATCTAATTTTGGTTTGATTTGATTTAGAAAACCAAATTAAAACAAGTCATAAGATAAAATCCTAGTAAGACTAGGATTCCACCTTGCGCCACATAAGCCTTCCCCACGCCCTCTCTCTTATTCAACGCCAATCTCCACTTATTTTGTGTGACAAAAGCCCTCTCCCAGGTCTCTCCCACGTTCACAAAAGGTTTCCTCTCTTCTTTTTTACATGGAAGGTGGTTTGGATCAAATCAAAAAGGAATAAGTTTGGATTTCGAATTCTATGAGATAGAGTTTTAGAAATCTAAAACTCTTTCAATTTTGCACCGAATTTATCCAAATTTTTTTTGAAATTTTCATGACTTTTAGGATACACATTGTGCACCCTTTTCTGGTGATCCATGCATGAAAATATGGAGGAGGTGCTCAAGAGTTGGGCGCCCCTTAACTTGCCATGTTTGGATAAGCCTTGACTAGGTATTTGACCTAGACAAGGACTCTATCATATCTCTCTGTATAAAATGAGTTTCTTTATAAAATTTTAGGTGAAGATAGAAATTTGAGAGACCTTTGTGCCATCCAAAAATTAGAGAGAAAAACATTTGGGTCCTGGAGATATAAAAGATGCAAGTTAGGGTGTCTAGAGAGAAAAATGTGAAGAAGAAGAGGGTCTTCTTCTAGTTTTTTTTGTTTTCATATCTTTCCTCCCTCCATCTTGAGTTTTCTGAGAGCGTCTCAGATCTGAAACTCCTTCTTTTACTTTCTATCTTTGGAAGAGTCCAAATCAAGAAGAAGGAGGCACCTAATCAACCATCAAAGAAGGATCAGCGCAGTACTAGCATACTGTGCTGATTTCCTGAAGCAGGACTTCTGATCGAGATTCGTGGGCTCGTGTGGATGACACCTAGAGGCCGGACGCATGTGCGGCTTGCAACATCATCCTTAAGCCTGGATCAGAGAGGTTAGAGCATCTAACTTGCAAGGTAATAGATCTGATCTATTCTTTAATACATACATTAGATGTGGTATAGAAACATGTTGATATGATCAACATGTGGTTCATGCTATATTTATATATTTTAATTTTTGATTTAATGCTATGTAATAATCATGTAATAGAATCTTAGATTTAGAGATTTTCTAATTTTAAAAAATAAATTTTGATTTATTTTAGTCTTCCGCTGTATGATCTTGAAAAAGTTTCAAGATCTAACCCTGAAACCCTAGATCTGGTTCCTACAATTGGTATCAGAGCCTAGGTTCTTTATTACATGATTATTTATACATGCTTAGATTATTTCTTAGATTAGATCTAATTTATAATCTGATTATTAAATCTAAAATTAAAATTTTAGATCAATCACAAACTGCAAGGTTGTCCTGCTGTAAGGTTTACCCCTTACAGTACAAAGGTTGTCCTAGTTTGTGTAGATCTAGCTTTAATCATAAATTTGTTAGATATGATCTAGATTAAATTTATAATTTATTAGATTTAAAAGATATTTAAATCTAAAATAAAATCTCTTTGTTAATAATTTTTGTGCAAAGAAATTGTTTAAAGTTGAAATTGTTTCAATTACATGAACCTGTTTAGATTAGATCTAAAGTAGTTTCATGTTTATTTCACTTGTATCTTGATTATGAATCAAACATGCAATATGGTTGGTAGAATCATATTGTAAAATTATTTTACATATATAAAAATTATTTTTTGAAAAGTCAAACTCAACCCTCAGCCCAAAACTTAATTAAGAATTAAGAAGTTGTTTGATTAGGTTCTAGGATTGTGAATTGAAGAACCTAAGACACAAATCATAACACATTGGGTTAATGGGTTAGTGGGAATTAGGTCCATTAATTGGGTTAGACCTATGGTTAGATTAAAGATGGACTTAATTAGAGAATTGACTAAATCTAATCAATTGTTGTCTTAGATTAGGTCAAGGATTCTCTAGATCAATTACAATAGTTGTAGTTGGTCAAGTCCATGTCTTTAACGAGAACCAAATGGACTTGATTCTTGGCTAAGCGGTCTAGCACGAATTGTTAGGTTGATCTAATCAAAACTAATTAAACCAGTTGGTGTCTAAGGTAAACCAGACCGATGATTTTTAATTGGGAGCCCGCTTACCTGGCCATTTCTGATGGTGTCTAAGGCAAGCTTTGGCAGACCCTCCCACTGATCGAACTTACCTGGCCTCTTGGTGAAATTATATTTTGATCGGATCACTTGACTATTCGAGCTAACCCATGTCAGCTAGGTAAATCAGTGTGACTGATTTAGGTGCTCCTAGACCAGCCCTTTTAATGGTCTCCCTTAAGCTGACTTGGTGAAGCCAGTGGGAGGATCATGATAAGCTGGTTCATCTGACCTCATCCTCTAAATTATTTAAATCCTCTAAAATTATTAGGTCCTTAAAATGATAAAATTATGGAGATAACTGAGTCATAGCCTCCCATTAAGGTGTTTGATAATGAGTCCATTAACTCAATAATCATTGCAGACCCAAAGGCCTGGTGCTTGTTGACTAATGAAATTATCACTCATCATATGACGACTTGGAAGTGTCTCTCTAATGGTGGTTAGGTGAGCCAACCAAAGTTGGGCTTAATCATTCGTTGGTTAGATACATCAAGTATGATCATGTTAATGGTTGGACCTAACCGGATCCTTACAGTGGAGGCCAAAGCCTACTGATTAGGTTTCTGGGGCAAAATTAAAATTACTAGAAATTGTTTAAAGAAATAATTGGTTATGAACCTATCCTTAGATGTACATGGGTTGACCAACCAAAGTTGGGCTTGTGTGCAGTCTAAGTGGATTCTAGTACCCGCTAAGGAATTAGGGTAATTCCTCGAATTGGAGGTAGAGACTACCAATTCGAATAAAATAGTGGGAGAAACCTTTTGATTAAAATCCAAATCTTTAGGTTTAATGAATCAATTACTAATTAGGTTATGGTTCTCTTTTGTGCAAATATGGCCACTTTCCTATCGCTCCGATCATTGTTGGACAATGATAAGTTGGTGGGACCCAACTTCGATAGCTGGTACCGAAAGTTGAAGATAGTCCTGGAGCATGAACGGATCCTATATGTGATAATGGATCCTGTACCTGAGGAGTTAGCTGTCAATGCATGTGGAACAGTCAGAGACACTTACCAAAAGTGGCTCAGTGATCGGACCATGGTGCGCTGTATCATACTGGCTGCCATGAGCGATGAGTTTAGTCGCAGATTCGAGATGGCTCAGCCAAAGGACATGCTTCAAATGTTGGAGGATGCCTTTGGCACACCCGATGACGTGGAGAGGCACAAGACTAGTTGTGCCATCTTCAACGCCAAAATGCGGGATGGTGCCTCTATCACTGACCATGTATTGTATATGATCGAGCTGATGGAACGATTGAGCAAGCTCGGCTTTTTCTTGCATGAACAGCTTGGGAAAGATGCAATACTGAACTCGCTGCCCAAGTCTTATCTCCCATTCCTCACTCATTATAGAATGACAAAGCCTGAAGAGAACTACCACGGGTTACTGGGGTTGCTTCAGAACTTTGAGAAGGATCACCAACTTCACAAGGAGTCGGTGAACTTAGTGGGAGGTTCGTCTTCTGGTTCTCGACCCTTTGAGAAAGGAAGAAGAACAAGAAGAAGAAAGTGAAGAAGGTGCAAGTTCAGGCTGGGACATCAGTGCAGAGCCAGACCAAAAAGCTCAAGCCTGATAAGAGTCTATTCTACTGGCAAGCACCCTAGATCAGATAGTGTGTCAGATATCTACTTATGGCATTGGAAGCTAGGTCATATAAATAAGAACAGAATAAACAGGTTGACTCAAGAGGGAATCCTCGAAGTCAGTGATTGTGAATCACTTCCAACCTGTGAGTCCTGTCTTCTTGGTAAAATAACCAAGTTACCTTTTACTAGAAAAGGTGAGAGAGCTACTGAGCTCTTGGGCCTAGTACATACTGATGTTTGCAGGCCCATGAGCACCAGTGCTAGAGATGGATATTTCTACTTCATAACTTTCACGGATGACCTATCCCGATATGGATATGTCTATCTGATGAAACATAAGTCGGATTCATTTGAAATGTTCAAACGATTCTGAAGTGAAGTAGAAAAACAAACTGGAAAGAGTATTAAAACGCTTCGATCTGATCGAGGAGGAGAATACCTTTCCACTGAGTTTCTCACATATCTAGGAGAGAATGGGATTCTCTCCCAATGGACTCCTCCAGGAACACCACCGCATAATGGTGTGTCTGAAAGGAGGAATCGGACTTTGTTAGACATGATCCGATCCATGATGGATTTTGCTAGCTTGCCGATATCCTTCTGGGGATATGCACTCGAATCGGCCTGTTATCTGTTAAATAGGGTTCCAAGTAAGTCTGTAATTAAGACTCCATATGAGATATGGACAGGACGTAAGCCAGTACTTTCACACCTTAGGATCTGGAGGTACCCGGCCTATGTCAAATGATTAGTCACAGACAAACTTGGACCTAGGTCTGACAAATGCTCATTCATAGGGTACCCCAAAGAGATAAAAGGATATTTTTTCTACCATGCTGATGAACAAAAGGTGTTCGTCAGCCTTAAGGCAATCTTTTTAGAAAAGGAGTTCCTTGGTGAAGGAACCGTTGCCTCTAAGGTTGAACTTGATGAAGTTCAACAGGTAGAAGGACCGACACCAATAGCTGAACCTGAGTCAGATATGATTAGATCAGATCCGGAGCCCAATATACCTGCACCATTAAGGTGATCCGGTAGAGTACCGCATCAGCTGGACAGATACTACGGTTTCTTGGTCCGGGATGGTGATCCCATCGAACTTGATGAGAATAATGAGGATCCGATCACCTATATGGATGCAATGCAGAGACTTGATTCTAAGAAATGACTTGAAGCCATGAAATCCGAAATGGAGTCCATGAAGGTCAACGATGTATGGACATTGGTTGACCCACCTGAAGGGGTTAAACCCATTGGGTGTAAATGGGTCTTCAAAAGGAAGAGGGGCACAGACGGAAAGGTGGAGACCTATAAAGCCCGTCTGATCACCAAGGGGTATCGTCAACGTTATGGTATTGACTATGACGAGATGTTTTCTCCTGTGACAATGCTCAAATCCATTCGGATAATGCTTGCAATAGCTGTCCATCTGGATTATGAGATCTGGCAGATGGATGTAAAGACAGCTTTCCTGAATGGATAGCTGACCGAAGAGGTGTATATGATATAACCTGAGGGGTTTACATCCATAGATGAGTCCAAGGTGTGCAAGCTTCAGAGATCTATTTATGGATTGAAGCAAGCTTCTCGGAGTTGGAACATGTATTTTGATTAGGTGATCAAAACGTATGGCTTCATTAAGAATGGAAAAGAGCCCTGCATCTATAAATGGGCAAATGGTCCAGTTGTGGTATTTCTTATCTTGTACGTGGATGACATTCTCTTAATCGGGAATGACATCCCCGCACTACAGGGAATAAAAGTTTGGTTGTCATCACAGTTCTCCATGAAGGACTTGGGTGAAGCATCCTACATCCTAGGGATGAAGATCTATAGGGATAGATCTAAAAGGATGCTTGGGTTATCCCAGTCCATGTACATAGACACTGTGCTGAAGAGGTTCAGCATAGAGAATTCCAAGAAGGACTATCTACCGATAGGTCAAGAAATTTCTCTCTCTAAGAAGGATTGTCTGACAACTCCTGAAGAGAGAGAGCGTATGAGTAGAGTCCCATATGCTTCAGCCGTGGGATCTATCATGTACGTCATGACATGTACAAGACCAGATGTGGCATACTCACTAGGAGTAGTGAGTAGATACCAATCTGATCCTGGAGAAAATCACTGGAAAGTGGTTAAAGCCATCCTTAAGTATTTGAGAAATACTAAGGACCAATGGTTGGTTTATGGCAAGTCAGATCTGAAACTTGTGGGGTTCACAGACTCTAGCTTTCAATCTGACCATGATGACAGCAGGAGCGTGTCAGGTTATGTCTTTACTCTGAATGGTGGAGCCATCTACTGGAAGAATTTCAAGCAGCATACTGTGGTGGACTCTGTTTGTGAAGCGGAGTACATCGCAGCATTGGATGCTGCAAAGAAAGCTGTGTGGCTGAGGAAATCTATCACTGTGCTCGGAGTAGCACCCTCCCTTGATGGTCCAGTTCTGCTCTACTGCGACAGCACTGGTGCCATAGCTCAGGCGAAGGAACCCAAAGCACATCAGCAGACGAAGCACATCTTGCGCCGCTTCCACCTGATCCGAGAGATCGTGGATCGAGGTGACGTCGACCTTCAGAAGATCGATGAAAAGGAGAACCTGGCCGACCCCTTCACTAAAGCCTTGACGATAAAGGAGTTCGACAACCACAAGTCGAAGATGGGTATTAGATACTGTGCCGAGTGGCTTTAGGACAAGTGGGAGTTGTTGGGAAATGTGTCCCAAAAAGCCAATCGTCAAGCTGTTGACGGTTGAGCAACTAAGTATTGTAATTGATTTGTTAATAAATAAAATATATTTGGCATCTTCATCATAAGCTTTCATCTTCTAATGAACTCCGTTGTTATGATGAAGTCCTTAGGACTATTTAAGTTTGATAAAGAGAGGTTTTATCGATTAGTCCTTAAAACTGTTCACGACCAAATGATAAGCTGTTAATAAGGACGACAGCTTCTATCGAGCATAGGTCGCTGTAGGCCATATGGGTTGGTTGTCCTCTTAACCAAGGAGTGTGGAGACACTGGTATGGCATACAGGTGAGATGTAAGGGTACATCATCATTGAACGTGACCAACTCCAGAACATTCTGCTGTCGAGAATATCTTTGATGGGATATAGGTATAAGTGTCTCTTAGACCTGAGATCGCCTCAGTGACTTGCAAGCAACTCACTGTGCTTTGGTACTGGACTAACTGAATTTCTAATTCAGGGATGGAAGGCTTCTGGGCACAGTCAAGTACTTGCGAAGTCAGAGTGTGATCGAGATGGGATTGACCACTCCAAGAGTTGGAGAAGAATGAGTCGCTGTATTTCAATTTAGCAAAACCTTGGCCAGGGTAATCCATTAGATGGATTTGATATTTTGAAATACAATGTGGACAACCTGATCAGAGTTGACAGTTGAACTCTGGGGTGTCCTATGATCATTTTGGTCAAGGGGATGAATTATATGAAAACTATATCCGTATGGGTTCTAAGGATGTTGTTCTACACATTCGACCTATCCGGTCGTCGGATACCATTGCTAGATGGTCACTTCGATTGGTACAGAAATTTATTTCTGTGCTACCAGCTTAGGTTCGGACCTATGAGGTCACACACATTAGAGTTCATGATCCGATCGGATGGTTGATCAACGATTGAGAATCGTTCTAGGGTTAAATGATCAATACGATTGACATTTAACCCAGTGCAAGTGTTGCAGGAGGATCGATTAGCAATTCGATTGCTAATTGACTTAATTTGATTAAGTCAATAGGCTGAGATTAAGTCTAATTAAATATGATTTAATTAGATTTATTTTGGGCTTGATTGGATCAAGTCCAATTGGTTTATTGGATAAGCCAAGTGCAAGAAAAAACTAGTCCTAGTTCAACTAGGACTTGGGTCAATCTAATTTCTAATTTGATTAGAAAAATTAAATCAGATTTAAATCTAATTTAATCTGATTAAATTAAGTTCTTAATTGGGTTAAGACCTATTTTAATTAGGTTGATCTAATTTTGGTTTGATTTGGTTTGGAAAGCTAAATTAAAACAAGTCATAAGATAGAATCCTAGTAAGACTAGGATTCCACCTTGCACCACATAAGCCTTCCCCACGCCCTCTCTCTTATTCAACGCCAATCTCCACTTATTTTGTGCGACAAAAGCCCTCTCCCAGGTCTCTCCCACATTCACAAAAGGTTTCCTCTCTTCTTTCTTACATGGAAGGTGGTTTGGATCAAATCAAAAAAGAATAAGTTTGGATTTCGAATTCTATGAGATAGAGTTTTAGAAATCCAAAACTCTTTCAATTTTGCATCGAATTTATCCAATTTTTTTTTAAAATTTTCATGGCTTTTAGGATACACATTGTGCACCCTTTTCTGGTGATCCATGCATGAAAATATGGAGGAGGTGCTCAAGAGTTGGGCGCCCCTTAACTTGCCATGTTTGGATAAGCCTTGACTAGGTATTTGACCTAGACAAGGACTCTATCATATCTCTCTGTATAAAATGAGTTTCTTCATGACATTTTAGGTGAAGATAGAAATTTGAGAGACCTTTGTGCCATCCAAAAATTAGAGAGAAAGACCTTTGGGTCATGGAGATATAAAAGATGCAAGTTAGGGTGTCTAGAGAGAAAAACGTGAAGAAGAAGAGGGTCTTCTTCTAGTTTTTTTTTGTTTTCATATCTTTCCTCCCTCCATCTTGTGTTTCTTGAGAGCATCTCAGATTTGAAACTCCTCCTTTTATTTTTCATCTTTGAAAGAGTCCAAATCAAGAAGAAGGAGGCACCTGATCAACCATCAAAGAAGGATCAGCGCAGTACTAGCATACTGTGCTGATTTCCTGAAGCAGGACTTCTGATCGAGATTCGTGGGCTCGTGTGGATGACTCCTAGAGGTCGGATGCGTGTGTGGCTTGCAACATCATCCTTAAGTCCGGATCAGCGAGGTTAGAGCATCTAACTTGCAAGGTAATAGATCTGATCTATTCTTTAATACATACATTAGATGTGGTATAGAAACATGTTGATATGATCAACATGTGGTTCATGCTATATTTATATATTTTAATTTTTGATTTAATGCTATGTAATAATCATGTAATAGGATCTTAGATCTAGAGATTCTCTAATTTTAAAAAATAAATTTTGATTTATTTTAGTCTTCCGCTGTATGATCTTGAAAAAGTTTCAAGATCTAACCCTGAAACCCTAGATTTGGTTCCTACAACGGTATCATATCATATGCAACTACCTTAAAAAAAAATATATCGAGGTACGAAAAGTAGACTTCGTGGACAACGTGGCAGACCCGTTGATAAAGCAATTGAGCCAATCAAAAATGAAAGTCCACCTTGAGAAGATGGGACTTAGATTGATAGCCAATTAGCTCTAGTCCAAGTGAAAGATTGTTAGATGTATGTCCTAGAAGCCAACATGGCTGACATATTGTAATAAATCTAAGACACAATTTTATACTTTATACATTGATTTGATCAATAAAAAAGTAAGTTTATTTTTCATTCAAGTATGATGTATCCTTGAATCGTCCATGAAATTAACTTTCGATACATATTCTCAAAGAGTTGAGAATTAGAGACATGTATTTAATTCTTAAATACTTTCGATCATAGAATCATCATGAGGATGGTGATCGATTTGAATAAATCGATGCATAGATTGCTTCCTTCAAGATAGATAAATCTCTAGTCCATATTATAGAGATACTGGATGATAAGTGCGAATAGTTATTAGAGAATAACTAGTACTGAGCGTGACCATACGAGAGATCACTTAGATTTCTATTCGATCGTTAGTGATTATCTCGATGCTGTAGTTGTGTGAATAATCTTTTGACCTAAGATGGTATGACTGCTTGCTGTGAGGCTGCTGGAGTTTGATTGACACATAAACATGGATCTCAATGAGTATTGTAGTGGATGTTAGCGACAGTTGATCCGTTGTAGAAATAGGATGCGCATCAAGATGAGATCTATCAATCTTGACAAAAAAGAATAGTTTTATGAGATTTGAGAGGCTAAGTCTGAGAGTCTGTAGCCACAACAGTGTGATTGATGAATAAGAGTTTTCATAAAAATCATAATTAGACTTGAGCTGATCGAATCTATCATATGACTGATGTTAAGGTTTGATGATTTATCTATGACCTACTATCTAATCGAGACTCACGATAAAGGGACAGAATTACAGTTAACTACACCTTGAGATTCTTTTCAGTTCTACTGGGTTGCCATTACATACTGCTAGATGTCACTGGTGGATTATGAGAGCTCACTAAGACTGTTCTGGATCGATAATTTTTGATGAGTTAGAGTGGAATTGTTCCGACCTATTGAAAAGAGTTTCAATGATACTTTGATAGAGATCATTGTATATCTCACTATCAGATAGAATTGAATCTATGAGGTCATACAATAAAAAAATTAGATCTGAAATAAGCAATTGAACTTATGAAGTGTCAATTGAGTTTAAAAAAATCCGATTGGATTCAAGATAACCTTACTAGCACATGGTTGGATCCAATTTTCTCTTTATGTTTAATTTTTTTATTTGATAAGATAATTCAAACTTAATTATTTGCTAATAACCTAAATGAATTAGATTTATTGGACTCCAATTATTAGGTGTCTAAGATTTTAGATCAAATGAATTAAGGGTGCAAGTCTCTAATTAATTTTTTTGATAGTTAAGTTGGAGCATCACCTTGATTTGATCAAGATGGGTGTGACCATGCTTTAGAGGGCATGTGAATCCCTAGTAGGGCATCCCTTGGGTGCACTTTAGAGTGTGATTTAGTGGGTGCAAGGACTCCAAGAGTTGGCGACTAATAGGTTTCCTAAAGAAAGTTAAATAACTTAAGTTATTAGGAAACCTAATGCAAGTAGGACTTGTATTATGAGATTGAATAGAATTCAATCCTTATGTCTATTTAAAGGAGCCACCCTTAAGGTCCATAAGCATCACAACCAGCAGCCCACGCCCTCTATTGGAGTGCCCCACGTCCTCTCTCCCTCTCTTCTCCCTTGGGCGTCCCACACGCCGCACCCTTGGGCATCCCACTTCTTCACGCCCATAAGGGCTTTGGGCATCCCCTTTGAGTGCTGGTTCCTGGTGCTTGGTAACATTATATTCAAGGAAAGAAAGGCAAGACAAGAAGAGAAGAAGAAGATCAAGAAAAGGATCAAAGAGTTGATCACGATCTAGGCTTCGTTCAGATTCGTAGGTTGAATTTTCTTAGAGAAAAAAATTCAATCTTAAGAGGGCTGTTCCAGACTGATCCTGAGTGGATACCCATAGAGGCTAGATACTTGTGCGGTTAAGAAAAAATCTCTTTTCTTATAGATCCAAATTTGAAGAAAGAAATTGCGAAACAGATATGTGATTCGATCACATGTTAAATTTCAGAATATATTTAATTTCAGCATATGAAGTAGATTCTTGTGGTTTATATTTTATGCATGAATAATTTAGATTAAAAAGAGTTTTAATCTTCTATTCTACTGTGGTGTTTAGAAAAAAAAATTTTGAAACACACATGCATACCTCCACATAAAAATTCCAACATAGGTAAAATCCAAAAATTATAACACGAGTATGGGTATGGGTAGTGTTGCTTTCTTTCCAAATTCGAATCTGAACCCGATCCGAACCTACATATATGGGTAAAATTCAAACCTATATCCGAATATATATATTTATAATTCTGTTTTGGTTGATAATATGCATAAATTTATTTTTATTATTTATATGTTCTATGTTGAATTGTAATTCTATTTCTATTTTTGATTTCTATAAATCTGGACTTATAAATGATGTTCTATGTTGAATTGATACTTTTATTTTGATTAATAATATACATAAAATTATTTTAGTTATTTATTATTTTTGGGTATAGGATAGGTATGGGGCGGGTATGGGTTGGGGATGAAGAAATGGATTATCCGTGGGTATTTTCGAATCCATTGGGTATGGGGATGGGTATCTCTTTTCTTATCTGATTGGGTATCAAAAAGGATTTGAGTATAAGGTATTAAGTTCGAATTTGAAGATGGATAGTACAATACCCGATCCAAACCCTACCCATTGCCATCCTTATTAACGGTCTCACTTGCAAGTTGCTAAAAAAATCCTACGCGACATAAAAGACACTTGCAACCATGGCTTGTTTTATTTTTCAACTAATACATGTGATGCATTGAATATTCATATAGTGATTGGGGTGGTGATTAAGATGATAGAAGAAGCACCTCACATTAAATTTTTAGTTTTGGCTCAACAGCTTTCTCATGGGAGGCCTTATAGAAGCAATCAAATGTTACTTTTTCCACATATGAAGTAGAATATATGGCTACAGCTTCTAGTGCATGTTGAGCAATTTGGCTGGGAAAGATAAAAATCTGATCCACATTCCAATCAAATGACTGATAAAGATTTTTATGAACAATGTTTCAACTATTGATTTGGTAAAGAACTCAATTATTCATGGGAGAAGTAAGCACATAGACATACGATTCCACTTTATCCAAGATCAAGTGAATAAACATCAAGTCCAACTAATTTATTACAAGTTAGAGAATCGGGTTGCAGAGATTCTTATTGAGCCTTTAAGTTTAACTCATTCATCAAACATAAGTGTGTAATGGTAATGGTAGGGTAATTAAGAGGGCATGTTGAAGTTAATCCATATTCATAGTTTGTCAATATCTTTTGGGATTAAGTATATTAAATCTATCATTATTGCTTATATTATCTAATTGATAAAGTCTGTCTAGCTAACGAGATCTATCATTTAGATGTTTATCTTTTAGTTGTTGTTATCATTTGTAAAGCCACTATTATAAATACTTGTTGATTCTCATCTATATGGTGTGGCCAACATTAATTAATTTTTTTAGTTTCCCCTCCTTTATAGTTTTTTTTTGGTAGAACTCTTCCTTTATAGTTTGCTCTCTCTGTGTTTGAGTTTGTCTCATCAATAAATAGATCCTCGTTGTATTCTTTGATATCAAGAATTCATAAGTCAAAGTTTGGAAGATTTTCTTTCTTTGCTTGCTGTGGTGAGACCACAATCATTGCAACAACTAGTGCAAGATCAAAAGCTTCAAGCATTCTTGGAGAGATCGTAGGTGCAAAGCCAAAGATGCTCAAGGAGTTAGCATAAGGTCATCAATTATTCCTTTAGATTAATTTCTACTTCTAATTCTGATTTGCCCTATGCTATTTTCATCTCATATATGCTGGCTTACCTACAAATCATACCACCTCCAACTGCACACCCCTCCCTCACCCCTCTCTCTTTCTCATTCTCTCTTTCCCCTATCTCCTCTAGATGACCATCACCTTCTCCTAGCTAGGGTTATAAATAAAGGCTATTAATTCACTAATATGGTGTGAAATACATCCAAAACATAGGATTTGGGTATAAAAATATGCACAATAAACGACTGGATTGGGTTTGTATTTCGAAATCAGATTCAAAGTCATAACATGCTAGATTTGCATTTAGATATGTCCATATCCAAAACATGGCCCAGTTTTAAGTATGTATATACATACCATAAACATATAAATATATGCATATATTCATGTTTCTGTATGTATATCCATTAACTTTTCCTTTTAATCATCAAAGAAAAAGTCAAGTCGAGAATAGTAAAACTATAATATATTTGTAGAGGTGTGATATTTATATCAAGTTTGATTATTCATGCTCGTTGTCTTCTAACTTTATGGATGTTTAAATAACAAACCAGTAGTTGAATAGATACCCTCTTTTATATATATTCTTATATTTTTTTTATTATTTCTTTATATTTATAGTTTATAAACAATATTTTAGATATATCAAAAATTTAGAAAACATATTAAATAATTTAAACTAATTCAAAAATGCAACTAAATAGCTTGTTAAATATCCTATTTCTATCCTAAATAGGGCCTTTTGGGGATCCAACATTCGATACAAATATAAAGTTTTAATTGGATTTTGATTTGAATCTAATAAATATATTTTAAATTTGGTTATTTTTATGACCAAACCCTAATCTAGCCACTTGACAACCCTACATCAGGTCTAATGGGACAATTTTGATTCAGTCCTTTTTTTCAGTAACATATTCTTAGACTTTTTTTTTTTGATAATTTATTCTCTAGTTGTAGTTTGCAACTAAGGATAGCAATGGGTTAGATCGACTAATATCTATACCCATCTCATCACGAAGAAATTCATATCTATACCTGCCTCGTACCCATTTCAGGTCGGGTCGGATAGGGTAAAGGAAGGGCGCGGGTTAGATCAGGTAAGATTGGGTCGAACTAGGTCAAGTTAGATATTTGATATCATATTCGTACTATAATGAGAATAGAACTTGAATTGAAAATTTTGTAGCCCAAGAAGATGATTTCGATCATAAATCCCCCAAACTCTACTGCTTCTACCAAGATTAGCTCTCAAAATCTCAAAGGACCAATTCACACTGCCATAACTTGCATGAAATCCCACATGCTTGAGAAGAAAATCCAACCAAAACCTAAGAAACCCTTCGATCTCCCTCAAGTGCTCTCCTTCCCCACAGATTTCCCAAAAGGAGAATGAAAAGAAAAGAAAAGGAAGCTGAAACATAAAAAATGATCAATCTATGTGAGAAAACTGCTTTGATTTCCCTTAGGTGCTCTCCTTCCCCATAGATCTCCAAAAAAAAAAAGGAAATGAAGAGAGAACAAAGCAAAGAAGGGAAAAAAAGGGGGGGGGGGAGGGAGGTCTTATTTTTTAAGTTTTTCTATCTTTCTTTTGTTATTGTTGATTTTTCCTATATTTTTTCTTATTTCGTCCTCTGTTTTTCTATCCTCAGGAGTCTCAATTGGGTGGGAGGCTTGGAGTGGCCAAATAAAAATGGAAGCCGGACTCTAGAGAGATAAGGGCATCATCAGCTCGTATCGCATTGGGTGGGAGGCTTGGAGTGGCCGAATAAGAGTGAAGGCTAGAGGGACGGAGTTGTTGCTGCATCACTGGCATCGGATGGACAGAGATTGGGAGGAATGGAGGGCATCTAGGGCAAAGAAAGGAGGAGGCATGCGAGTGTGTCGGTGGGGTGGGCAGTGGGATTGGAGAGGATTTTATTTGCTTTATCGGATCACATTTGGAACATGACACTATTACCTGTATCCGATCCGAACCCACTTTACATTTTAAATCTAAAATACACATCCATCTCTATACTTAAATGGATTGGATAAAATTTATCCCATTCAGATCGGATCAGATTGGATATCCAATAGGATGACTAAAATTGTGCAATCATGGTTGAGAAAGCATCCAATAGAACTTGCTCCAAAAACTTCTAGCTACTAAGGGTGCAAATGAGTCGGGTCGGATTAGGTCATGAGTGACCCCAATCCGATCCGGTTCTTTGATTGGGTTTTAATATTAGACTCAAACTCAATCCAATAGAAGATCAGATTGGATCCATGATTAATTTTTTTGACCCAACGGGTCATTTGGATCGGATCAGATGTATATATAATCCAGCTCTAATCCATGAAATATGGATCCAGTTCAGATCCAATTTAGGTCTAGATTAGATTTGGGTAAGATCGTGGGTCAAATTAACCAATAAGCATCAGCTATAGCTATTCAATTAATTCCCATGAGTGGAGTTAAAGTTGATTTTACAAGTTTACCATCCAATAACACTCACGATATAATGATTTCTGGAGTGGTTATTAACATGTGACAGTTACATTCCAAGAAACTGCGAAGATGTATCTCATGTACATATGGAAGTTGATCATGAGATATAACTAGAAATGAAATATCTATTTCTTACAAATTCACTAAATTTCTTGAGTTGGAAAGGTTGTGTAGGTTTGATGCGAAGGATTTCTTATGGAAATAAAAAGAAAAGAAGATAATATTTGTTAAAGACTCCATCAGTTTAAACAAGTGGGTACCACTTAATTATGGAGGTGAAAAGGAAAGAAGATAATGTTATATAAGTGGGCAGCCTGCAATAATTTGTTCCTACTCTATGCTAGTATATAATAGATTTGGATCATATAACGGGTTCTGGTCAAATTGGGTCATTGAGCATAAAATCCATATAAATCTAAAAATTCAAGTGCAACAAATCGGATCAAAATTCAGTAAATCTAGATTCGATCCGAAAAATAGAATGGGTTCAATTTTAAAATCTGATTCGGATCCGTAGGTTCCTTTAAATGGTTTGGATTGGATCTCCATAAATCGAATCAGATCGGATTTCAGGTCAATCCGATGTATTTGCAGCCTTAGCAGCTACCTTACCAAACAATAAACTCATAGCCAGGAGCCCATCTTAGCCATCCATCTCCATCAATCTAACTCCACAGCAGCAATTGCATCCGTCTGATCCTCGCACCCCACGCCTGGCGCAGGGTCCGGCCCTCTCCCGGAGTACAAAGACTACACACAGAAATGCCCCCACCACAAACCGGAAGAAAACTATTTAAGACGCCTTCTCTTCTCTCTCTGGGCTTTGTGGCAGAACCAGGAACCAATAGGGGGAGAAGCCGTCGCCGTAGCCTCGATTCAGGTACGATCGCCTAAGATCCTCCGATCAATCTCTTCCTCTTGCTCAATCTCACTCCTCTCCCTTCTTTTTCCATACTTCTCCGATCGATTTGTGTTCCCCTGTGCCTTTTTCTACGGATGTTCGCTTCTTCACTTCCAGTGTACAAACCCTACCCAGATCTTTCTTTTTGGCAGTCGATCGCTTCTTGGAAGAGAGTACTTTGGAGAAACATGGCGTAAAAATCGAATTTTGATGTTGGGTTTGGGAGTTGAGTAAGGGTTTTTCTCTCAGCGGGCTCGGTTTAGAAAAAGTAAAAAAGGAAAAGGGGTTTTGAGGGCGTTTGGAGAAGGTGGGAAGATAAAGATTGGGACTTTTGCTCGGAAGTAATGGCGGACGGTGAGAATAGTATGGATTTGAATCTCTACGTCGGCCTCCCTCTTTTGCCCCGCCCTCGAAATCCAGACCTCGGTTCGGACCTCACCCTCAGCTCGCCAACCTTCCAAAGAAACTACTCCCCATCCAATGCATTGTATACTCCTGAATCACTGCCCATCGACCCCCTTCATGCTGCCGATGATAGCCTTGCTTTGGAGCTCAACCTTCCTGCTCGACTAGTGGAACAGGAGGGTCATGCTTCAGATTCTCCAAATTCTGCTTCCTATGCTCCTTCTTTGACTGGGCCGGTTCAACCTTCGGCCTCGCATCCTACTGCCGGACGAATTCTGCAATGGCACGATGAAGCAGCAGCCTCCATCAATCCATGCCCAACCCTTTGCATGATCGACCTTATGACCCGTAGTGATAGCTCCAGCTCGCGACATGGGCTCCTTGAATGTCCGGAGCTACGTTTCCAGAGATTGATCGAATCAAACAATCGGTTACGGCCTCGAAGCTCCAGGATGTCTGATGGTGAGAGCTCCGATTCGCACACCAGTCCTGCCCAGCTTATGCACAATATAATGCAGTCTCAAAGGAACTTAGAGGCTTCCAAAAAGGAAAACTTGCAAGGCCAGGGGAAGGGCACGGGGGGTTTGAAAAAGGAAAAGGTGGAGGAAAGTGCTTCCGAATTTGAGTGCAATATTTGCCTTGATACGGCCAAGGAACCGGTTGTTACCCCCTGTGGTCATCTCTTTTGCTGGCGGTGTTTGTATCAATGGCTTCATGCCAATCCTGTCTTTCCTGAATGCCCTGTTTGCAAGGGCAAGGTGCACGAAAATAACATAACACCTATATATGGGAGGGGAGGTTCAGATACTACTGTCAAGAAGAAGGTATCTGGAGAAGATGGAAACTTGGAACTGAAAATACCGCCTCGACCCCATGCACATAGAACTGAGAGCTTGAGGCAGGAACTGCGGAGATCTACGGGTAGAAGTTCGGTGGGAGAACGTGCGACAGCATGGAGCCGTATAGAAGAGTTGCGCAATGCCATTAACTTTGGAGAGGATCTGGGCCCAAGCTTGCAGCTTCAATTAAATGCTTCTGATGTTGTACATAGGCTAAGCCAATGGAGTATGCAAAGGGAAGAGACGAGTGGGTCTAACACCACGGGCGTTCTTTTGCATACTATTACTGAACCACCTCAAATTAATTCTTCAAATTCACTTACCAATAATGGCTTTGATCGTTATGCGAGTACTGGTAGGTTACGGGCTGAGCTGACACCGAGGTTTGCTGTTCGTAGTCCACTCCCACCTCTGAACTCTCACGGTCGCGAGCCACTGCATCGGAGGCCTACTGTGCAATCTACACCGACTACAGAGCAGGCATCACCTCCGAGTACTGCAGCTGTGATAACAGGCGATGGTACTGCTACTGACATCTCAGCAGAACCAAATAGAGAAAGGTCATCTAGATCCCTTAGAAGAAGAGGAAGGAGCAGCAATTCTGGTTCCTTGGATGCAGTTGAAGGAGCATCACCTTCGCATAGGAGGAGAAGGCTGAACTAGAAATAATTAAGTGGCTATGCTCAGAAAGTTTAGATCAACTTCTTGGTATTTTGCTTTTTGATTAGTTTTAATATTTCTGGACATTATATACTGCATTATATTTGTAAAATTTTAGATCATTGGTTTTTGATAAGTTATGATCCTTTTAGTTCTTTTCTTTTGTAATTTTGTTTTTCTTGCATTAAGTCAGAGCTTCTATGCTGGATCCACTTTTGGTAATCCTGCATTCCTGGATATGTCTGAAAATGCTCTTTTTTGCTGAGTATAAAATGATTTAGGGATTCAACTATTATGTCTCTGCTTTTTGTCTATCTCATTTTTATGTGTTTTCCTTTTGTGCTGCTTGTGAACTTTATGAGAAGTCTATTATATTGTTATCTACACTGATGTGATCACTTATGTGTTTGAGTTTACCTCTTGTGATCTGAGTGTATTCTAGAGGAACTCGATAGAGCCAGTTAGTTTCCTGTTCTTGGTACTTGCTTCTTGTTTTCCTTTTCTTCTTGTTTTTCCCTCTTCCTATTTGTAATTGGACATGTTCCTGAAGAAGAATTCTAATTCTATTATTTGCATGAACATAATTATAAGAAGGCATCTAGCCTATTGTTTGAGACTTTCAGATGTTTGCACCACATGCTGTTTGCCAGGGTTTGTTGAAACAGGTGCTTGTATTATATCATTTTTTGTTGCCTGAGTTGGCCTAAATTTTTCAGCTGTTTCCCAATTCAAACTGGGAACACTCCTTATTCTGCCTAACAACTAAATGCATGAGGATAATTATGCTCCAAAGGTTGCAGACAATGATTTGGTCAGTGAACCAATTTTTCTATGGCTGTTGCATGCAACCTGAGTCTCAACATCTGCATTCTTCCATATCTGGCACCAAAACCCCGCAGCAAAACCCCGAAGCTTGCCTTTTTTTTCACAAAAAAAAAAAAATTGCATGTGTTTGTATCTTAAAAATATCTGTAACAGACATGTTATGGAGAAACTTGAGCAATGTTTTCAGTAACTTCAAGGAAACTAAATTTGGAAGAATCAATTGCATAGTGCAGCCAACATTTAGCATAATCTCTCAGCATGTACAAATTAGGATGATCAAATGATTATATTAATATAAGCGAAAGATGGCAATATTAAAAATAAAAATAAGTCAAAATTAGTTACACCTGTTGCTAATAATGATTGACACATTGAGATACTAGTGATGTAAACAAGCACTCTAAACATGCTAAAAGATTGATACTTGTACTGAAAAACACTATACCTTAAATTTAGCTTGAATTGGAACTCATTTGCCGGTAGAAGAATTCTTTTTTTTTTCTTTTTTTTTTAATCTTTTTTTGTGAGACCAAGACAGTCTTTAAGTTTCTTTCTGACTCTCTTGCCATGTCAGCTGATACAGGGAAGCAGCACCCAACTAACCTGCTATTCACAGAATTGATATTCTTTTCATTTACAGATTGTTTAGTTCAGACTATTATTTGCGATAGAGTATGATGAGGAATTACTTTCAGAAAGGATAGTTTTTCTCCACAATGACCTGAGAATCTCTCATATGGAAATTCAAATATGATATGGTAAATGGACATTTACAAAGATTTATTTTCTTCCTTTGAAAGAAGGAGAGATGGCAACTTTGTTGTTGTTTTCTTTTTTCTCTTTTTCTTTCTTGTTTCTTTTGCCTTTTAAAAAAGGAGATATGGAATACCTAGGATCTAAACCCTAGACCTCCTCTAAGGGCAAGCCGCAAAGGAGAGGTGCTTTTATGCTCATGGATCCATTGGATGGAGTTTCGAAGTAGGCCTTGCTTGCATGAAGCTGGTTCTAGGCTTCAGTTCTTATTACTTCATATATATTTTGCTAATGGTTCATTTTATCTAATATTCTGGATAGCAGTCATTGTACCTTTTATAACAGATCCATTTTTCAGTAGAAAGTTGGGTGATTCCCATACATTTCATTGCTCTTAAAACTCTAAACATCAGTACCAAATCAAGAAGGAATTACGGAAAGCTAATATCCCCAGATGTTTTTAATTTCAGCAATGAGTAAAAGAATCAACTCCCATGAAAAAATTGAATATACCATCTCCTTTATTTTTTTTTAAAAAAAACTCAACAATATCCTCACAATCCATAATTCTTCTAAGACCAAATGTTTATCCACCAGAAAACGGACATACAAAGCCTCCTTGTATCTGACAATATTAAAAACCCTTGGGAATAAAGGTAGTTATGAAACCATCTATTATACAAACCCCGACCAGATTTCCATCACCCAGCAGCAAAGAACTACAATAGAAACAATATTTAGCCTTTCAAACCCCTTTCTGAAGATGAAACGACTCAATGGTAGCATCCTCATATGGTAAACTGATTGAACTAGAGATTTTGATTCTTGATCATTTCCATTCATGTACTTCCACCATGATTGTGCCAAAAGGGCCATATTCATACTTCTAAGGTTTCTAAGCAAGCCTTCCTTGCTTCTCATACTTAACAAGAACAAACCTACCATCAACAGAAGAATACCCCTTCCATAGAACAGGTCTTCTAATAGAATCAGTTCATTTATTCACTAATCTGGTGACCAAATCACTGATATAAAATAAACCAGCAGGTCAGATTAAATGAGTTAATCTGTTCCCTTCAGTTTAGTTTGTCTCATTGGAAAGGCCCAAATAATCTACAAGGAAGCTACAAGTTTTACAACTAAGATTTTTTAAAGAGTAAACCTGCCAACAAAACATTACTCGCAAAATAAACAACCAAGGATTTAGAATAATTGATCTTCAACCAAGACATCAGTTCAGACAGACATGAAGCCCACTTTGAATTGAAACATTTCCCTCTGCCTCCAGAAAAAGGAATGGCATCATCTGTAAAATGAGGGAATATAATCTAAGTTTAGCAGAAGAACCTAGATCATAAAGCAGTTCAATTGAAGCATTCTTGTTAGAGTATGGGCCACTAAAACAAATAAGAGGGAACATAAAAAATCCCCTCAAATAACATACTTTTTCTGTACATGTATATTTCAGGCACTCAAATTAACACCTTTTTAGCTGTTATTCTGTTATAATGAACTTACATGATGGGGGTAATGGCCGTGAAATGATTGGTTCACTGTTTTTACGTGACAAGCAATTATTCTTTTATATTAGTGTATAGATTTAAAGGCACTGCACTAAAAAATAAAATCATAATATGTGTACAGGGATATTGTTAAATAACACTTGGTTTTACTCTGTCCATTATTTTAGAGGGTAGGCGATAGATTTGTATGATAATGACATGGAGTTATCAGATGTGCTAGATTTGTACATGGAGCCTTCTCAACCTGGAATTCTGCTCTACAGTCAACCACAACTTTCATGCAAAAGGATTGGATGATGATGAATAATTAGTAATAAGACCAAGTGCAGATTCCATGGATTGTGCAATTTGCAGTCCACTGAATTAGGCCACATGGAAAGATGACAAATCATCAACTCACATGCCAACAAGTAGAAAGCATGAAAAATTTCATGCCCATCCTTTTATAAGAAAAGAAAAGAGGAGAACCTTAGTTGCTGTCCTCATCACCTTATCTGGATTCTGAATTTTGTTCAGCATGGAATAGAACTTGTCATTTTTTATCAGATAGTTAACTAGGCCTTGGCTTGTCTTATTAAAAATAAGAAAAGAAAAGGGATATATAAAGATTACATTATTACAAGATTATATAATCACTGCAAGAAATCAAAGATAAAGTTATTTTGCAGATAGACTGAAATCACTTTTGTCTTATAAGCATTTCCAATCCTGCTATCTTACTAGTGAATTCTTCCATCAACCTCCCAATATTTCATCCACTCTGTCTGCTTTCCTAGGTAAAATGCACTTGTCAAGGATTTGAAATTACTGGAACACAAGATAAGAGATTGGTGATCCTTGCAACGCCAAGGAATTCAAACCATTCGAATGCATGCGGAATGAAAGATGGAGCTGTTGTATAACAAGTACAACAACTTTCATGATCTGGAGCTGAACTGATGTCCAGTCCCTAAAGATTTTACAAGCAGGTTCATAGGGGCTTCAGGCACAAAGCTCAGCAATTCATGGAACAACTAAAGTTGTGACAGCATGAAGTTCCCGATGGCCAATCTTGGAAGAAGCCACTTGACTGCAGGTGTTGCTGACCACTACCTTCATTGCTGTGGCTTAGGAAACGTTGAAGAAGAACCTCTGAATTCTGAAATCCTCCTTTGTCATATCTATGAATTCAAAGGTGCCTGAAGTCTGAATCTTGCGATTGATTATTTGTACTCTAGCAGTAACTTGCTTAGAAATAATGTATGTTATACAAAATGGTAAGCATAATCCGGAACATCCATGGCAATTTTTTAGGAAGCAGAAAATGCCAAAACCTAGCTGCCCCTCAAGATGCTAGTACACCTGCTGCTTGAACTAATCATATCTTGATGCCGGTGCAATATGTGATCTGATGACTTGTTTCATGTCGACGGTGGAATTTTGGTCCAGTACCATAGAGCATTCTTTTAGAGCAATCTCATGGCTGGGGATGGCAGGTCCTAGAGATTGATCGAATCAAACAACCAGTTGCAGCTTAGAAGCTTCAGATAATCTGATCCTGATGACGGTGACGTAATGCCATAGCACAGATCCTTGGAGGCTTCTAGGAAGATGTGGGAAGAAACGCATATTATAGATAAAAGAGATGTATAATATTGTTACATATTGGTGAACGCAGGAGTTTCCCCTTGGGGGGCCAATGTCAAAATTACACAAGTTTGAAGTAAAAAATTAAAATTCTTGTATCATATACGCACAAGTATATTCACTAGTATATATGTATTTTGTAGTTTATCACATTATTTGATACATTTGGTGCAATTCTGACGATGGTGGTGACCACATCATTTGTATATTATATTTATCTTGATCCATAGCTTAATGAGTGTTGCATATTTCCAAGTACTTGACTTCTCATGTTCCTCTCACTTGAATCTATCATCATATCAAAGTCATAGTTGGTGTCCAATGATTCTTAACATTGGTATGGGCATCTTTGTTGGGCTACAATGTGGATTTGATTGGCTCCACATCTAATTTATAACCAATCCAAAACTTAATCTGGTCCAACCTAATTATTATATCCACTCACCCACTTAGTGAGATGGTTGCTCCCTCAGAGCACAGTGCAGGCCACTGACCTAGGCCTTGTGCCTTCCTGCTCACCCCTTGACCCTATCATGGTAAGTATTGGCTCGAACCAGGGTCCAACCTGAACCAAGGTTATTTTCATTAAGCTTGGATTCAAAAATGTGTTTCAACTATGGATTTGATTTGCATAAATTCCTTCCTGATCCAAGGAGGTTTGAACAAATCCAAGTTAGAATATACTTCAAATCCTTCTTAAATATAAATAGTTAGTTTTTTTCACACAATATACTTGGTCAATAGTTTGTCTTGTTGGCTATAGCTATTATAAAAATGAATCAGATTTTGTGTAGGATATATTTTTAATGATATCTACATGCTGCACACTATTATTTTATTGTTATGATATAATTGGATAATCAATTTATATATGTATGATGTAGTTTGTTTTTAAATTATTTTTTATTCAATTTGATTAATCTGGTGGATTGGCAAAAGTAATATTATATACCTAATGCAATCCAACTCAAAGGAATTGGATTATGTTTGGATTTGATTATTTGACCTGATTTAAAAATGAATTGGATTTGGGTTGTGCTCTTCCCCCATCCAATCCTATGGGCTTGCAACCTTATGTCCTTGTGCCGCCTTCTTCCAATTGGAGTGCGCCTATGAAGTATGTTATTGCTTGTCTTTGGTTACCATTACTAGGGTTCATCTTCAACTTGTCTGCTTGATAGAGACCAGCCATCCTTCTCACATATAGTTTGCTAATTGCAATTCATCTACTAGCTGTTTGTTGATTTGCTTTTTGCAATCAACTGCATGCATGCTGCTGCACAAAAGCTTGTTGGCCTGTCTTAAATTGATGGAAACAGAACCACCTTGCCGTCTAGCTGTTATAGTTGTGAGCCTTCACAAGCCAGTCATCTAATGGCGTGCCCATTCCAGCGCTTGTTAGATGTTTGTTGATTGGCCCCCTTTGAACATGCAAGTAGTATTGAGTTTGATGCCAGTCTAGCGGCCAGAATTTCTAATTCTACAAGATAGCGGCACCTGTGATTCAGAAGGCTGAATGGAAACTAATTAAGCTCATGTTATTTTGCTCTGATTGGTTGAATTATTTCTCGACCTTATAAACTGCATGATATTCAAGGTATCTTTGTGTCACAGTACTTCTACAAATTATGAGACCCTTTCTTCGTAAACTTGTTTCTGTGACAGTCAGAGCATATTTGTTGTATAGACTTTTGATAACCTACATTTTTTGGATTTCAGCAACAAATTATATCTAATGAGTAGTTTGTATATCCGCAATTTCTCTTTTTCATGAAATACACTAAGTTTTAGGGTGTGTTTGATTACATTTTTTGATTTTTGATTTTTAAAAAATATTTTTTATTTTTTTGATTTTTGCTATTGAGTAAAAAAAAAAAAAAATATGTTTGGTAACTACGTTGCTGTAAAGCAAAAAGTAATGTTTGGGGATGGCAGGTGAAGAGTTCGACGAGAGAAAAATTCAGAAAGGAAGGGAGAAGGAGGTGGGGAGGTGAAGAGATCGACGAGGAAGAAAGGTTCGGGCTCTTTACTTTTTGATTTGGTGTTTTAGATGTAGGAAAGCAAAAAAAGTAAAAAAGTAAATTTTGGAAAGTAAAAAATTTTTACTTTACATATAAAGTAATTATTTTGATTATTTTGATTTTGATTTTTTACTTTTTATGGTGTTATCAAATATTATTTTTTAATTTTTATTTTTTAAAAATCAAAAAATAAAAAAATATTTTTTATTGGCTAACCAAATGCACTCTTAGTTTTTCATGTCTTCCTTCTCATGCTAACCAGGAACTTGATGAGAAATCATGTATCTTGATCATTATTGATGCTGATATGAGCACTATTGCATCTGATGTTATTTTCAGTTGTTCTTGTGTTTTTTAGAGGAAATTCATTAAGAGTAATTTAAAATGAATCGATGATGTATGAAAATTTAAATCCATTACTATCCATCGGGTCCATCTCAGTGTCTCTCAAGCGACCTAATTATTGTGGTTTGTCGGACCTCTAATCGACAAATGTCTGTCCCGACTTCTGATCGGAGATTATTCTGTCCGATCTCTTGTCGGCATGTTCTTGATCCAACTTTTAATCTAAAAGAGCCAGTCGGATTGCATACCTTAAATAATGCAATCGCATGATTGATTATGACTCATCCGACTTTGGTCGGCATGTGTTTGGTCTAACCATTAGTCGAAGAATCAACTAGTCGATCTCCGATCGCATCCGATCCCTACACGGCTTGCATATCGGAACAATCTCTGATCAGCATAACAACTGTGAGTCGGTTAGTATTTCGAATCAATCCATCTAACCAAGCTTTGATCGAAAAATTATCAGTCTCAACTCTTAGTTGGCATGCCACACTCTCTGATCTCTTTTCGGAAGTAGATTGATCAGGCTCAGATTCAAAAGGTAGGTGCCAACTGGTCATAACTGTCAATACTATCTAGGAGTAACCATCTGATCCTGAGAATCTTTTAGGTATAAATGCCTGATCCTAAGAATCACAACCAAATAACCGCACCAGATTTGGCCAGTCTGTCTATCAAAAACGGTTACACAGCCATCTTCCCTATAAATACTCAAACCCCGAGGACAAGGTAAGTAATCCCTCTCAGAGAGCTAAAACTCTGCTTCTCTGTTTACATGTTCTGACCTGAGCATCAGAGGATCTTCATCGGAATACAATCCTCCGACCCAAAATTTTTTGTAGGTTGGTCCAGCACTACGCTTCCTAATTTTCTGGTGTTAATTAGAAACAAGCCACAACAGATACAAGAAGGGCCAAATCTCAGGTCCTATAGAAAGAAGCAGACAAGTCAGAAACTCTCAAAGATGGCTCCATGCAGGACTTTCTCCCAGTGAACCAACACCTCCACCTCCTGGCAGGTGCAGAATGAAATAAATCACTCTGCTCCCGCACCTCCAGTGATGGTGGAAGTTCCTGCACCGGTGCAGCAACCTGCGGGGGTGATTGTGGAGCAATTCAAGTTACTTTTCTAGCAGGTGCAATAACTAATGGCTCTCATTCAGGCAGTGATCCAACCTCCTCCGGCACCATAGTCGGTGAATCAAATCCAAATCCCTCCGACCCAGTGACTGGCGGTGGATCAGACCTAAGAACCAAGGAGACGGCGGTCTCTTAGTTCTTAGTTGGGGCATGAGTCAACCCCTGACTGATGATCTCCTCTGCACTCTGAAGCACATACCAATCGAGATGTGAAAGTCGAGCAAAGACTTCAAGAAATGGATTGAAAGATCTAGCAGATCTGCAACAATCCATCGGCACCATCCGACGGCTTCGATTCTGAACCGCCTTTTGTGGTGAGCATCCTCCAGGAACCTATCTCACCAAACTTAAAGTTTCTCAGCTGGAGAGCTACGACGGACCACAGACCCCACCGATCATGTCAACAGCTTTCGAACAATCATGCTCTTTCAGGAAGCCTCCGATGCTATCTTGTGCCGAGCTTTCTCCTCTACTTTGAAGGAGACGGCTCGATATTGGTATTTCAGTCTGACGTCAGCTTCTATTCACTCTTTTCGATAGTTGAGCAAAGCTTTTACTGTCCACTTCATCATCAGTCGGCGACAACAGAAGTACTCGGACTACCTCTAGACCATCAAACAGAAGGAGGGCGAGTCCATTCGTTCTTACGTAGCTCGGTTCAACAGAGCTATATTGGAAGTCCGTGATCTAGATCACTCGATCACAATGCCCATCCTGAAGGGTGAATTGTTGATGGACGATTTCAAAAAGTTGCTGTTGAAGATCTTTTCCTAGAATTTTTCAGAAATGCTGGCTCGGACAGAGAAATATGCTCGATTGAAAGATTTTCTAGCAGAAAAAACTACTCCAATAACCCCAACTATAGGGAATCAAGAGCAGAGCAGGGCTCGCTCGCCCAAATGAAATGGTGAAAATCACCACCGTTCAAGATCCCTGCTGAAGAGAAAGAATATTTCATCGAGGAGGAATCATTCACCTTTGAGGCGATTCGACGATCTCACTCCTTTGAATACTTCTAGGAGAGATATTTCGATGGAGGTACGAACCAAGCTGCCACTGCCTCCAAAGATGCGGACAAATCTGGGATGCCATGATCCAGACAAGTATTGCCTCAATCATCATGACCACGGTCATAATATCGAAGATTGTTATTAGTTCAAAGAGAAAATTAAGCATTTGATCCAAGAGGGGAGGTTGGATCGGTTCATCTGACGACAAGGTCTTCCATGTCGATATCCTCCAAGGGTCGGATAGCGACAGCGGAGACATCCTGTGCTTTAGCAATGACAGTGCCGGCCCCCTCAGCCTCAACCTCAATCAGCACCAGCACAACCACAGGCAGAGGCGCAAGCGGTAGTAGAAGATCGACCCTTGCGGGGTAAAATTCGCATGATAACTGAGGGGTCGTCTGGATCGGTGGAGCTGCATGTGGCGAAGAGGCCTCGGCTTGAGGAGCTAATGATTTTTACTGAATAAGATGCTGAAGGTGTACAAACCCCGCACAATGATGCGGTAGTTATTACTGCTAATATAGCTGACTATAATGTACACCATATTTTTATCGATAATAAAAGTTTTATTAATATTTTATACTTTGTTGCTTTCACTGTAATGGGGTTTGTTCCCGAACAATTGAATAAATTTAGTACTCCGATCCAAGATTTCTCCAGGAGTTTGATAATTTCGGAGGAGACTATCAGACTGCCCCTTACCTTGGGAACCAAACTCAGGCAGGTGATCGTACATGTTGATTTTCTTGTACTTACCTACCATCAACCTATAATACAATACTTGGCTGACCAAATCTAGGAGCCCTGAAGGCAGTGGTGTCGAGCTACCACTTGATGATGAAGTTTTTGATAGAAGCTGGAGTGGGACAAGTCCGAGGCAATCAAGCCATGGCCCAATAGTATTTCGCTGCTAAGCTGCAGGTGGAGGAACAACCAGCGGTGTCTCAATCTGAACTTCCAATAGGTTTGGACGCTTGCGATGATCTGGCTGGAGAGCATGCTCGACCGTCTGAAGATCTAGTGGAGGTCCCTCTAAGGAAAGAAAAGCCCCATCAAACTATGAAAATCGGATCATCCATAGATCAGGTAACCAAAACTCAGCTAACTGCTCTTTTGTAGAAAAATACGGATCTGTTTGCTTAGACGATGACAGATATGCCTGGCATAGATTTGAAGGTGATGACTCATCACTTGAGAGTAGATCCGACCTTCCACCCTATAAAGCAGAAGAAGAGAAGCTTTGCCCCAGAGCGTCAGAAAGCAATTGCTGAGGAGGTGGACAAGCTGGTCAAGGCTGACTTTATTCGAGATGCAATGTATCCTGACTGACTCGCTAACGTAGTGCTAGTCAAGAAGGTAAACAAAAAATAGCGCATGTGCATCGACTTCACTGACCTTAATAAAGTTTGCCTCAAAGATAGCTATCCTCTCCCTCGAATAGATCAATTGGTGGATGCCACTTCTAGGCATGAGCTCTTTACCTTTATGGATGCCTTCTCTGATTATAATCGAATCCAGATGGCATCTGAGAATGAGGAGAAAATGGCCTTTATTACTGACTCTAGGCTCTATTGTTATAGGATGATGCCCTTTGAGCTAAAGAATGTCGAGGCAATATATCAGCGACTAGTGAATAAGATATTCAAAGATCAAATTGATCGCAACATGGAGTCTATGTGGATGATATGTTGGTAAAAAGTCGAGCCACCCCAGATCATATAGCTGACCTCCAAAAAACCTTCAACACCCTGCGCCAATTTCAGATGCAGTTGAATCCCACAAAATGTGCCTTCGGAGTTAGCTCTGGAAGGTTTCTCAGATTTATGGTCTCTCGATGAGTAATTGAGGTGAATCTAGAGAAGATTAAGGCAATTTTGGAGATATCCCCATCAAGAAATGTAAAGAAAGTCCAGCACATCATCAGAAGGATCGTCTCACTCAATCGTTTTATCTCCAGATCGGCTGAGAGATGTTTGCCTTTTTTCTAAATCCTCAAGCAATCAAGAGACTTTCAATGGACGATTGAGTGTCAGAAAGTATTTGAAGAGTTGAAGTAGTATCTTAGCTTAGCATCCTTACTTACAAAGCCTCAATTTGGAGAAGAATTGTTACTCTATCTTACCATATCTCCGTCAGTAATTAGTTTGGTTCTTATCCAGAAAGAAGGATGAATCCAAAAACTAGTATATTACTCAAGTAAGGTCCTTTAGGATACTGAGACTAGGTACACAAAATTGAAAAAATTAATATTTGCTCTGGTCATCATGGCAAAGAAGCTCTGGCCCTATTTTCAAGCTCATATAATAGTGCTGCTCATGGATCAGCCGATCAAGGCAGTCCTCCACCATCCGGATACGTTGGGATGGGTTACAAAATATGCCTTACAACTTTCTGAGTTTGACATTAAGTTCTACCCAAGGTCTTCAATTAAAGCTCAGGTCTTGATGGACTTTATCCTTGAGTGCACCATCCCTGATGAGGAGGGCTCAGAGGCTACGGAGGGTAGCTCAATCGTGCTAGAAGAACAAATAAATATGAATCCTGATCTTGAAGACCAGTAGATTCTTCATGTGGATGGGTCTTCCAATTTATCAAGATCAGGAGTTGGGATCATCTTAACAGGATCGAAAGGTGATGTGGTAGAGTACGCTCTGCAGTTTGAATTTTCAGCCACCAATAATAAAGCAGAGTATGAGGCTTTAATTGTCGGACTTAAACTTGCAAAGAATGTGAGAGCCAAACACTTGAAGGTCTTTAATGACTCTCAACTGGTGATGGGGCAAGTCAAGGATGAATTTGAAGCTCGAAAGAAAAATATGAAGAGGTACCTCGAAAAGGTAAAAGAACTAACCACATCTTTTCTAAGCTTTGTATCCAACAGGTACCACGAACATAAAATACATGGGCAGATGCACTGTCAAAGCTAGCAGTCTCTCTACTATCCGAATTTTAAATAAGAACTTACATCGAGATATTGAAAAACTCAAGTCTGAAAGAACCTCTTGCTATTCAGCAGATTGAAGAAGAGCCTTACTGAATTTGACCCCTTGCTGAAGTACCTCAGATTGGGTGAATTACCACCTGACAGTCGAAAAGCTTAAAAAATCCACAAGTAGGCTACCCGCTATGTACTTTATGATGATAAGTTATATAAGCGATCCTTCTCTCTCTCATTTTTGAGATGTCTACGACCGTCCAAAGTAGACTATGCACTAAGAGAGGTCCATGAGGAGATTTGTGGAAATTATTTAGGCGCAAAGACTCTTTCTTACAAAATCCTCTGATAAGGCTATTATTAGCCTTCGATGCAAAAGGATACCTCTGATTTTGTTAAAAAGTGTGATCACTGTCAGAAGATTTTCAATATTCAGCATCAGCTAGCGGTGCCCTTTATTCCCATTGCTGCTCCATGGCCTTTCGCTCAGTGGAGAATGGATATTTTGGGTCTTTTTCCTCAGGCCTTAGGTCAGTGTAAATTTTTCTTGGTGGCCATTGATTACTTCACAAAGTGGATGGAGGCCGAGCCCCTAGCCCATATAATAGAGGCTAAGGTTAAAGACTTCATTTGAAAATCTATTATCTGTTGCTATGGTCTCCCGAGAGTCCGGTAACTGACAATGGCAGACAGTTTAGTGGCTTCCAACTTCGAAAATTTTATGAAGACCTTGGAATTGAACAATGCTTTACTTCAGTCAGACACCCACAAGCAAATGGAGAGATCGAAGTAACAAATAGGACTCTTGCAAGGCCTGAAGGCTAGACTTAATTGGACTGGAAGGTCCTAGGTGGACGAGCTGTATCATGTGTTGTGGGCATATCGAATAACTCAGAGAATTCCAACCAGAGAAACTCCATTCAACCTTACATTCAGAACCGAAGCAGTTATACCGGTTGAGATCGAAATTCCTTTAGAGTTGAGGAGTACAACAAAGACACCAACTCTGAATGGTTGCAAACAAACCTTGATCTGGTTGAGAAGAGTAGGGAATGAGCTGCCGTGCGAATGACATCCTACTGATAAAGGGTGGTCAAATACTATAATTCTCGAGTCAAGTCTAAAAAATTTTGAGTTGGTGATCTGGTGCTATGATGCGCCAAAATCTCACAGCCTATGGAGTGGGAAAAGCTATCGCCTAATTGAAAAGATCCTTATCAGATGGATGAGATAGTACATCCTGAAACTTATAAACTGAGACAGCTTGATGGAACTCCACTTCAAAGATTGTAAAACTCAGCTAACCTCCACATGTATTACTAGTGATATTATAATTTTGCTGAAGTATATGCATGAATGAACGTTCCAATTTATCAATGTCGATACTTTCACATATAAGTGAGAGTAATACCAATGAGGGGCTTATATTTAAACTCAGCTTTGATCAGCCTTGAGATATTAAAAATTTTTGATCGGCTTATATTGAAACTCGACCTTTGATTAGCCTTGAGATGTTAAAAGCTTTTGATCGGCTTACATTGAAACTCAGTCTTTTATTGATCTTGAGATGTTAAAAGCCTTTGATTGGCTTATATTGAAACTTGACCTTTGATCAGCTTTGAGATGTTAAAAGCTTTTGATCAACTTATATTGAAACTTGACCTTTGATCGGCCTTGAGATATTAAAAGTCTTTGATCGGCTTATATTGAAACTCGACCTTCGATCGGTCTTGAGATTTTAAAAGTCTTTGATCGGCTTATATTGAAACTCGGCCTTTGATCTATCTTGAGATATTAAAAGTCATTGATCGGCTTATATTGAAACTCGATCTTTGATCGATCTTGAGATGTTAAAAGTCTTTGATCGACTTATATTGAAACTCGATCTTTGATCGATCTCGAGATATTAAAAGTCTTTGATCGGCTTATATTTAAACTTGACCTTTGATCAGCCTTGAGATGTTAAAAGCCTTTGATCGGCTTATATTGAAACTCGATTTGTGATTAGTCTGAATATTAAAAGCTTTTGATCGGTTTATATTAAAACTCGATCTTTGATCGACCTCAAGATGTTAAAAGCTTTTGATCGGCTTATATTGAAACTCAACCTTTGATTGACCTCGAGATGTTAAAAGCCTTTGACTAGCTTATATTTAAACTCAGCCTTTGATCAGCTTCGAGATGTTAAAAGCTTTTGATCGGCTTATATTTAAACTCGATCTTTCATCGATTTTGAGATGTTAAAAGTTTTTGATCGATTTATATTAAAACTCAATCTTTGATCAGCCTGAAGATGTTAAAAATCTTTGATCGGCTTATATTTAAACTCAATCTTTGATCATTCTCGAGATGTTAAAAGTTTTTGATTGATTTATATTTAAACTCGACCTTTAATCAATCCTGAGATGTTAAAAGTCTTTGATCGACTTATATTTGAACTCAACTTTTGATCAGCCTCGAGATGTTAAAAGCTTTTGATCGACTTATATTTAAACTTGACCTTTGATCGGCCTTAAGATGTTAAAAGTCTCTGATCGGCTTATATTTGAACTCGACCTTTGATTGGCCTCAAGATGTTAAAAGCCAATGAGGGGCTTATATTTAAATTCGACCTTTGATCGGCCTCAAGATGTTAAAAATTTTTGATCGGCTTATATTTGAACTCGACCTTTAATTGGCTTTGAGATATTAAAAACTTTTGATCGACTTATATTTAAACCCGATCTTTGGTCAGCTTAGAAATTCTAAAAGCCTGAGATCGACTATAACTATCCCTATTCTAGTGTCAAAGGCAAAAGAAAGGTACCAATGCATAATCTGAGAATTTGCATCATATAGCTACTCCCTCAGCCTGATTCCTAAACTCAAAAGTAGGGGGGTAGCATTACAAAGATTAAAATTTTATTAAGATAAAGTTTTTACATTTTACGATGATCATGTGGAGTCAGTATGATTCAGAAAACAACAACACACACACAGATATATATATATATATATATATATGGTTGGAAAAGTTGTAACTTTATTCCAATAAAAAGTATTTATAAGAGTCTAGTTAGCTCATTATTTGACATTACAAGATGAAGAAAAGACAAAATGAAGAAAAGACAAAATGAAGAAAAGAAAAAAATTGACTACTCGATTGGTGGGGCATCGTCGGCTGGTTGCACTTCGTCGACCCCGAAGATTGTCTTGTCATTAAGATCTTCGATGCACTGCACTTTGCAAAAAATTATGAATTCAAAAAATATGTAAGTATTCCTTCACTTCTTGCATAGTTGCATCAAAGCATCTTCCATGTCCATCTCAGGATTGGGCAGCTCGGATAAATCAAGTTGTGGGTACAAAATTCGAATTACATTCCGACAAAAGCTATAGCTGGAATGACGCCTGATAGTAAAGATCGTGTGGATCATTGATTGAGAACTATCCATTAGCTGCTCATGAGATCGAAAATAAGAAGCTCTTTCGGCTCCTGTCAGAGATCGACCTTCTGATTTTTGCTCTTTCGATCGAGATCTTTCATCATGGAAGATTGGAAGAGACTCTTTTGGGCCAACGTCAGTGATGGGAGTAGTCACTTGGATACCTCGTTGTTGTAGGTTCTTGTGAGCAGCAACAATTTTCTTGCTATTCAATGCCTTTTGCAACTTTGAAATTTTTTCTTTGGTATTGCAAAGTTCGTCTTGAAGTTACAATATCCGCTCGGACTTCATCCACCAAATTTCATGCACTTAATCAAGGACTCCAAGGCATGGATTTCTTCATGGGTGGAGTCAAGCTGATGACGATATATGGTCAACTTCGTTGCCATGCCCCAGGACTGTTTTCCTGTTGCATCGGATATCCTCTGTATCTCTTCGACCAATCATGACTTCTCGATGCTGCGTGCTACAGCTCCTTGCCGAACCTCCTATTGAAGTCTATCAATTTTTTTCTCGACCTCATCAAGTTTCTTTTGAGCCTTTCGTAGTCTCTTTCCTCGATTGGCGGCCTTTCTTTCGAAAAATTTGAATTTCTTCTCCAGACTCTTAATGTGAGCTTTAATCTTGACCGCCATAATCGGAGGAAGAGGAATGGCCAGTAAAGGAGCAGCAGCTATCAGGCCAATATCACAAGCATCATTCACCAACTATGCAAAAAATTGAAGATGGTAAATTCAAAAAGCTCATAATTTCATTTCATTAAATGAAAGTTTCTTACAGAGATAAAAGAGAAAATAAAAGGTACAAATATTTAATCTCTGACCTTCCCTTGGGGAGTTGTATCCGAAGGATGCTCGAAAGGACCTACATCAACAGTTGAAGAGGAAAGTAGCTCGACGACGTTCTCCTTCTCGAAAATGGAGAGTTCGGAGACAGTGTGAACTTCCTCATCATCTTCATCTCCATCTTCATAATCCAAGAAAGTGAAATCAAGTTTTGGATGCTCCTCCTCTATCAACTTTCGACAGTTGACCCAGCCTTCTTTATGAGCCTGATAAAAAATCTTTTTGCCGAAGGTAACATGGCTGTTGCCCAGCTATGCAACCCAAGAGGAGAGGATGAATTAGGTTTTTAAAATTTTAAAGTTTATTTAGAACCACGAGGATTAAATAACAATGAGCAGGATATATGTAGAAAGTGATTTAAGCAAGGTGTAGAAATTAGATGCTAGAATACAAGAAGATAAAGAAATTTAGAAAGAGAGCAAGTAAGCACAACATAAATAAACAAGATTTATAGTGGTTCAGTGCCAACCTTGCACCTACATCCACTCCCCAAACTCTTACTTGAGAATTTAAATCCACTAAAACGTATTCAATCAAGAATACAACGTCGGTACCTCTGACTCTAGCTATCTCAAGCTAGAACACTTATTTCTCGAATACAAGCCAACCCAATACAATCCGATTCAAGGTTCGGACCAATCTTTTCAAATTTTGAAACCCTTCCAAAACTAAAGAATAAGATAAAACAGAGTATATGAGTTAATCATACAAAAATATAAATTTAGTTCCTTTAATGAGAAAATAAAATTTTAAATACACTTTACACAACACGAAGGAAGCTTTTCTTATTTCTCTCAAGGTGGTTGAAGACTTGAATAAGCTCTTGAGGGGTTGGTGAGCTTGAATTGAAAGCTTCTTTTGCTTGAAGAGGTCTTTTTACTTAGGACTGAAATGAATGCTTGAATCTCTTGCTTTTTCCCTCCTTTAAATGCCTTTATATCTTCAATGGATGGTGGAGAGTAATCTAGGCTGAAAATAGAGCTGTTGGAGATCATTAAAGGAGCATTAAATACTGTCAAAAAAAATTAAAAACTAGCCGTTACGGAAGTTTCCGTCACAGGGGGTCGACTCATGGGGTCGACCTTTATGGCGTAGAACAGAAAGTCACTGTTCTGTATCTTTGGCTTGCACAGCAACAGAGGTAGACTCATAGGGTCATCTCCTTTCGATGTGCCAACCAAAAATATCGTGCCATTTAGCCTTTTTGATAGGGATCGACCCTAGGGGTCGATCCTTTTCTTTAAACTTGATTTTCTCTCAAAATATATATCTAAAAAATATAAAATTACCTTCAATAGATCATAAATCTTCTGTTCTTGCTCTTGAGGCTTTCGAATCAAAACTTAATAAAATTATGATTTTGCCCCTGAAATACAATAACTCTTTTTTCAAGCCAAAATCATTAGTAACCCTCTCAAATATTTTGTAATCATCAAAATCAATTCAAGGAGCAACAATCTCTCCCTTTTTGATGATGACAAAATGTTTGAGCAAAAGAAAAATATAACATATAATATATATAAAGTATTGATTAAGAGTTTCAAATTTATTAAGATGTATCACTTAAACATTATAGCCAATTATTTAAATAGTAAGCATCATGAGTAGTTTGAAGATTAGTTTTAAGATAGCTTATAAGATTTTTTTTTTTGACAAATTTGCTTTGATAATTTTGCTTATTGCTCAATTTTAGATAATTTTGCTTATTGCTTAATTTTAGATAATTTTGCTTATTGCTTGATTTTATTTCTCTACTCTCCCTTTTTGACAACATCAATTAAAATCATTACTCTCGCTTTTTAAGGAAAAAAATGAAAGAGACTCCCTCTCACTATAGCAATCATAAAGGATATTTCAATTTGCTCATATAGAAGATATTACCATTCATAATATTACATCGCACATATAGGAGGCATTCTTCATATCACAGAATTAAGACATTTCAATTGAGACCATTCATAATAATAAAAAAAATCAATCCAAAGACATTCATATAAGATAAAAACATATGTATATATATATATATCCAAAATATGACATATGTGTTATAATACATATGAGTCAAGTCAAAGTACATAGGCCATACAAAAATTATGGATAACAAAAAAAAAGACAACTATTCATGAGTCAATCAGCCAACAATTACAAAGTCCATAAGCTAGAACCTAGACATAAAAGACTAACTATGCTAGATCTAATAGATGTCATGGCTAGAGGCATCAGAAGAGTCAGAGATATGATGAGGAGACTAAGGATCAAAGCCACGGGCACGTCCTTGACCTCGTCTGCCTCGGCCATGGGTAGAAGTATCGGCACGAGCAGAAGGGCGAGAAGATCCTGGAGCTTGGGAAGCTATAGATTGTGTTAGGAGAGAAAGTCTGATGGTGTCCAATTGTTTCAAAACTTTTGTCATGGACTGCATCAAGGCACCAATCTGAGTAGAAACAATCTCACTGGAGCCCCTGATCTCTCTCCTCAAAAAATCAAATCTACTCTACAAAATGCCTCGAAGCCTAGCCTCCTCTGCAGAT
Source organism: Elaeis guineensis (assembly GCF_000442705.2). Taxonomy (NCBI): domain Eukaryota; kingdom Viridiplantae; phylum Streptophyta; class Magnoliopsida; order Arecales; family Arecaceae; genus Elaeis; species Elaeis guineensis. The sequence goes on along the minus strand of NC_026008.2, from coordinate 23,969,433 downwards.
AGGTGTGAGACCTCCATGATGTCCTCTTGCAGCTGGAGATGGGCTAAGACTAATACCTACCTCTGTAAATCTAGAACTCTATCCGTCAGTCTCAGAACACATCCCTCAAGCTCTTCAAGTCATACGAACTGAGTTGTAAGCATCTGAAAGACAGTAGAGATATGAGAGATCAAGGTCTGATCTGAAACAGCCTGAGATGACATCCTCTGAGCAAAGCCTGAGGTGGCAAACTGCTGAGATAAAATGGAAGCAACACGCTGGGACATCAACTCAATCTGATTATCTGCAAGTCTGATCTCTGAAGGATCTACTCTGCTCTCAGACTATGGTACAGAAATATGCCTCCTCACTGACTCTGAGGGACCAGCCTCGTGATTAGACATGAACTGAATATCAGGAGATGCCTTATGATCACGAGGAGGTGAAGACAGTCCCTCCTCTGCTCTCTCCTCAGCTCTCTCCTCAACACCCTTCGATCAACCACCATCAGTCTTTAAGAAATCCATATAGTGCATGTATGGTAGTTGATGGTGTCAAAGTGTGATAACTTGGTGACTGCCTCCCCCTCAAAACAGACTCCGAACCTCCTAAAGATCAGGGTGAGTACCACACCATAAGGCAAATAAGCCTTAGACCTATTTAGAGTTTCTCTCATGGCCTCAAACATCAGAGTAGAAAGGTTCAAGGGGGTCTCGGTGATCACATGGTACATGATGCATATGTCTCTACTAGATAAGAGGTTATGTTTGCCACTCCTAGGAACAAACATTTTGGTTACTATATGATATAAAAGCCTCATCTCAATCGAAAGAATTTTTGCTTCTAATTTATTCAAATTTTTAGTAAATGCCCTCCTTAAGATAGCACTTAATCCTTCTTCTTTGATTGGGAGCTCCATATGAGTATAGCCTTCACAAGGCAAGTGTAAGATTTGTCCCAAGTGCAATGGATCAAGAACAATGTTAACCCCTTTCACCAAAGATTTTACTGTTCCATTGTAGTAACTCAAATTTAAGTAGAATTCTCTGACCAAATCAACATAAGTATTTTCTTTTAATAAACAATAAAACTTTCATCCTTGATTCTTAATCTTTGATCCAATAGAGAATCCTTCTTTTTCAAAAGACTTAAAATCTATATTCTTCCTAGGTTTCACTTTTCGATTGGAGAGAGGTACCTTGCTTGGGCTGAGTGGAGACTGTGAAGAAGCTGGAGCCAGACCTGGAACTGGAGTTGGAGTAGAAGAGGGCTCGACTGCTATTCTTTTTCTGCATACATCTTCCTCGAACCCTCGAACAGATTTTCTTCTCTGCGGTAGCTTTGATTTGGGAGCCATTTTGGACAGGAGAGAGTTGCAAACAGCTTGGAAGATTTGATGAGGGGTAGAGTGGAAGGGATTTTAAGGAAAAGCAAAGATTTTGGGGAGATAGACGGTCGGTTTGGAAAAGAGAGTTTGAAGCTAGGGTAAGCTCGAACTGCCCAAACGAAGAAGAAAGAGAAGAGAGATTTAAATCCTAAAGGGGTGATTTAAAGGAGAAAATCTGGTGGGAAGAGAGATTTTGAGATGAGAGTGGAGAGGGAGGTGATCTTGTTCGGTGGAATGAGGAAGACAAACGGCAAAGGGGTCAGCTCTTTGCAATCAGAGAAATCTCAATAAAACAGAGCCCGATAGATTTTAATAAAAAATTACAAGTTTACCCTAGGGTCGACCTTGGGAGTCGACTCATGGCAAGAAAAAAATAAAAAAATGATGGAGAAATTTCGAAAAAGCTTGAAACTTGAAGGAAGGGTGTCTATTTGAGAGATTGATCATATGAAGGATAGTTTTGAGCTTTTAAAAAAGGAGAGATATGAATTTAACTCAAAAATAAATTGGTTCAATAAATTTTTGACAAATTAAACTTGGAATCAGAAAGATACTCAAGCTGAAGAATCAAGGATTCCTAATTCTCTCCTAATTTCATAAAATCTATCCTCACTTAAGGCCTTGGTAAAGATGTCAGCCAATTATTTTTTAGTACATACATAATCAAAAATTATATCTTTATTTTGGACATGTTCTCTTATGAAATGATGTCTAATTTTAATATGTTTTAATCTAGAGTGCTGAATTAGATTTTTAGTTAGATTAATAACACTAGTGTTATCACATCTTATGGGAGTTTCATTGAGTTTGATGCCAAAGTCCTCAAGCTGTTGCTTAATCCACAGGATTTGAGCACAGTAACTTTTGGCTGCAATGTATTCGGCCTCAGCCGTAGACAGTGCTATCGAATTTTTCTTCTTGCTAAACTAAGAGATTAAGTTAACTCCAAGAAATTGACAAGTTTTACTAGTACTTTTTCTATCTAATTTACATCTAGCAAAATCAGCATCTGAATATCCTATTAAGTCAATTGATGAGTCCTTAAAATACCATAATTCTAGAATTTATGTACCTTTTAAATATTTAAGAATTCTTTTAACTATATTTAAATATGATTCTTTTGGATTTGATTGAAAGCGTGCATAGAAACAAACACTAAACATAATATCTGGTCTACTAGTAGTTAAATACAATAAAAAATCAATCATGCCTCTATAAAGTTTTGAGTCTATATTTTTACCTCCTTCATCCTTGTCAAGCTTACATGATGGGCTCATGGGTGTACCAATTACTTTGGAGCTCTTCATTTCAAATCTTTTGAGTAGTTCTCTTGTGTATTTGCTTTGGATGATAGAGATTCCTTCCTTTGTTTGTTTGATTTGGAGTTCAAGGAAGAATGTAAGTTCTTCCATCATGCTCATCTCGAACTCCTGCATGAGCTTAGCAAAATCTTGACAAAGAGTTTCATTAGTAGATCCAAATATAATGTCATCAACGTATATTTGTACAAGTAAGATATCATTATAATTTTTTTTAATGAAAAAGGTTGTATCTATATTTTCTCTTGAAAAATCATTATTAAGCAAAAATTTACTTAACCTTTTATACCAAGCTCTAAGTGCTTGTTTTAAACCATATAAAGCTTTGTTTAATTTAAAAATATGATTAGAAAAAGTATAATTTTCAAAATCGAAGGGTTGTTCTACATATACTTCTTCAGCAATATAACCATTTAAAAAAATACTTTTGACATCTATTTGGAATAACTTAAAGTTCATAAAGCATGCATATGCAAGTAAAAGCTTAATTGCTTCTAATCTAGCAACAGGTGCAAAGGTCTCATCAAAATTAATTTTCTCTTCTTGATTATAACCCTTTGCAACCAATCTTGCTTTATTCCTAATCACATTTTCATGTTCATCCAATTTATTTCTATATACCCATTTTGTGCCAATTACAGAATAATTTTTAGGTCTTGATACTAAAGTCCATACATTATTTCTTTTGAATTGATTAAGTTCCTCTTGCATTACATTTATCTAATTATAATTTTTTTCAACTTCATCTATGGTTTTAAGTTCAAACTGAAAAACAAATGCAAAATGATTGTATGCATCTCTAAGTGAAGAACGAGTTCTTACTCCAAGTGTAGGATCATCAATGATTAGTTCTTTGAGGTGATTGTGATCATACCTTCATTCTTTAGGTAGATCATTTGTACCTTGAGGTTGTTCTTGTTGTTCTTCACCTTCATCTTCTTGTTTGTTTTCATGTTTTTTTTTATTTTGGATTGTTGAGTCTTTTAGGGTGAGCTCCTTCATCTCTTCTATAAGAAGATCTGCATCATCAATACTTTCACTCTTCTTTGAGAGAAGATCATAAGTCTCATCAAAAGCAATATGTATTGACTCCTCTACTACTAAAGTTCTTTTGTTGAAAACTCTAAAAGCTTTGCTAGAAGAAGAGTAACCAAGAAAAATAGCTTCATCGGATTTTGCATCAAATTTTTCTAATCTCTCTTTACCATTGTTCAAAATAAAACATCGACAATCAAAAATATGAAAAAATACAATATTTGATTTTCTTCCTTTTCAAAGCTCAAAGGGCATTTTCTTTAGAATTGGTCTAATTAAAGCACAGTTTAAAATATAGCATGCCGTGTTAATTGCTTCTGTCCAAAAGTATCTTGGGAGGTTGCTTTCACAAAGCATGGTATGGGCCATTTCTTTAAGGGTTCTATTTTTTCTTTCTACTATTCTATTTTGTTGAGGTGTCTTAGGTGCTGAAAAGTTATGGTCAATGCCTTTTCAATCACAAAACTTTTCAAAATCTTGATTTTTAAATTTGGTTCCATGATCACTTCGAATATTTTGAATTGAAATTTTTTTTTCATTAGTAACTCTTTGATAAAATTTTGAGAACACATGAAAAATTTTATCCTTATATGTCAAAAAGAAAATTCATGTAAAACGAGAGAAATCATCAATAATTACAAAGCCATAACATTTTTCACCAAAACTAGTAGTTCTAGTGGATCCAAATAAATTCATATGCAATAATTTTAATGGCCTAAAAGTTGAAATAATATTTTTAGATTTGAATGTGACTTTTGTTTATTTATCCAGTTGGCATGCATCACAAATTCTATCCTTTTTAAAATTTAATTTAGGTAAATCGATAATCAATTCTTTTTTAATAAGTTTTGAAAGTGAATGCATGTTAATATGTGCAAGTCTACGGTGCCAAAGTCAACTAGTCTCATTAATTTTGGCATTCAAGGCTACTAGATATTGCATGTTTATCTTGAAAAGATCATTCAAATCTACTATATAAACATTACCATGTCTATGCCCAACAAATTTAATACCTTCATCATTGGGACTAGTTACTATGCATAATGAAGATTCAAAAATAATTTTGTACCTTTTGTCACAAAATTGACTAATACTTAATAGATTATGTTTCAAACCATCTACTAATAAAATATTTTTAATATACTTAGAGGGAGTGATATCAATGTTATCTATACTAATGATCTTTCTTTTGCCATTGTCTCCAAAGGTGACCATCCCTCCATCTTTTGCATCAAGTATAATGAATTGAGATTCATCATCAGTCATGTGTCTTGAGCATCGACTATCAAGATATCATTTTTGATTTATTCTTTAGGATGAAAGACACACCTGCATACGAAAATTAAGTTTTGACTTTAGGTACCTAAGTTTTTTTGGATCCTTTTTGGTTAGTCACAACGGTTCCTTTTGGAACCCATATTTTCTTCACATTAGAATTTTCAGATTTGCTAGAGAAATATGTATAAGATTTGTATCTTTTTTTATTATATTTAAAGCAAGTAATATTTGAAAACTTGTTGCTTGATGAGTTCACATAGATATTTTTTAAAAATTTTTGTTTCTTTAAAGGGTTGTAGCCAAGACCGACTTTATCATAAACGGCCTTTTAATTATCAAGTATCATTTGAAGTTTATTTGAACTTAGAGTGAACTTTTCTACTATAGATTTTAACTTAGCAATTTTATTTTTTAAGTTTTGATTTTTTTGTGTCAAGACTGATTTTTTATTTAAAATAATCTCATTTTCTTTTAATAAAGATTGATTCTTTGATTTTAATTCTTTATTCTTTACCTCTAACTTCTTTGGATCATCAACTAGATCATAAAATACTTCTTGAAGTTCTTCAAAAGTAAAGTCATTAAGAGTTTCAGCATTTACCTCATTTTCATATGCCATAAGGTATAAGTTGGCTTGTTCATGAAACTCTTCTTCTTCAGAGCTTAACTCATCACTATCACTCCATATAGCCACCATAGCCTTTTTCTTATACTTCTTGGGGTCCTTCTTAAGTTGTGGACATTCGGACCTAAAGTACCTCAGCTTTTTATATTCATAACAAATAAGGGGCTGCTCCTTATCCTTCTCCTTGCTATGCTCTCCTTTTGTAGGTGGCCTCTTCCTCATCCCTTATTTTCTTTTCTTTAAGAATCTTTTAAACTTTCTAGTAATGAGGGTCATTTCTTCATCTTGCTCTTCATTTTCTGTTTCTTCAGATTCTTCATCGAGTTGAGTAGTGGACTTGAGGGCGATTGTCCTCTTCTTCTTGATGTTGTTTCATGCTTAGCTTGTGTGTCATTAGCGATCCTAGAAGCTCCTCCAAGGGTAAAATATTCAGATCTTTGGCTTCTTAGATTGCGATCACTTTGGCCTCCCACGTCCTTGATAAAGACCTAAGAATCTTTCTCACAAGATCGCTGTTAAAGTAAGACTCATCAAGACTTTTTAAACCATTAATAATATCCGTAAAATGAGTAAATATTTCAGTTATTGATTCTTCATGCTCCATTTTAAAGAGTTCATATTTGTGCATTAGCATGTTAATTTTTGATTCCTTAACTTGATTAGTGCCTTCATGCATTACTTCTAATCTATCTCATATTTTCTTAGCCGACATGTATATTAAAATGTGATTAAATTCATTAGCATCTAAAGCACAGTATAAAATATTCATGACTTTGGTATTAAGTTGAGCCATTTTCTTGTCAACCTCATCCCATTCTCTTTCGAATTTGGTTGATTCTACACCATCAATTATCTTAGTAAGTGTGTGTGGTCTATTAACTATGATACTCCACATATCATAGTCAAGTGCTTGGATAAAGATTTTTATCTGAGCTTTTCAATAGGTGTAGTTTTACCCATTGAAAAGTGAAGGTCGGTTTGTGGACTGCCCCTCGACTAGTGAAGCACCAATTTGAGTTGCCATAGATTTTTAGCTCTTTGATGGTTAAATCAAAGTAGGGCTAGAGCATCGAACTTTGATACCACTTGTTGCCTAGCTATGCAACCCAAAAGGGAGGGTGAATTGGGTTTTTAAAATTTTAAAGTTAATTTAGAACCACGAGGATTAAATAACAATGAGTAGGATATATGTAGAAAGTGATTTAAGCAAGATATAGAAATTAGATGCAAGAATGCAAGAAGATAAGAAAATTTAGAAAGAGAGCAAGTAAGCACAACACAAACAAACAAGATTTATAGTGGTTCGGTGTCAACCTTGCACCTACATCCACTCTCCAAGCTCCTACTTGAGAATTTAAATCCACTAAAATATATTCAATCAAGAATACAATATCAGTACCTCTGACTCTAGCTATCTCAAGCTAGAACACTTATTTTTTGGGTACAAGCCAACCCAATACAATTCGATTCAAGGTTCGGATCAACCTTTCCAAGTTTTGAAACCCTTCCAAAACTAAAAAACAAGACAAAACAGAGTATATGAGTTAATCACATGAAAATATAAATTTAGCTCCTTTAATGAGCAAATAAAATTTTAAATACACTTTACACAACATGAAGAAAGCTTTTCTGATTTTTCTCAAGGTGTTTGAAGACTTGAATAAGCTCTTGAGGGGTTGGTGAGCTTGAATTGAAAGCTTCTTTTGCTTGAAAAGGTCTTTTTGCTTAGGACTGAAATGAATGCTTGAATCTTTTGCTTTTTTTCTTCTTTAAGTGCCTTTAAATCTTCAATAGATGGTGGAGAGTAATCTGAGGTGAAAATAGAACCGTTGGAGATCATTAAAGGAGCATTAAATACTGTAAAAAAAATTAAAAACTAGCCGTTACAGAAGTTTTCATCACAGGGGGTCGACTCATGGGGTCGACCTCTGCACATGGGTCGACTCATAGGGTCGACCTCTGTGGTGCAGAACAGAAAATTACTATTCTGTATCTTTGGCTTGCACAGCAACAGAGGTCGACTTATAGGGTCGTCCCCTTTGGATGTGCCAGCCAAAAATATCATGCCATTCAGCCCTTTTGATAGGGATCGACCCTAGGGGTCGATCCTTTTCTTTAAACTTGATTTTCTCTCAAAATACATATCCAAAAAATATGAAATTACCTTCAATAGATCACGAATCTTCTGTTCTTACTCTTGAGGCTTTCGAATCAGAACTTGATAAAATTATGATTTTGCTCCTGAAATATAATAAATTTTTTTCCAAGTCAAAATTATTAGTAACCCTCTCAAATATTTTGTAATCATCAAAATCAATTCAAGGAGCAACAATGGCTGTTGCGGTATTCTTCAGATGCCTTAAATGCCTCCACCACTCGAGCAATCTCCTCAGTGAAGATAGGTGATGCCTTGAATTTCTCAATTGAGGAGCGCTTCGCATCTTGAATGCGCTCCTCAGTCCTTCTCTCCATCTCTTTCTCCCTCTCTAGGATGAAGGCAAGATCAAACTCCACCTGCCTGAGGGCCCCCTAAAGATTCTTGGCCTTAGCTTCTAGTTCTTTAATTTTCGCCTAAGCTACCTGGACATCCATCTCAACTTTCTTCTTGGCCTCTCGCGCCTATGCCTCCCTAGCCGAGTGGTCCAACAGATTGATGAGAACATAGAGTAGCTACATTTCAAATCGATTGAGTCAGAGGAAATATGATGATTAAAAAAAAAGAAGGATGACAGGATAAATGCTATATCTAGTTGCCAATGGTTAAAGATAGTTTTCTTTGATTGAAAATGCTCATCTTGTCTATCTACTCTAACTCCATCGGAATAATAGAGTTTTTGATAGTTTCTTGAACTGCCTTACAGCCTTGAAAAAATAAATCCTCCGAAATGTCATCGGAAAGGGCCTCATCATCGTCGGCCTCCTTAGAAGATCTTGCTCGAGCAAAAGTCTTAGAAGATTGAGGTCGCTGGATGATTTCTTCTCAGGAGTTGGCAGTCGGGGTTGGAGTAGGTGCAGGTGTTGCCAAAACTATTTTGACCTCGAAAGAAAGTGTTTGATCGACGGAGACAGGCTCTTGGCTAAGCTCGACAGATTTCAATTTTTTCTTTCTCTCGATTTTGACAGTTCGAGTCTTCCTCTTCTGTGAAAGAGATTATATATATATATATATATATATATATATATATATATATATATATATATATATAAGAAGAAAGAAAGCATGAATGACTCCACTCACTCCTAGGTTCATTGGAGGAGAGCCCTACCGAGAAGAGGGATTCATCGGATAAAAGCTCATCCAGATGAGAAGCATTGCAACCCAGGAGATCCCTAAGTCCTCTTTTTTCCTCGGTACTCAACTCTATGGGCTTCAAGGATGAAGCTTCGATCCGGCCCCAGTTCGGAAGCCTCCAGTCATCTATCGAAGCATAAGAGATAAAAAAGAAATGGCTCTTTTAGCCATGAATGGATGAGGGAGCACTAGAAACTAGGAAAGTGGCATCTCTCTGGGAGGAAACATACAGCCAGTCGGTATATGGGTGTTTCTTTAATATGAAGAGAGCTCAGAAGAAAGGAATCGAAGGTCGAACTCCTATCCGAGAGCAGAGAATAAGAAACCCTATGATATATCTAAAGAAATTCGGAGACATAGAACAGAAAGCAATCCTATAGAACCTAAAAAGCTCAAAAATGAAGGAAAAGATGAAAAATCTAAGATCTGCTCGAAGATTTTTCTTGTACACCGCTAATCGACGTAGAGGTGGACTGTGGACTCGAGCATTAGAATCAGAAAGTTCAAGATGAAACTCGTCTGGAATATGGTATTGGGTTTGAAGCAACTCCAGGTCACTTGAGATCAGCTCGGTTTGGATCTCTCCAGGTTCGACCAAAGGATTGATTTTAGACCTAGGATTTTTTGGATCCTTCACTTTCTCTCGTGTGGGACTCTCACTCATAGAATTTTTGGAACCCACCATGAAAATAGAAATCTAAAGAAAAACAAAAGAAAAAAAAATCAAGAAGAAGGTAAGAGAGACTTACCTTCAAGTAAGAAATCAAAAGGAAGCAACTATCTTTTGAGAGCTCTTTACACAATGGAAAAGGAAGAAAATCTATCTATGAAAATTTTGGAGCAAGAAAAATAGCAAAGGGAGAAAAGATTCCATCAGAGTCAGTAGGATAAGAAAAAATAAAACAAAAGAAGCCATCTCTTTAAATAAAAGGATGCACGTCTCTCATAGGACGTCAAGTCGGTATGAATCCCTAAAATAGACCACGCATCAAGGCTTCATTAGCTCAACAACTGGCCGATGGTCTCCACATTTAATGCATCCCAGCAGAGAAGAGCAGCGTCTGGAGTGGCATCTGTGCAGATTTCAAAAATTTTATCATTAGTTCGATAACTTTTTTGTTTGAAAAATCGTGCATAGATATTTGGTTTAAAAAGAGCTCTTTACATCCTGGCCATTCAGAATGCCGAGATAAATACTCCTATAGCCTGATTAGAGCTCGGACTAAGGAATAGGGGATATTTGTTAGGAGTAATTTGGAATGGATCGATGATGTGTGAAATTTCAAGCCCATTATGATCCATTGGGTCCATATCAACACCTTTCAAGTGGCCTAATTGTTGTGATTTACCCGATCTCTGGTCGACAAATGTTTGTCCCGACCTCTAGTCGGAGGCTATTCTATCCGACCTCTCATCGGCATGTTCTTGATTCAACTTCTGATCTAAAAGAACCAATCCGATTGCACACCTTAAGTAGTGCAATCGCATGATTGATTATGACTCATCCGACCCTTGGTCGGCATGTGTTTGGTCCAACCATTGGTCGGAGAATCAGCTGGTTGATCTCCAGTCACATCCGATCCCTACATGGCTTGTATATCAGAACAATCTCTGATCAGTATAACAACTGCGAGTCAGTTAGTCTTTCGAATCAATCCATCTAACCGAGCTTTGGTCGGAAAACTATCAGTCCCAACTCCTAGTCGGTATACCACACTCTCTGATCTCTCCTCGAAAGCAGATTGATCAGGCTCAGATTCAAAAGGCAGGCATCAACTGATCATAGCTGTCAATATTATTCGGATGTAACCGTCTGATCTTAAGAATCTTTCAAGTATAACCGCTTGATCCTGAAAATCACAATCAAATAACCGCACCAGATTCGGCCAGCCTGTCTACCAAAAATGGTTACATAGCCATCTCCTCTATAAATACTCAAACTCCGAGGATCCAGATAAGTAATCTCTCTCAGAGAGCTAAAACTCTGTTTCTCTGTTTGCGCATTCTAACTTGAGCGTCGGAGGGTCTTCGTTGGAGTATAATCCTCCGGTTTGGATTTTTTTGCAGGTTGCTCCAGCACTGCACTTTCTAATTTTCTGGCATCAACCAGAAATAAGCCGCAACATCTAGATTAGTCTTGTGTTTTTAAGAGGGAACTCTAGAGAGTTGGTCAGCTTATTATTCCTTGCAGTTGCTGTTCTCCTTCTTTATAGCTGACTAGTTTTGAAAGAAAGTTCCGGTTACGTTATTTGCATACCTAACGTTATGAGCAGAGATGAGCCCTTGTGTTTGAGGTGCAAGCACAAGATGGTGCCTGAGAACTGACCTTAATCTTATGAGTACGGTTATAAGTACCACAAACCTTGTATGCATTGCTCTTTGTTAACTGTATGTACCTTGTGGCAATTCTATGATTCAATGATAAGTTTAAAGGATTGCAGATCACATTTGAGCCACCCTAGGTGTCGGCATCTGTTATTTTTTCCATTCCAACTTCAGAGACCCTGCTTCAAGCATAGGTTTTCATTACTTGTGCTTCGATGACCATCTTTTGAAGAGAAATGAGATGGTGCTGTAGCCAAAGACTGATAAAACAGTATAATCAAAACAAATTTGAGTGGGTGTATGTGTGTATAATAGATGATAACATGATACATGCATATGCTGAATGAATCCATGCTCACGAAGGCCCTATTCTGTAGTGGTCTCCGATGTGAGGTTAAAATGGACTAGCAGTGGTGGAAAGGACCTTGAACATTTGTGCACTAATAAGAAAGTGATGCAATGGAAAACATGAAACAATCTCATAAAGTTTCAAATTAAATAAAATCAATCTAAAAATAAAATGAGAAATTAGATGAGATTAATTTTTCTACGCAAACTTGCTATGCAAGTGAAACAACAATAAGAACTTCATTAACCAGAAAATTTACTCTTGAATATAATATATAAAACAATAACTAAACAAAGTTATATTGAATTGATTGGTGGTACTAGGGGAATCTAAGGGTGGCGAACATCAATAAGGATGGTGAAGGCAGAAAGGTGGAAGATTTGGAGGGGGTAATGCCTCTGATAAAGGTCTGTTCTGTTTTTGAAAACAAACAATTGCTAAAGACTTATATTATTAGAAAGTTGACGATTGATTGTCTGATTGTTGGTATGAAATGAGCCACAAGCAAAAGGCACCTAGTGCACTTTTGAAAAATATGTATCTATAAAATTTCATGCTACACAACTTCATTTTCGGAGTCATGCCCAAGCAGAAGTTTACACGACTTCATCTCTACAACAATACCCGCTTTACATGTACACTATCAACCAGTTATGAGTAGCAGTATATTAAAACTGACTATGACTCATCTAAAATTGCATTAGAATGTAAAGAAAAAGTAGTACTATAGTTTATTCTTGTAAAGAAAATTAGTGGCTTAATGTAGCATAACAGCAAAGTCCCTTGCTCGAGTAGTTTATTGGACTTCCCACTTTTGAATGATTAGAGTGCAGATCACTTGTCCCTTTCTTTTGGATCTTGACAGTAGCTATATATATAGAGTGCTTTTTCTAATTAATATAAAAAAAAATTATTTACATAAATAAATTAAATTTTAATTTATTTATCAGATTGATGTAAAAATGATAAAACATCATTTTGAATGGCGTTTTATCATCGCCACATCACCCCCCATTTTCTATGTAGACGATGCAAAAAAAAAAAAAAAAAAAATACTAAATGATATGACATTTTTAAAAACACCATTCCAAATGGCATTTTTAAAAACATCATATTATTTGACGTTTTTAATTTTTTTTCAAAAAAAAATAAAAATAGAAAAAAAATAAAAATAAAAATTTTAAATTTGTAAAAAATTTAAAATTTTAATTTTGATAAAAATAAAAATTATCATTTCAAATTAGTATCCACATTTCAAATTATCTTTTGAAAAAATATCTGAAAAAAATTATTGTAAAAAAAATTAAAAATACCATAAAAAAGAATTGAAAAGAAATAAAAATTATAATTTTAAATTTTAAGAAAATAAAAATTTTAATTTTAATTCAAATAAAAATCATCATTTCAAATTACAATCTCTTTTTTCAAATTAATTTTTTTAAAAAAATATCATAAAAGAAGAAAAAAATGAGAAAAAAATGAGAAAAAATAAAAATTATAATTTTGAATGAATTTTAAGGAATAAAAATTTTAATTTTAATTCAAATAAAAAAGAAAATTTTAAATTATTTTATCCATTTAAAATTAAGTTTTTTAAAAAAATATCTCAAAAAAATCTTAAAAAATTAAAAAAATAAAAAATACTAAAAAAATGAGAAAAAAATAAAAGTTATAATTTTGAATTTAAAAAAATAAAATTTTAATTTTAATTCAAATAAAAAATATCATTTCAAATTACTTTTCCCATTTCAAATTAATTTTTTTAAAAAAAGATGTTCAAAAAAAATAAAAAATTAAAAAAATAAAAGTGCCATAAAAAAGTCAAAAATTTAAAAAAATGAGAAAAAAATAAAAATTTTAATTTTAAATTTAAAAGGAATAAAATAAAAAAATTGAAAAAAGGGAAAAAATATGAAAAAAATAAAAATTATAAATTAAAATTTAAAAAAAAATAAAAATTTTAACTTTAATTCAAATAAAAAATATCATTTTAAATTACTTTCCCCATTTTAAATTATTTTTTTAAAAACATATCTGAAAAAAAAAAATTGGTGTAAAAAAAATAAAGAACACCATAAAAAAAAGAGAAAAGAATTGAATTGAAAAAAATAGAAATTGTAATTCTAATTCAAAAATAAAAATTATAATTTTGAATTTAAAAAAATAAAAATTCTAATTATAATTCAAATAAAAAATGATAAAAAAATAAAAATTATAATTATTAATTTAAAAAAAATTAAATTTTAGTTCAAATAAAAAATTATCATTTTAAATTACTCTCTCCATTTTAAATTAATTTTATTTATTAAAAAATCATATAAAAATAACTAAAGAAAATTAAAAAAAATTAAAAAATCATAAAAAAGGGAAAAAAGAAAAAAATTGAAGAAAACGCCAAAGGGAATGGCGTTTTTGAAAATGCCATTCCCCTTGGCATTTTTGAAGCATAAAATCCAAAAAAAAACCCTCTCTCCCTCTTCTCTCTCTTCTCCGACGTTTCTCCGATGTTTTTTCCTCTCCGACGGCACGACGACGAGCTCCCAACGGTGGTGAGCTCCCTCCTTTCTCTTTCCTCTTCCTTTCTCTCTCCCTCTTCTCTCCCTCTTCCTCTCTCTCTCTCTCTCTTCTCTCCCTCTTCCTCTCTCTTTCTCTCTCTCCCTCTTTTTCCTTGGCCGTCGGTGACAGAGGGCTGGCGGCGTGCCCGCGCGCCCTAGCGGCGGGCCCGCGCGCCCTAGCGGCGGCCTCGACGGTGGCCCCCACGATGGGCCCCAGCCCTCCCCTTCCCTTGGCCGGCCCCCTCTTCTCTCCCTCTTCCTCTCTCTCTCTCCCTCTTTTTCCTTGGCTGCCGGCGACAAACGGCCGACGGCTGGCCCGCGTGCCCCAGCGACTACCCCCCACGGTGGGCCCCGGCCCTCCCCTTCCATTGGCCGGCCCCCTCTTCTCTCCCTCTTCCTCTCTCTCTCTCTCCCTCTTTTTCCTTGGCCGTCGGTGACAGATGGCCGACGACGGGCCCATGCACCCCGGTGGCGGCCTCGACGACGGCCCCCCATGGTGGGCCCCGACCCTCCCCTTTCCTTGGTCGGCCCCCTCTTCTCTCCCTCTTCCTCTCTCTTTCTCCCTCTTCCTCTCTCTCTCTCCCTCTTTTTCCTTGGCCGCCAGCGACAGAGGGTTGGCGGCGGGCCTGTGCACCCCGGCAGCGGCCCCGACGGTGGCACCCCATGGCAGGCCCCAATGGCGGCCCCCCGACAGCGGCCCCGCGGTGCCCCCCCCCCCGACGATGGGCCGTGGCAGGCCCCTACGGTGGTTTGAGAATTGATTATATAGGATATTCTATGATATTTGTGTAAAATATATATTTAATTATATATTTTTGTACAGATATCGTAAAATATATACACTGGTCAATTGATTGTCCAGTTTGGACAGTTTGGGAATTGTATTTAATTCTATAGGTAATTATATTATTCGAATGATTGCGGAGGGTTCGAGAGAAATTTCGGACAGTATTTTTCTTTAGTTCTCCCCACACATTTTCAGTCGTGTGGAGAGAACTAAGGGAAAATATTGTCAAAATTTCTTTCGATCTCTTTTGCATATTGTTTGATTAATGTAATTAACCTATAGAATTAATGTAATTCCCAAATGGGATAGGATCTATCTATACCTATTTGTTGATGATATGATGCATTTATCATGTAAATCTTTTAAAATGATAAAATAATTAGTAATACTAAATATTTTGATTTTCATTTTGTTATAGGTTTCTCTGAGAAAATGGCCAGTACTCGAATTCGTGTACTATTGTATTATGATGGCATGATACAGAATGATGAAACTGGTATGCAGTACAGTCACCCTGCAAATCGGATGATTAGAGTATCTTCATCATTATCACGTCAAGAATTATTGGACCATTTATATAGCAGTATTCCTGTAGACAAAGAAAAATATGAAATAAAATTGAAATAAAAATCTCTTAATCTATCGGGACAGTTAATGTAGAGCAATTATATCTCAGTTTCAATTGATGATGATGAAGATATCGAAGAAATGCTGATCTTTTCTTTGAAATATTCAGAATATCGATTTTTAGAATTATATATTGAAAAAAAAGATGTACCGAGCTTTGGATACTATAGTCGGTTTTTAACTCAAGCGGATAATAATGTTAGGCCTTCCTCACCTTTTGTAACTCCTATGGTGCAAACCGATAGTGTTGAGGCCGTATTTGCAGAACAACATTCCACTACTGCCGGCCCTAGTTGTCCAGTTATTCAGAGTCCTATGGTAACTTTTCCTGTGTCTTCTGCTATGGTGACTTCTCCTTTGCTAGAAGTAGTGGTAATTGCGGAAGACGACACTCATATAGAGAATGATGACTGGGTAGTTGGTGGAATAAATTCTGATAATCTAGGCTTTGAGTCAGATGAAAGCGGAGATGAAGACTATTGGATGGATGAAGACAGTAGTAGTAATGATGATGATGGTGAAGATGAGAATGATGATGAAGATGTTCACGCTAATATCAATATAGGAGAACCTCAATCTCATTTGCACGAACCCCCATAATTTTTTAATGATATAAATTTAGATGATGGTGGTTATGTTAGTGCTAGTCGAAGATTGAACTCTGACTATCAATTTTGGAACTCCTCGATGACTGAATTTTTTAAAAGTCTAATGTTTAAGAGTAAAGATTATGTAAGGAGAGCTGTTGATCTTTATCACATTATGAAGCATCGAACATACAATGTAGTTCAATCACATTCGAAATTATGGTCCGTACGATGCGCATCATCAGATAATATTCAAAATTATAAATGGAGGCTTCGTGCTGTACTGTTGAAAAAATATGGATATTTTCAAATCACAAAATATGAGAGTCCTCACACTTGTTTATTTATGAAGTTGAGTCGAGACCATAAACATGTCAGTGGAAGGATGATTGACACACTAGTCCGACATATTGTTGAGAAAGATTCCGATGTTAAAGTTGAAGCTATTGTGGCAACCGTTAATGATCAATTTCAATATATAGTGTCATACAGGAAAGCATGGTGTGGAAAGCAGAAAATATTGGTTGATATTTATGGAGAATGGGAGCTGTCTTATGCTAAATTACCCAATTATATGATCGTACTTCAACATGCAAATTCCGGTACAGTTGTTTCATGGAATTTTTTTTGAACTATGAATTCCAATATTCGAGTTTTAAATTATATTTTTTGGGCTTTCAAACTATCTATCCAGGATTTTACGTACTATTATCCTATAATCAGCATTGATGGCATACACTTGTATGGAAAGTTTAAAGGTAAGATGTTGATTGCAACAAGAATTGATGCAGGGAATGGGATATTTTCATTAGCATATGCAATTATGGATGAGAAGACGACTGCAAGTTGGAGTTGATTACTTTTTCAGCTCAGAACACATATCGTCAAAGATAGAAATGGAATATGCTTAATTTTTGACAGGCATCCAGATATATTAAATGCCATCGCTGTTGCCCAGCTACGCAATCCAAGAGGGGGGTGAATTGGGTTTCTAAAAATTTTAAACTTAACTTACAACTTATGAAGATTATTTAACAATAGCAAGATAAGTAAGGAGAGTGTAATTGATTCAAGGCTAATGGTTGAATGCAAGAATGCAAGAGAATAAAGAAGTTCTAAAGGAGAGCAATTAAGCACAATACAAACAAGAGGATTTATAGTGGTTCGGTGCCAACCTTGCACCTACATCCACTCCCCAAGCTCCTACTTGAAAATTTCAATCCACTAAACTGTATTCAACTTGAATACACTCGTCGGAACCTCCGACTCTAGCTATCCCAAGCTAGAATACTTATTTTTCGGGTACAAACCAACCCAATACAATCCGATTCAAGGTTCAGATCAACCTTTCCACGTTTTGGAACCCTTCCAAAACAAAAATAACAACTCAAAAAGAGTAAACAGTTAATTTGCATAGAAATACAAATGAAGCTCCTTTAGTGAGCAAGTAAAGCTTTAAATACACTTTACACAATTTGAGGGAAGCTCTTTCTGATGTCCTCAAGGTGGTTGGAGACTTCAATGAGCTCTTGAGGAGTTGGTGAACTTGAATTAAAAGCTTCTTTAACTTCAAGAAGACTCTTTCTTTAGGGCTGAATTGAATGCTTGAAGAATCTGTTTTCAAAAATTTCTTTCTTCTTGTTGATTCCCTCCTTTAAGTCCCTTTTATAACTTCAAAGAATGATGGAGAGTAATCTGGGCTGAAATAAAGCCGTTAGAGCACATTAAATGAGCATTAAATACAATTGAAATGGATTAAAAATTAGCCATTGCGGAACTTTTCCGTCACAGGGGTCGACTCATAGGGTCGACTCATGCTCATGGGTCGACTCATAGGGTTGACCTCTATGGAACAGAACAGAAAATGATTGTTCTATAATTTTGACCTGTAAAGCAGCAGAGGTCGACTCATAGGGTCGACTCATGCCAAGGGGTCGACTCATAGGGTCGACTCACAGAGAGTGCCAGCCAAAATTTCAGTGTGCCATTCAGCTCTTTAAGCCATGAGTCGACTCATGGGGTCGACTCAAAAATAAAAACTTGATTTTCTTGCAAAATATACTTCCAAAAATATTGAAATTTTCTTCAGTAGACTACACGTCTTTTGTTCTTGCTCTTGAGGCTTCTGAATCAGGTATTGATAAAATTATGATTTTGCCCCTGAAATGCAATAAGTCTTTTTCCAAGCCAAGATCATTAGTAATCTCCTCAAATACTTTGTAATCATCAAAATCAATTTAAGGAGTAACAATCTCTCCCTTTTTGATGATGACAAAATACTTGAGCAAAAGCATATATAAAGCATTGAACAAGAATTTTAAATTTATAAAGATGCATCACTTAAATATCACAGCCAAGTATTGGAACGAAATGCATCATAAGCAGTTTTAAGATAGATCTAAAATTTGCTATAAATTTAAAATTTGATTATAAATTTGAGATTTGCTTATAAATTTGAAATTTGCTTATAGTTCAATCTGTATTGCTCTTATTGCACAATCTTGATTTCGATTGTTGGAATTTTTGCTCAATCTCAATCTTAATGTTCAATCTTTACTGCTCTTATTGCTTTGCTCAATCTTATCAATCTTGATTCTCTACTCTCCCTTTTTGACAGCATCAATTGAAATTCTCTACTCCCCCCTTTTTTTGAATATATTTTTTATTCCTTCCTTTTGATGGGATCAATTTAACTTCTTTAGCTTCCTTCTTTAATTGCTTGTTTTGTATTGCTTATTGTATTACTTCCCCTCAATATAGCAGTCGTAAAAGATATATCAATTTGGTCATTGAAAAGATATTGCTATTCAAGTATTTCACAATTCAAAAGTAATTCAAGTTGATCACATTCAGAGATATTCATTGAAAGTCAAAGTGTATATATATATTCAAAAGATCTTTGAGTACAAAGATATTTTAATACATAAGTATTGACTTAGAGTATAAAAGACATGGATAGAAACTATCCAAAAGTCAAACAGTCAACATTGCATTACATGGCCTACAAGATATATCCTAGACATAAACTAAAGAAAAGACTGACTACACTTGATCTAGTAGAGATCATGACTGGATGGATCAGAGTCTAATGAGTCAGAGATGGGGTGAGGAGATGAAGGATCACGACCAAGGGCTCGACTCGACCACGTCTGCCTCTGCCATGGGTAGAGGTGCTGGCACGAGTGGAGGGATGAGAGGATCCTGAAGGCTGTGAAGCAAAGAACTGTGCTACAAGTGATAGTCTGATGGTGTCCAGAAGGTTTAAAGCTCTCGAAATAGATTATAGCAGTGCAGTGAATTGAGTGGAAGCATGCTCACTAGAGCCTCTGATCTCTCTCCTCAGAAAATCAAACCCACTCTCCAAGACTCCTTACAGTCTGGCCGCCTCCGCAGATAGGTCTGAGACCTCAGTGATGTCCTCATGTGGCTGTGGATGGGCTAGAGCTAGTACTTGCCTCTGCAAGTCGAATACTCTGCCAGTCAATCTCACCACACAACCCTCAAGCTGCTCGATGCAAACTGACTGATCAGAAATCATCTGGAACACAGTGGAGATGTGGGGGATCAGTGTCTGATCAGATACATCATGAAATGTTGATCTCTGAGCAAAAGCTGAAATACCCATCTGACGAGATAATATGGAAGCTACGCGCTGAGATATCATCTCTATCTGGTCATTAATCAATCTGATCTCTGAGGGATGTGCTCTGCTGTCCGACTGCTGGACTGAAGTGTGCCTCCTCATAGACTCTGACGGCCCAGCCTCATGGTCAGAAACAAACTGAATGTCTGGAGATACAGCCCTGTGATCATGGAGAGGTGATGATGGTCCTTCTTCCTCTGCTCTGTCCTCAGCTCTCTCTTCCACATCCTTTGTCCAACCACCATCAGTCTTGAAAAATTCCATGCGGTGCAGAGTATGGCAGTTGATAGTGTCGGAGTGGAAAGCCTAGCTACATCCTCCCCCTCAAAGCTAACTCCAAACCTCCTGAATACTAAAGTGAGAGCCATACCGAAAGGCAAATGTGCCTTGGACCTATTCAAGATTTCTCTCATAGCTTCAATCATCAATGCCGGGAGGTTCAGGGGGGTTTGAGTAATGACATGATACATAATGCAGATGTCCCGGCCAGAGAGGAGATCATGTCTACCACTTCTAGAGAAGAATAACTTAGTTACCATTTGGTGTAGAAGCCTCATCTCAATGGAAAGGATCTTGGCCTCTAATTTGTTTAGGCTTCCCGTGAAGGATCTTCCTAGAATTACATTTATTCCCTCCTCCTTAACTGGGAGTTCCATGTTTGTGTATCCCTCACAGGGTAAATGAAGAATTTCCCCCAAAAGTATAGGATCAAGGCTAATTTCTATACCCTTTACTGTGGATTTTACTGTTTTATTGCTATATCCCAAATTCAAATAAAATTTCATAACAAGATCCACATAGGTATTTTCTTTAAGTGAGCAGTAGAATTTTTAATCTTGGTCCTTAATTTTTGATCCAATAGAGAACCCTTCCTTTTCAAAAAATCTGAAATCAATATTTTTGCTGGGCTCTACCTTCCTATTGGAGAGGGGTATCTTATTGGGACTAATTGGAGACCGAGATGTAGCTGGAGCAGATGTAGGAGCAGGGATTGAAGCTGACATGGTCTTGATTGCCTGTCTCTTCCGGTGCACACCCTCTTCCAACCCGCGGACTGATTTTCTCCTTTGTGGAAGCTTCATTTTTGGAGCCATTTGCACAACCAGAGTTAGCAAGGATCTTAGGAGATCAAATGAGTGGAGAGATAAGAGGTTTTTAAGGGAATGGTAAGGATTTTGGAGAGGAGGAGTGCCGATCTGGAGAAGACGGATAGAGTCTAGGGCAAGCTTGACTCGCTCAAAATGAAGAAGGAAAAAAAAGGGAGGAGCTGGGTTCCGAGAGGATGATTTAGAGAATGAGAGATGGTGGGAGAAGAGTTTTTGGGGAAGAACCTGGGTTTGAGGAAGAAGAGAGGGAGTCTTTTGGCTTGGTGGAAGGAGGAAGATGAAGAGTTGGGTCAGCTCAAGGGAGGTTTTCCAACAAAAATAAGTGCCCGAATGATTTGATCAAAAATTACAAGTTTACCCTAGGGTCGACTCATGGCACAGAGAAATTCAGAAAAATGATGAAACGATTTTAAAAAAATTTGAAATGTTATGAGAAGGATGTATACCCAAAAATTGATTATGAGAATGATTATTTTGGGTGATTGAGCTCAAAAGATGAGAATTAAGCTAAAAGAATTTTTGGTATTGATATCTTGGAATCAAAGAGATACCTAAGCAGATGGATCAAGGATTCTTAGTTCTCTCCTAATTTCATAAAATCTATCTTCACTTAAGGCCTTGGTAAAGATATCAGCTAATTATTTTTCAGTACAAACATAGTCAAGAATTATATCTTTATTTTGGACATGTTTTCTTATGAAATGATGTCTAATTTCAATATATTTTGACCTAGAATATTGAATTGAATTTTTAGTGAGATTTATAGCACTAGTGTTATCACATCTTATGGGAGTTTCATTAAGTTTGATACCAAAGTCTTCGAGTTGTTGCTTAATCCACAAGATTTGAGCACAACAACTTCCGGCTGTAATGTATTCGGCCTCGGCCATAGACAGTACTATCAAATTTTGTTTCTTGCTAAACCAAGAGATTAGGTTTACTCCAAAAAGTTAGCAAGTTCCACTAATACTTTTTCTATCTAATTTACATCCAGCAAAATCGGCATCTGAATATCCTATTAGGTCAATTAATGAGTCCTTAGAATACCATAATTCTAGAGGTTGTATACCATTTAAATATCTAAGGATTCTTTTAACAGCATTCAAGTGTGATTCTTTTGGATTTGATTGAAATCGAGCACACAGGCAAACACTAAACATGATATCAGGTCTACTAGCAGTTAAATATAATAGAGAACCAATCATACCTCTATAAAATTTTAAGTCTATACTCTTACCTTCTTCATCCTTGTCAATCTTACATGTTGGGCTCATGGGTGTGCCAATTAATTTGGAGTTCTCCATTCCAAATCTCTTAAGTAATTCTCTTGTGTACTTGCTTTGGGTGATGAAGATTCCTTCCTTTGTTTGTTTGATTTAGAGTCCGAGGAAGAATGTAAGTTCTCCCATCATGCTCATCTCGAACTCCCCCTGCATGAGCTTTGCAAAATCTTGACAAAGAGATTCATTAGTAGACCCAAAAATAATGTCATCAACATATATTTGTATAACTAATATATCATTTTGATTTCTTTTAATGAAAAGTGTTGTATCTATATTTTCTCTTGAAAAACCATTATTGAGTAGAAATTTGCTTGCCATTATTGAGTAGAAATTTGCTTAACCTTTCATACCAAACCCTGGGTGCTTGTTTCAAACCATATAAAGCTTTATTTAATTTAAAAACATGATTGGAAAAAGTATGATTTTCAAAACCTGAGGGTTGTTCTACACAGACTTCTTCAGCAATATATCCATTTAAAAAAGTATTTTTGACATCCATTTGGAATAATTTAAATTTCATAAAGCAAGCATATGCAAGTAGAAGTCTAATTGCCTCTAATCTAGCAACAGGTGCAAAAATCTCATCAAAATCAATTCTTTCTTCTTGATTATAACTTTTTGTAACTAATCTTGCCTTATTTCTTATCACATTTCCATGTTCATCCAATTTATTCCTATATACCCATTTTGTGCCAATTATTGAGTAGTTTTTAGGTCTTGATACTAAGGTCCATACATTATTTCTTTCAAATTGATTAAGTTCTTCTTGCATTGCATTAATCTAATTATAATCTTTTTCAGCTTCATCTATAGTTTTAGGTTCAAGATGAGAGACAAAAGCACAATGATTGAATGCATCTTTAAGAGAAGAACGAGTTCTTACCCCATGTATAGGATCACTAATGATTAGTTCCTTGGGGTGATTGTGATCATACCTCCATTCTTTAGGTAGATTGTTTGTACCTTGAGGTTGTTCTTGTCGTTCTTCACCTTCCTCAACTTATTTGTCTTCATGTTCTTCATCATCTTGAATTATTGAATCTTTTAGAGTGATCTCCTTCATCCCTTCTATAAGAGGATCTGCATCATCAAAACCTTCATTCTTCCTTGAAGAAAGATCGTTAGTTTCATCAAAGACAACATGTATAGACTCCTCTACTACTAAGGTTCTTTTGTTAAAAACTCTAAAGGCTTTACTAGAAGAGGAGTAACCAAGAAAAATTGCTTCATCGGATTTTGCATCAAATTTTCTTAGTCTTTCTTTACCATTATTTAATACAAAATATCGGCAACCAAAAATATGAAAATATGCAATATTTGGTTTTCTTCATTTCCAAAGCTCATAGGGAGTTTTCTTTAAAATTTGTCTAATTAAGGCATGATTTAATATGTAACATGCTGTGTTAATAGCTTCCGCCCAAAAATATCTTGGAAGGTTGCTTTCACATAGCATGGTACGGGCCATTTCTTCAAAGGTTCTATTTTTTCTTTCTACTACCCCATTTTGTTGGAATGTCCTAGGTATTGAAAAATTATGGCCTATTCCTTTTTCATCACAAAACTTTTCAAAATCTTGATTTTTAAATTTGATTTCATGATCACTTCGAATATTTTGAATTAAAAAATCTTTCTCATTTGTGACTTTTCGATAAAATTTAGAGAAAACTTAAAAAGTTTTATCCTTGTGTGCCAAAAAGAAAACCCATGTAAAATGAGAGAAATCATCAATAATTACAAAACCATATCGTTTTCCTCCTAGACTAGTAGATCTGATAGGTCCAAATAAATCCATATGCAATAGTTCTAATGGCCTAGAAGTTGAAACAATGTTTTTAGATTTGAATGAAACTCTTGTTTGTTTACCTAGTTGGCATGCATCACAAATTCTATCTTTTTCAAAATTTAATTTGGGTAAATCAATAACCAATTCCTTCTGAATGAGTTTTGAAAGTGAGTGCATGCTAATATGTGCAAGCCTACGATGCCAAAGCCAATTAGTTTTATTAATCTTGGCATTCAAGGATACTAGGCATTGCATGTTTATTTTAGATAGATCATTCAAATCTACCATATAAACATTGCCATGTCTATGCCCAACAAATTCAATGCCTTCATTAATAGGACTAGTTACAATGCAAACAGAAGATTCAAAAATAACTTTATATCCTTTATCACAGAATTGACTGATGCTTAATAAATTATATTTTAAACCATCTACTAATAAAATATTTTTAATAAACTTGGAGGGAGTGATACCAATGTTACCTATACCGATGATCTTTCCTTTACCATTGTCTTCAAAGATAACCATCCCTCCATTCTTAGCATCAAGTGTGATGAATTGAGATTCATCACCAGTCATATGTCTCGAGCATCCGCTATCAAGATACCATTTCTGGTTTGCTCCTTGGGATGCTAGACACACCTGCAAGCAAAAGTCAAGTTTTTACTTTATGTACCCAAGCTTTCTTGGGTCCTTTTTGGTTAGTCACAATGGTTCCTTTTGGAACCCATAGTTTCTTTGCATTAGAATTTAAGAAATTGTTAGAGAGACAAGTGTACGACTTGTGACCTACTTTACCACATTTGAAGCAAGTAATGTTTGAAAACTTATTGATTGAAGAGTTTACATAGATATTTTTTAAAAACTTTTGTTTCTTTAAGGGGTTGTAACCAAGACCAGCCTTATCATAAATAGTCTTCTGATTTTCAAGAATCATATTAAGTTTATTAGAACTTAAAGTGAATTTTTCAACTATTGGTTTTAGCTTGACAATTTCATTCTTTAAGTTTATATTTTCTTGAAGCAAAGTAGATTTTTCATTTGAAATACTCTCATTTTGTTTTAGTAGAGATTGATTCTTTGATTTTAACTCTTTGTTCTTTACCCCTAGCTTCTTTAGTTCATCAATTAAATCATAAAAAGCTTCATGAAGTTCTTCAAAGGTAAAGTCAATAGGAGTTGAAGAGCTTACATCATTTTCATGTGCCATAAGGCACAAGTTGGCTTGTTCAGTTGAGTCTTCTTCTTCGGAGCTTGACTCATCACTTCCACTCCAAGTAACCATCATGGCCTTTTTCTTGTACTTCTTGAGATCCTTCTTTAGTTGTGGGCATTCAGACTTAAAATATTTCGATTTCTTGCATTCGTAGCAGATAAGGGGTTGGTCTTTATCCTTTTCTTTGCTATATTCCCCTTTTGTGGGTGGCCTCTTCCTCATTCCTTGTTTTCTTTTCTTCAAAAATTTCTTAAACCTTCTAGTAATGAGAGTCATTTCTTCATTCTGCTCTTCATTTTCCGTATCATCAGTTTCTTCATCAAGTTGAGCCATGGATTTGAGGGCGATTGTCCTCTTCTTTTTGACTTCTTCTTCTTGGTGTTGTTTCATGCTCAACTCATGTGTCATCAGTGATCCTAGAAACTCTTCCAAGGGTAGAATGTTCAGATCCTTGGCTTCTTGGATGGCGGTCACTTTGGCTTTCCAAGTTTTTGGTAATGACTTAAGAATCTTCCTCACGAGGTCACTGTTAGAATAAGACTTACCAAGACTTTTCAGACCATTTATAATATCAGTAAAATGGATAAACATTTCAGTTATAGATTCATCATGCTCCATTTTAAAAAGTTCATATTTATGTACGAGCATGTTAATTTTGGACTCCTTTACTTGATTAGTTCCTTCATGAGTTACTTCTAATCTATCCCATATTTCTTTAGCAGACATACAAGTTGAAATATGATTGAATTCATTAGCATCTAGTGCACAATACAAAACATTCATGGCTTTAGCATTTAGTTGGGCCATTTTCTTATCAACCTCATCCCATTCTTTTTCGGGTTTGGTTGATTCCACACCATCAATTATTTTAGTTGGTGTGTGTGGTTTGTTTACTATGATACTCCACATATCATAGTCAAGTGCTTGAATGAAGATTTTCATCCGAGCTTTCTAATAGGTATAATTTGATCCATTGAAAAGAGGAGGTCGGTTAGTGGACTGCTCCTCGGCTAGAGAAGTGCCAACTTGAGTTGTCATAGATCTTTGGTTCTTTGATGGTTAAATCAAAGTAGGGCTAGAGCACCAGACTCTGATACCACTTGTTGTCCAGCTACGCAAGCCAAGAGGGGGGGTGAATTGGGTTTCTAAAAATTTTAAACTTAACTTATAACTTATGAAGATTATTTAATAATAGCAAGATAAGTAAGGAGAGTGTAATTGATTCAAGGTTAATGGTTGAATGCAAGAATGCAAGAGAATAAAGAAGTTCTAAAGGAGAGCAATTAAGCACAATACAAACAAGAGAATTTATAGTGGTTCGGTGCCAATCTTGCACCTACATTCACTCCCCAAGCTACTACTTGAGAATTTCAATCCACTAAACTGTATTCAACTTGAATACACTAGTCGGAACCTCTGACTCTAGCTATCTCAAGCTAAAACACTTATTTTCCGAGTACAAGCCAACCCAATACAATCTGATTCAAGGTTCGGATCAACCTTCCCACATTTTGGAACCCTTCCAAAATAAAAACAACAACTCAAAAAGAGTAAACAGTTAATTTGCACAGAAATACAAATGAAGCTCCTTTAGTGAGCAAGTAAAGCTTTAAATACACTTTACACAATTTGAGAAAAGCTCTTTCTGATTTTTTCAAGGTGGTTGGAGACTTCAATGAGCTCTTGAGGAGTTGGTGAACTTGAATTAAAAGCTTCTTTAACTTCAAGAAGGCTCTTTCTTTAGGGCTGAATTGAATGCTTGAAGAACCTCTTTTCAAAAATCTCTTTCTTCTTGTTGATTCCCTCCTTTAAGTCCCTTTTATAACTTCAAGGAATGGTGGAGAGTAATCTGGACTGAAATAGAGCCGTTAGAGCACATTAAATGAGTATTAAATGCAATTGAAATGGGTTAAAAACTAACCATTGTGGAACTTTTCCGTCACAGGGGTCGACTCATAGGGTCGACCTCTGTGGAACAGAATAAAAAATGACTGTTCTGTAATTTTGGCCTGCAAAGCAGCAGAGGTCGACTCATAGGATCGACTCATACCAAGGGGTCGACTCATAGGGTCAACTCATAGAGAGTGCCAGCCAAAATTTCAGCATGCCATTTAGCTCTTTAAGCCATGAGTCGACTCATGGGGTCGACTCAAAAATAAAAACCTAGTTTTCTTGCAAAATATACTTCCAAAAATGTTGAAATTTTCTCCAGTAGACTGCACGTCTTTTGTTCTTGCTCTTAAGGCTTCTGAATCAGGTATTGATAAAATTATGATTTTGCCCCTGAAATGTAATAAGTCTTTTTTCAAGCCAAGATCATTAGTAATCCCCTCAAATACTTTGTAATCATCAAAATCAATTTAAGGAGCAACAATCATAGATGAGTCTGTTGGATGGAGTCTACCACGTGCCTATCACCGATACTGCTTAAGATATATCTGCAGTAATTTTAATACTCATTTTAAAAATGTGCAGCTGAAAAGAGCAGTATGGCAAGCAAGAAGCACTCATTAAGTTCACAAATTCAACTTTATCATGGGAAGGATCAGAACAGTGAATGAAGAGGCTTGGAGCTGGTTGTTTGAGATAGAAAAGGAGAAGTGGATGTTGGCACATGATGATGCCCTGCACTATGGTGTCTTAACTACAAATTTATCGGAGATTTTTAATAGTGTTTTACGAGGAGCTAGAAATGTGTTAATTACAGCTTGTGTTCAAATGATATTTTATTGTCTTATGAAATACTTCAATACGAGGTATGCCCAAGTCTTGAGATATGTAGAGGAGAATCCAAACAATTTTTTTACTCCTCATATTGCAATTAAGATTGCTGAAGATCAAGTTAAAGCTAACCAACATCGAGTAACAGCATTCAACCTTCAAAGAGGTATATATGAGTGCTTACGAGGAGAGCAAGAGTAAGGTTATGAGGTGGAAAAAATTCTCATACTGTTACTTTAGCTAAAAAAAAATATTCTTGTGGAAAGTGGAGCATGTATAAATATCCATGTTTATACGTTTTAGCTGTGTGTCAAGAAATTATGGTATATTTTAGTGATTTTGTGGATGATGCATATACAATTACAATATATATGAATACTTGGAGTGGTGACTTTAATCCATTACCACATAAAGATTATTGAATGCATACACATATATTCAAATATATTCCTAATCATCATCGTTCGAGACCCAAGCAGAAAGGTAGACTAAAGTCAACAAGACTACGAAATGAGATGAATGATAGGCAAATAAGAAGTAAGAACCACTGTGGCATTTGTAAGGAATAGGGTCATGACCGCCGTCGCTGTCCTAGAATACTTCAACACATTTCAACTTCAAGTAGTGGAAGAAATTAAAGGCTCCGAAGATGTATTTTTGTCATTATTTTATGTATTTCTGTGATATTGTATTTGAATATACGTGTTTAATATCTTGAGATGAACTGAATTTTGTGTTTAAGTTGTATTGTGTGACAATATTGTGTTTAAAATATATTTCTCATAAAATAAATGGCTATCATATTTTTTATTTTTTAATACACTTATGATAATATCATTATTTTAGATTCATTAGCGTATTATGACTTACGATCCACGGTATCTCAATTTTTGAGACAGCAGTATTCTTACATTACAGGAGCACCATCGATCACAGACTATTTTAGATGACGACGTAAGCATTTCAATCCTATTTACTATTTAATTTTTTTTTTAAAAAGTCATATACATTATCTAATTATTATATTTTATTGCAGAAGCCCAGACACCTTCATCTACGATGATCCGATGCTGACTTTTGGAGGACAGAGGACATCCCACATAGAGTACTGGATTATTTACGATATCTTAGATTTTATGGAGCATATCAGATTGGTCGTATACAGATGGACGTTGGTCTTATTACTGCTTTGCTTGAGAGATGGCATCCAGAGACACACACATTTTATCTTCCATTTGATGAGGCGACCATCACTTTACAGGATGTCAGCATCCTTACTGGACTACCAGTTGATGGTGATCCAGTTATCAGAGTTGATCCCACGCTTATCATTCCGGAGTGGTAGGCTTTGTGCTTGCGATTGCTAGGGTTTGAGCCCGACGCATATTTTTTCGATCATTCATGACTCAGGATTGAGTGTTTGGATGATCGTTATCGATATTTTCATATTACGGATGATGCACCAGAGGAGATGGTGCAGCAGTATATTAGGGGTCAGGTGCTGCAGTTGTTAGGTGGTGTCCTATTATCCGATACTTCATCGAATAAGATGAAATTGATGTTTTTGCCATTATTAGAGGATTTAGACTTCGCTCGTAGACTCAGTTGGGGCAGTGCAGTACTAGCTTACCTGTACAGAGCTATGTGTCGGGGTTCTTATACTGATCAAAGTAAGATTGATGGTTATCTTGTATTATTATAGGTATGTGAATTAAAAATTTTTATTTTTAATATTCAATTATATTCCAAATATTGGGTATATGATGTATGATTTTTTTAAAATTTGTAGATTTGGGTATGGAAGCGTATGCTGACTATCAGTCCATTACGACGACAGTTGCTCGAGATGTCATCAGAGCAGCATGATCCTGATGTTCCATTCAGAATAGATGGACCATTGAAAAATAGGTATAAAAATATTATTTTTTTTTATTTGAAACTTACTGTTTTAAATTTGATAAAATTTATTTAACATGAGTAGATTGTGAAACAGATGGAACGTTGCATTCAACGTTCATCACGTATCAACGAGAGTGGCACGGATTTATAGGTGTCAGTTGAATACATTAGTTGATACATATAGATGGATAAATTTTAAATTTTTTACAAATATTATTTTATAGTATTCATAATCTATTAAAATTTTAGCTTACTAATTTTTTTATTTTAACTCTATCAATTTTTGTGGGAGCCATATACAGATGAGATATTGGCTATATTACCGCAGATGTGTACAGTTGGACATGACATATGGACTGCTAGGGTGTCACTTATTTGTTTTGATGTGGTAGAGTGGTATCTTTCGATCATGTCCTGCGACAGTTTGGTCAGATTCAGGGCATCCCAGAGTAGTTTGATACCAGCCAGGGACTTTATCATATTGATCAACGAGGGAGAGCTCGTATTGACTGGCGTATCAGACATGCAGAGTACATCGATATTTGGGATGCACGTCGAGATCACATTGTTCATGGTGATCCCATTTTGAGAGGCCGTTCATATACCGATGACTACATGGCTTGGTTTTTTAGCATTACAGTGTGAGTCATTGGACAGCCTCGGTATGCAGTTTCCAGATACAAGGGCGAGAGTTCTGCTGTGCATCTTTTGGTAAGACTACAAAAATTAGTTTATGTTGTTTGTGTTATATTTTATTTAATATTTTACAGTATATTGACTATTTTATTTTTATTTTGTAGACGATTCTATGTCGGGTCTTGTGTTGGACGCTCGTCGTGCTTTATCTACGACTGATGAGGACGAATGGATTCAGATACTGTGTGAGATAAAGAGAATAAGTATCGAAACATTGATGACGATTGGTGTTGATCCATATAGCTGTGTGCCTTGATATGGAGCAGTCGATGTGCCAGATATGAGATATACGCCGTCACCATATGTTCCACATATGCCATCACCGCATATTCCACAGATGTCATCACTAGATGCTGCACAGATGCCACCGCCTTTTGATCCACATATGGCAGCGCCTTCTTCTTCCTACATCCCCCAGATGACATCATCGGGTATCAGTTGGCCACATGAGTATGATACTTTCTTTTCAGGCCCATCTGTGTATCCAGATGAGATGGTTGAGCAGGTCGCTCAGTCCGTAGATGATTCGACAGTATCAGTTATTCCTGAGTAGCATGACCAGCAGACCTCCTCCACTAATATAAAGGAGGAGCCATCACAGCAGGAGCAGGAGCAGCCATTGAGGATCTTTCTGAGAAGGTCCAAGCGACCATGGGCACCACGATGTCCTTGTGGGACTTAATCTTTTTTAGATTTGTACTTAGTATTTTTAAAACTTTTATTGTACTATTTTTTATACGCTTGATATTTTTATTCTATTTAATATTATTAATTATTAATTTTATTTTATATTATTTAATTTCAAGTGATCGGATATTATGCTTTGTTGATATGGTTACACATACTCTAATGTGTCTCAAAACATTAGGAGAGAAAAAGTTATGCTAAAAGGGCTATAGAAATTATAATGTAAATATAATAATATATCAGATAATTTAATTATGAGATGAATCAGATTGTACTGGTACATCTCGATCTGGTACGGGCCCGACAGCTTTGTACGGTGCGGTATGGGAAAAAAAATTAATTAATTTGAAATAGAGAAAAAAAATTGAAATGATGTTTTTTATTTGAATTAAAATTAAAATTTTTATTTTTTTAAATTCAAAATTATAATTTTTATTTTTTCTCATTTTTTTATCATTTTTCTTTTTTATGATATTTTTTATTTTTTTAATTTTTTAAGATTTTTTGGGATATTTTTTAAAAAAATTAATTTTAAATGAGAAAATAATTTGAATTTATATTTTTTATTTGAATTAACATTTGAATTTTTTTTTCTTATTTTTTTCTCATTTTTTACTTCTTTGTTTGGAATATTTTAAAAAAAAAATAATTTGAAATGGGAAAAGTAATTTGAAATGGTATTTTTTATTTTAATTAAAATTAAAAATTTATTTTTTTAAATTAAAAATTATAGTTTTTATTTTTTCTCATTTTTAAATATTTTACTTTTTTATGGTATTTTTTGTAATTTTTTATTTTTTGACATATTTTTTTTAAAAATTAATTTGAAATAAAGAAAGTAATTTGCAAAGATGGTTTTTATTTAAATTAAAATTAAAATTTTTATTTTTTTAAATTCAAAATGATAATTTTTATTTTTTTCTCATTTCTTTCTCATTTTTTCTTTTTTTATGGTATTTTTTATTTTTTATAATTTTTTAAGATTTTTTTGAGATATTTTTTTTAAATTAATTTTAAATGGATAAAATAATTTAAAATTATCTTTTTTTTTGAATTAAAATTAGAATTTTTATTCTTTAAAATTCATTCAAAATTATAATTTCTATTTTTTTCTCATTTTTTTCTTCTTTTATGATATTTTTAAAAAAAATTAATTTGAAAAGGAGATTGTAATTTGAAATGATGATTTTTATTTGAATTACAATTAAAATTTTTATTTTCTTAAAATTTAGAATTATAATTTTTATTTCTTTTCAATTCTTTTTTATGGTATTTTTAATTTTTTTTACACCAATTTTTTTACAGATATTTTTTTAAAAAGATAATTTGAAATGGAGATACTAATTTGATATGATAATTTTTATTTTTATCAAAATTAAAATTTTTATTTTTTATAAATTTAAAATTTTTATTTTTATTTTTTTCTATTTTTTATCATTTTTTTTCTTTTTTTTGGGGAGAAAAATTAAAATCGTCAAATAATATGGTGTTTTTAAAAACGCCATTTGGAATGGCATTTTTAAAAATGCCATTTCAAATGGCATTTTTAAAAATACAATATTATTTGATATTTTTTATTTTTTTTGGTTTCATCTACGTGGAAAATAGGGGGTGACGTGGCGATGATAAAACGCCATTCAAAATGGTGTTTTATCATTTTTACATCAATCTGGTAAATAAGTTGAAAACTAAATTATTTATGTACATAAATTTTTTTTTTATTAATTAGAAAAAAGACTCTATATATATATGTCTCGATATTTTCTATGTCATGGCGCCTCCTTGAAATCTTCAATGTAATGTTATGTGCTACGCATACACCAAGAAAAATGTAATTTTCAACCAGCATGTTCCCCTTCTTAAAATTTCTCATTATAATTTTCCAACAAGTATATTAGCTCACTCATAATTCTCAAGTCAATATAATAAAGCCAATTTTTTTTACCATAAACATTTGAATAAGTGAACATTTTCATACACTTCACTTGTCCCTTGGGCACTTGCCCAATACCTGAACAACATGCAGGTCTCTTTTCCTCCTGAGTATGCGCAGTCCACTAAATTCCTTCAAGGCTTCAATTAAGATTTCGTGAATGAAAATATTGTATTCATCCAACACAAACAGGCTTCATACCTTTGTATTGTCTTTGGCCTTCACCTTGTACATCATCCTCAGCTTCCTCAAGCGAAAACCACTCAAATAACTCCTCTGTTGGGCCATCTCCTCCTCTTTTTTCTTCTCTCCCTTCTTCCAAAATAACTCTTCTGTTCGGTCCGCACTTCCTCCTTTTCTTCCCTCCCTTCCTCTACTGTCAAAGAAGTCACATTCATCATCCTCTTTCTTCTCTTCTTGTACAATATCTTTAGCTTCCTTAAGCTCAAGCTATCCAAGTCGTTGGCACGAGAGCTGTTCTCTTCTTTCTTGAGGTCCTCTCCACAGCTACTGATGGGCGCTTGCCTCCATTTCGCCTCCTTGCTTCCTTTCTCCAACTCCATAACCGATCCCATGGGATATTTCGCCAGAATCCGTTGATGACACCAGGCCTCCGGCAGGCCAGTTAATTTCTTCTGGTTCCTCCGCTGGGATCATGGGCGGAGATATGGTGGCAACTGATGTGTTCAGGCTCTGGTCCGGCAGTGACACATTTTGGTCTATGATCATATCTCTGCTCTCAGCCCGGGATTCGGCGGAGTCTGCGACCTTGATGGAGATTTTGGCCGGAGATCCGGTGTCATGTAGGCTCTGCACACCACGGTCCAGCGGAGGAATGAGCTGCTCACTGATCCGATCTCGGACCTCGGCTACCAAGTCTGCTGGAGATCCAATGCCATCTGCGATCTGCACCCAACCTTTCTGGCATCCAATTGGATCTCTGGTGTCGGAATGGGTCGTGGCTGGAGATTCAGTGGCGTCAGGGATGGTCTCAGACTCCACCAGATGTCTGCCTGCCAAAATCTCGCCAGCAACATCATTGCAGCAACCTCGAATGGCCGAAATCTTGCTGGAGAGCTTTGCTGCGGCACATAAAATTTCTGCAGTAGCTTGTGGATGTGAGGAATCCTTGTCTTGGTTCAGAACCTCAAATTGATCTAGGCTCATCTCTTCTCCATTCCCTTCTAGATCACATCGATCATTGGAGCCTACAATCTCCAATGATATCTGATGGCCGTGGGTAGCCGGAGTCTCGCTGGAGAATTCATTCTTCATAACTGGAACGTCAGGTTCAGCTTTTTGGTCATCAGAGCCCGGAGTTCCTGATAATGGAGGAGATTGATGGCCTCTTGCTGGAAGCTCGCCGGAGATTTCCATTCCAGAATCCAGACTGCATGGATTGGATAGGTTTTGATCCCTGCCATCTCTCTGACATAAGCCTTCAGATTCTGGAACCATTTGATAACCAGTTATCAGAATTTGTCCAGAGTTAATCGCAGGGTCACTAGGGCCTGGACTGGTTCTTGGATCACCACAGCTTTTATAGCTTACAGGAAACTCGCCAGAGACGTCAATTAAAGAGGCAGCCTCAAGCTCTAGATTAGCTTCCATCTCTGATAAACCTCTATTTGCTTTGGAGTTTAGAACCTCTGATCGAGGGTAGGTGGCTGCAAAGTTGCTGTTCTCCTTCGCCCTCGCCTCATTTGCTAGCAATTGGCAGCTAGATTCTTGACGATGGATATCAGAACTGGTTCTTCGACCCTCCACTATTCTTCCCTCTGGTTCCTTATACTCTCCCAGCCCTACCATTGGTGAACCTTCAAAAGTAGCTAGCTGCGGATCCTCTTCTAGATTCTTTCCTTTGGATTCTTTTCTCGAATTCTTCTCGAGTTCCACCACAGATTTTTTTCATCTTCAACCTTCACATCCTCGGCTTTTGATATAGAACCAGGAGAATTCACTGCTCCAGCTGCTTCATCGTGGCACTTCGTTATTCCTTCAGTGTACAAATTATTACCTTCCTTGATTTCTTTGCTTGCTGCTGCCAAAGCACCCACATTACCACCAAGCTCTTCCTCGAGTTCCACTCTGTTTCTGGGACAAAGTAGTGAAGAGGTTCTCATCGGATCACACAGAAGCAGCAGTGTGGTTGCTTTCTCACTGGAGATGGTCTTGGTACCAGTGATGGCTAAATCTCTGGAATCTAGAATTAACATCATCGAAGATCAAAGATCAAACAAAATAATAAACCCAAATTAGAGGAAGCCAAAAAAAAAAACGTAGCTTTGTACCTTCATCTTCTGCATGTCCTTGGACTAAAGACGCCATCTTTACAAAGATCAGGGGTTGTTGTGAAGATGGCAAGAGATCAGGGGTTGTTGTAAAGATGCCATTATTTGAAACAGGACAGTCCATGTCCCTGATCTCTACACCATTAATTTTATTTTTAATATTAATTTTGAATTTATAAAAGAATAATTTTTGGGATAATAGGATATCGAATGGGGTTCTTGAGATCCGAATCATAAATTTAGAGAGTTTAGTTTGATGATAATATAGATAAGAATTTCTGGATATTATTTATATAAAAGTTATTTTGTGCATTAGTAATTTTGATTCATATATTTTTGATAGTAATATATTATATACTTAATTGTTAAGTATATATTTATAACTTGTTTTATGTTATATATTATATATCACTGATCCTGATCTGGATGAATTTTGGGCTCTGCAAAAGAATAAAATTTAGAATTACAATATCTAACAAGCTTGTAATTGAGCTATATAACTGTATGCGGGATTATGGTGCTTTGGGATTACATTGTTAATACCCTGCCATAGGTTGGAAATATGCTTATGGTAGTCCATGGGACCAGCCATAATATTGGTGCCCTGTCACGGATAGAAAATTTGGTTGTGGTAGTTCAAAATTGAATACTTGTGGTCCACTCGACTAGCCATTGTTAGTACCTCACCATGAGCTATAAACGTGATTGTGGTAGTCGGTGTTGAGCGCTTGTGGTCCTTTGGACTAGTCATGGTTAATGCCCCGTCATGGGCTGGAAACGTGATTGTGGTAGTCCATAAGACTAACCACAGTATTAGTGCCCCACCACAGACTGCAAACGTGATTGTGGTAGTCCACAAAAATTAGTCATGGTATTGGTGCCTTACCACAGGATGGAAACATGGTTGTGGTAATTCAGAGCTAACAACCTAATATGGTCGGATCCGATGTATGTTGGTTTGAGATCATTATATGGTGTAACTCATTATACAAAAAAGATATATTTGCTATGTATGTTTTATGAATCGTGGCATCTTTTAGTATTTGATTTATATAAGTAACAACTATTGATAATTTTTTATTTATTATTATTATATTAATGTTAGTGTGTAAAAATTTTTATTGGATTATAACGCTTACAACCCTTTTCTTTTTTTTTTTTCAAATTTATAGGATGCCTATATTTGACTAAGATTGAAATTATAATTTCAAAAGGATTCATTAGATAGAACATCAACGATATTAGTTAAATAACCAAGTCTTGTAAATTGTACAAGGTTTGATATTTGTTAATGTGAAAAATTTATTATGAATTGAGATTAATAATGTTCATGAAATATTGAGATTGTAATAAATTTTATAGAGCTTATCCTAAGGAGTGTGTAGCCATCGCATGTCCGACCTAAGTATTGGGTTTGAAATGTAATAGAGTGGTATCAGAGCTTAAGGTTATGATCACTCGAGACTGTGACTTAAGTGATGTTTGAACTTAAGGTTATGACCATCAGGAACATGATAGAAGTAGCAGAAAGGATTTAAAGTTTGGACTTTAGATCACTATGTATTGTGAGAAAAGTTATGCATAAATAGCAAACAATATATATAACAAAGCTGATGAGTTATATTTTGGATTCACTACAAGAAAATCAAGTATTAATGATGGCTTTTAGCGACGGCAACCCCACCATCGCTAATACTAAACTTTATTGATCGAGTGTTATGATGAAAAATTTTTCTATCACTAAAAAGTCGATGAATTATTAGTGATGGCTTAAATACTTATTAGTGATGGAAAAGCCATCACTATAAATTTAACTTAAAAAAATATCTATTAGCGATGGCTAGCTTTAGCGATGAAAGCTAGCGATCGCTAATAGTGTGCCCTTAAACCCCCCCACCCCACGCATCTCTGACGGACTCGGTTCTATTGGCCACCGCCTCCCCTCTTCCCCCCACCTCAGATCCCCTTTCTCCCCCATCATGCTGGCGGAGCCCCCGACCTCCTCCCCCCAGTCCCGTGCCACCGTCCCCACCTCTGATCCGATATCCCCTCACCGGATCATATGTTCTCGAGCCCTCCTCTTGTCAAATCATCCTCCACTTGCCGGATCGGGGCCCCCGCTGCCTCCCCCTTCGTCGGACTGCCCCTCCCCTTACTAAATCGGATTTTGTTGACCCTATGGTTGATTTTGATTATTCCAAAATATTAAGTATTTATGATACTAATCATATATTTAAGGATGAATGTAGAAGGTTTTAGATGCTCATAATGAAGAAATTACCGATGGAAGAAGTCCTCTAAAGATGCCTTGTCAAAGTACTTAAAAGAATAAGTTCTCACAAATTTGGATGGCTCATTATGAAGAAAATAAAGTTGAAAAAAGTCAATATCATTTGGGATGCATTTGAAACAAAAAAGTTTAAGTTTGGAAGTGATTCAATTGAGAAAATTTAAGTTCAGATCTTTGAGTCGACTCATGTCGTAAAGGAGTCGACTCTGGTATATTTTGGCATAGGCACATAGTTCTGGCACACAGATGAGTTGACTCATTTTTGAGACAAGTTGACTCCATTTACAGGATAGAAAATAATTTCTACAGGCCTAAGATTGAGCCGACTTGAAATGAGAGCGAGCCGACTCATGAGAAAAATGAGTCAACTCGTGACATGAGATAGGCATAACTGCTAGTTTTTCTGCACTTCTTCAATGGCTAATTTTGTTTCTAACGGCTATCCCAAGGGCTCCAATAGCTAAAACTCACTCTCAAGCCTCTTTCAAGCCTATAAAAAGCTAAAAAAAATTTTGGGAAGAGAAATTAAATGAATTAAAGAGAAAAACTTTCAGATTGAGTAAGCTTCAGTGAAAACCATTAGAAAGAGAAGAAAAGAGAGAATTTAGTACACTATTTTGAGAGCTTTCAAAGAGTGATCTTCTTCAACTTTTTCTACATTCTCTCAAGCATCATTCAAGAGAAGTTGAAGCATTTGTTGTGCAATTCATTAGCAACTTCTTCGGACTTAAAAGAATTCATCTTTTCTATTTTTTGTTTATGCTAAAATTCATACATTGTATTTTATTTTTTTTACAAGTTTCTTTAGGAGAAAGAAATTTGGGGCAAAGACCCATCCAAGCTCGGAATTAGATATTGTAGGCTTTGGCTGATGAGCCTGTAAAATCAATTGGATTGATAGTGAGTTCGAAAAACTATCGATGTAAGATTTTAGTTAGTGATCTCAAAAAATCAACTGAGTTTGTTTGTGAGCCCAGCTAAAATAAATATACTATAATCAAGAGAATTATAGTAAAATTTTCAAGGAGAGCTTGGAGAGGAATGTAGGTATGGGATTGTACCGAACCATTATAAATTTATGTGTTTGTATTGTGGCTTTCCTTACTTTCTTACTTTACTTTTAATTTTTGATTTGCATTATTTAGATTCTTGGTTTGCATGTACTATCTTGCTTCCACTGTAGCTTAAAGCCTTCACCTCACAAACTCTCTAATTTGCTTAAATTAAAGCATATACTTGTTTAGAGCTAAATTTGGTTAAAATTTTAAACAACCCAATTCACCCCCCCACCCTCTTGGATTGCTACCTTTCTGGATAATAAGTGGTATCAGTGCAGGTACTTTGTTATTAGTTGTTGACCTAACAGTCTAAGAGTAAAAGATCATGACAATCCCAATTGATTTTTCATTTGCTGAAGGACAATCAACCTCTAGACCATCACTATTTAATGGCACAAACTATACTTTTTGGAAAGCTAGAATGAAGATATTTATACAAGCTTTAGATTATGACATATGGGGAATCATAACTAGCGGACCACATACACCCATAATTATAATAAATGGAGTGCTCCTTCCTAAGCCCGAAAAGGATTAGAATATAAATGACAAAAAGATGACTCAATTAAATGCTAAAACCATCAATGTACTTTACTGTTCATTAGATGTGTATAAATTTAATAGAATATCAATTTGCACATCAGCTAAAGAGATTTGAGATAAATTAAAAATTACGTATGAGGAAACAAGCCAAGTTAATGAGTCTAAAATTAATTTGCTTGTTTGTAAATATGAAATGTTTAAAATAGAAAAATATGAGTCAATTTTTGATATATTTTTCAAATTTATTGATATTATCAATGCTTCAAATGGTCTTGGCAAAACTTACATTAACTATGAACTTATTTGTAAGGTATTGAGGTCTTTACCAAAGAAATAGGAAGTGAAAGTGACCGCTATATAAGAAGCTTAAGATTTTACCAAGCCATCCCTAAAAGAGTTGATAGGTTCACTCATGACTCATGAGTTGAAAATGGCTTAAAGAAAGGAAGAGGAAGAGCCAAAGAAGATGAAGACCATCACCTTCAAATCCACTGCATATTATGAAGAAAGTGATGAGTCGGAGGAAGAAGAAGATGAAGAAGAGAGTGAAGATGATAAGGACATGGCATCACTTACAAGAAAATTCAAGAAGTTTCTCATGAAGAGAAGTATGAAGAAGAAAGAAAATGAATAAGAAAAGAAAAAAAAAGTATCACATGCTATAATTGCAACAAGAGGGGACACTATAAGTCGGATTGTCCCTTACTCAACAAGCACCTCAAAAGGATCAAGAAAAGAGCAATGTTAGGTATTTGAAAAGATAGTGACACTTCAAGCTCCGATAAGAAAGAGGAAGTAGCAAATCTTTGCCTCATGGTTATTGAGGAGAGATAAATTCT
Source organism: Elaeis guineensis (assembly GCF_000442705.2). Classification (NCBI taxonomy): domain Eukaryota; kingdom Viridiplantae; phylum Streptophyta; class Magnoliopsida; order Arecales; family Arecaceae; genus Elaeis; species Elaeis guineensis. The sequence goes on along the minus strand of NC_026008.2, from coordinate 23,929,300 downwards.
GAAAACTCTTCTCAATTTATATTTGATGAATTATTTGAAGCTTTTAATGACTTAATGGATGAATTCAAAAAGCTAGGACTGAAAAATCAAGAATTGAAGAAAGCAAAACTTCTTTTGACTGATGAAAAGAGTAAATTATTAATTGAAAAAAAAAGATTTATTGAAATAAAAGAATACTTTGACTAAAGATAAAGAATTACTTCTTAAATCTAAAAAATCTTTAGTTGAAGAAAATAATAAGTTGAAAGAAGAATTTGAAAATTCAAAATTTTCTATTGAAAAGAAAGAAAAATTATTGAAAGAAAAGAAAGCTCTTGTGGAAGAAAATATAAAATTAAGAAAAGAGATTAAAATATTGAAGTTTATACTCAAGTTTACAATTGGATCTCAAAAGTTTCAATCCATTTTAATCACTCAAAAGGTTGTTTTTGATAAAAAAGGAATTGGTTATAATTTTTTGAGAAAACAAAAAATTATCAAAAATATGCTTAGCAAAGCCTCATTTGAAAATCATTCTATTACATATTTCAAATGTAACAAAGTGGGCTATAAAATTTCAGAGTGTAACATTAAAAGAATTGGCCAAATCTTGGCTAAATAAATTTGGATTTCAAAAGGAACTATGTGCTCTAACATCCATGGACCTAAGATGGCTTGGGTACCAAAAGCTAAAAAATAATTTTGCACATAGATCAAGCATCCAATAAAGTAAAAGGAGCTAACTCTTATGAATGGATTGCTTGGACTTGAAAAAATGGATGATGATGTTTGATAAAAGTGAAAACACTTTTCTAATCATATCATTATTAATTGCTATAGTTAATGAATATATTTGATTGATTTTGATGATTTTTTAGTCCTTACAAAGTCTATATTCTGTGATTTGAATATATGAACTTTGAACATATTGATCTTATTTAAAATTCAAAATCAGCATGCTCTCTTCTATGCATCATACTTAAATTGATATGAGCTTATTTTTTTAGCTTCCCCATATCACTTCATTCCTTGAATACTTAAATTAAAAGAAGCATGATTGTACATGGATCTATTTGATTGCTAAAACGATAAATTAAACTCAATTTTAATATTCTCCCATAAAATATTTAATTATTGAAATTCTCCTAAAAATTGCTTGAATTAAGTACAGGAAGATAAGAAATTCTATTCATAAAAGATCATGTGATTAATGCTTGATGATTTGTATTGCATTTTAGTTTAAACCTTAAGGAGTTGAAAATCTCCTAGTTAAACCTAATCCTTAAAGCCATCATCTAGTTTCTACTTGATTTGAGCTCATTTGATTTGACAGATTATCATATCCCCAAATAATTGATTCTTGATCTCCCAAATCAATTTGAATATCCTTCTTGAATATTGATTTGATTACCTATTGATCCCTCTTCAATTTGAGTCATTATTCTTTTATCAAAACTTTTTGAACTATTTTTTTCATAGAGTTAACTCTTAGACCCAGGGAGTCAACTCATGATGCTAGAATTTTTTCTTAGTACATTAGTATCCATAGCAATCCATCTTTTTGATATAGGTAGCTCTCATGCATTTTGAATGTACTGATGTATTGTAATTATATTTTGATAAATCTATAAAAATCTATTCTTTTTCAAAAATTGAGTATATTTAATGATGCTTACATTTGTGTATATCTATTTGATTGAAATTATGTATTATTTATAAAATTAAGGGAGAGTAAAATACTCTAAAATGAATATACACAATTTGAAAGAGAAAGGAGAACAATCAAGAGAAAATAAATTTTTTAGCATTTATTATAAAAAATAAGAGAAAATATTATTAAAATATTAAAAAAATTATTTTAAAAATTCAATAAAAATAAAAATTATTGATGATCATTTATACTTTGCTTGTCCTGATCTATTTACTCGATTGACTTATTTTTGAAAATCACTATTTATCTTTAAAAGAAAATTTATTGACGAACATTTGTATTCTTGATACTTTGTCTAGATTGATCTTTTGACAATTAATTGGTATCAAGCTTAATTTGAAAAATACTTTGCATAAACAAACTTGAAAAATGGCTTTGTTTGCAAAAGTAAGGGAGAGAAAATACTAAAAAAATTAAAAAATTTGGATTTGAAAATACTTTTGAATTTGAAAATCTAAATTTGAAAGTTAGAAAATCTAATTTGAAAGATTAAATTCTTGTTAAATGTGCCTAATTTGAAAGAAAAAGGGGAAGAAAAGTTGAAAAGTAAAATTATCCAGCAAGAATTATGAAAAATAGGGAGAGAAATGCTTTTTGTGCTTTATCTTGATTTATTTGAAAATTTTGATTAATTTGTATTGAGAAAAATGAATGTTGATCTTAAATTCTCAAATCAATGTATTTTACTCTTCTTAATTTGAGCTTTCATATGCTTATTCAATTTGATTTGCATGACATGATTGCCTAATCATTCTTGACAATTAATTGAAGTTCAATTGAATTTGAAATATTTTTCTTACTCTAAAAAATGATTTTGATATATACTTCAAATTTTAAAACATATTTGAAAATCTAAATATAATATAGAATTTTTGATATACCTTGAGAAATCTTCATAAAATTATTTGTATCAAGGTAATTTTTTCTTAATAAATGAATTTAGAAATTTAATTCTCAATTTCTCTAATATTATATGTTAGAACCATTGATTTGCTCGATACATTTTCAATACATATCTTTTTTAAATTTAAATGATAGATTTTTATTAAGAAAAGAAAAGAATATATATTGAAGTAAATACTATGCTTGATTTCACTTCTCTAATCTTTTGAAAAGTTCTATTCCCTTTACAAGCTCAAAATAATTACTTATTTGATTGAAAATATGATTATAGAGTCAAATTCATTCAAAAAAAGGAAGAGCTTTTTGATTTCTGAATTCAAGCTAATTTTAAGAAGAAATAAATTTTTTAAACTTATTTTAAATCAAAAGATAACTTTTTAAAAGGGAGATGATTTATTCATATTAATTTTTTGAATTTGATGCACCTCTCATTTTGCTACATTCTTACATCTTATTGATTTTAATGATTTTTCTTCAACCTTCCTATGAGCTTTTTAATACTGTCAAAAAAGGAGAAAAAAGATGTTGAGTATATGCTTGAAATGCTTGAGTTGATCATTTGATTCATTATGCTTGAGATGATACTCATTTACTTGCTTAAGATAATCATATAAAATAAGTAAGCTAGTATAATTATGGATATATGCATTCTTAAAATGCTCATTTGTTGATCACATGCTTGAAGTGCTTATCTATTTTGTTTGAGATAATCATTTTAATCTGAATTTAGAATGAATTGAAATATATTTTATGTTCTTATTGCGCATATACTCAAAGTTTTGTTATTATCAAACAGAAAAAGATTGTTGATCCTATGGTTGATTTTGATGATTCCAAAATATTGAATATTTATGGTGCTAATCATATGTTTAAGGATGAATATAGAATTTTTCAAGTGCTCACAATGAAGAAATTACCCATGGAAGAAATCCTCCAAAGATACCAAGTCAAAGTACTTAAAAGAATAAGTTCTCATAAGTTTAGATGGCCTATTAAAAAGAAAATGAAGTTAGAAGAAGTCAATATCATTTGGGATGCATTTGGGATAAAAAAGATCAAGTTTAGAAGTGATTCAATTAAGAAAATCCAAGTTCAGATCTTTGAGTCGACTCATATGGTAAAAGAGTCGACTTTGGTACATTTTGGCATAGACATATAGTTCTGGCATGCAGACGAGTCGGCTCCATTTATAGGATAGAAAATAATTTCTACAGATTTGAGATCGAGCCGACTCATGAGGAAAATAAGTCGACTTGTGACACAGGATAGGTATAACGGTTAGTTTTTCTACACTTCTCCAATGGCTAGTTTTTATTTCTAATGGCTATTTCAAGGACTCCAATGGCCAAGACTCACTCTCAAGCCTCTTCCAAGCCTATACAAAGCTAGAGAATCATTTGGGAAGAGAGATTAAGTAGATTAAAGAGAAAAGCTTTCAGATTGAGTGAGCTTCATTGAAAACCATTGGAAAGAGAAAAAAAGAGAAGATTTAGTGCATTGTTTTGAGAGTTTTCAAAGAGTGATCTTCTCCAACTTCTTCCACATCCTCTCAAGCATCATTCAAGAGAAGTTGAAGTATCTTTTGTGTAATTTATCAGCAACTTCTGTGGGCTTAAAAGAGTTCATCTTTTCTATTTTTTGTTTATGCAGAAATTCATACATTGTATTTTGTTTTCTTGATAAGTTTCTTTGGAAGAAAGAAACTTGGGATAAAGGCCCGTCCAAGCACAGAATTGGATATTGTAGATTTTGGTTGGTGAGCCCGTAAAACTAACTGGGTTGATAGTGAGCTCAAAAAACTATCGGTGTAAGATTTTTGTTAGTGATCCTGAAAAATCAATTGGATTTGTTTGTGAGCCTGGTTAAAATAAACACACTGTAATCAAGAGGATTATAGTGAAATTTTCAAAGAGAGCTTAAGAAGTAGACATAGGTATGGGGTTGCATCCAACCACTATAAATTTGTATATTTGTATTGTGGCTTTTTTTTGCTTTCTTTACTTCACTTTTAATTTTTGATTTATATTGTTTAGATTCTTGGTTTGCATACACTATCTTACTTTTGCTGTAGCTTAAAGCCTTCATCTCATAAACTCTCTAATTTACTTAGATTAAAGCACATACTTGTTTCGAGCTAAATTTGATTAAAATTTTAAATAACCCAATTCACCGTCCCCCCTCTTGGGTTCTATCTTTTTGGGCAATAAGTGGTATCAAAAAAGATGCTCTGTTATTAGTTGTTGACCTAACGGTCCGAGTAAAAGATCATGGCAACCCCGATTAGTTCTTTATTTGCTGAAGGACAATCAACCTCTAGACCACCCTATTTAATGGCACAAACTATACTTTTTAGAAAGCTAGAATGAAGTTATTTATATAAGCTTTAGATTATGACATGTGGGAAGTCATAACTAAAGGACCACACACACCCATAATTATAGTAAATAGAGTGCTCCTTCCCAAGCCCGAAAAGGATTAGGATGTAAATGATAAAAAAATAGCTCAATTAAATGCTAAAGCCATCAATATATTTTATTGTTCATTAGACATGCATGAATTTAATAGAATTTTGACTTGCATGTCGACTAAAGAGATTTGGGACAAATTAAAAATTATTCATGAGGAAACAAGCCAAGTTAAAGAGTTTAAAATTAATTTGCTTGTTCACAAGTATGAAATATTTAAAATAAAAAAATATGAGTCAATTTTTGATATATTTTCCAAATTTACTGATATTATCAATGTTTTAAATAGTCTTGGTAAAACTTACACTAACTATGAACCTGTTCGTGGGGTATTAACTGATACTGAAAATTGACAGACAGAGACATTTTACGAAACTGTATGAAGGTCGACCCATATGTTGAGTAAGTATCCATCATAATCTCAACTCTTTAATCACTTATCATCCTGTACTTATCTTATGCATATATAGGCAATATGATGTGATGCTGAGATAGGATAATCCGATGATAATCGAGAAAGAAATCTCCACTCAGCACTCACAGAATTTTGCAAATTCATTCCATCAATTGGTAAATGACCATTATCATTTTATTTATTTTAATTTTTTCTAATTTATTTTTTTTATAATATACAAGTTATGCAAGGGGGTAAATCGATATCTAGGAAGTTAAGACCATTAGGTTACAGGCCAATAAAGTACATGACATGTTATAATACCTATAACGTAAATGATTTTAAATTTCACATGTAGCAATATGGATATTATAAGAGTATAATGAATAGTGGTGTGTGTATAAAAGATAGCTGATGGGCAGAGGTGGAGAGTAACTACTATAGAATCCTCGAAGAAGTGATCAAGTAGACCTATCTTAGAGGTAATAGTGTCATTATATTTAAGTACCGATGGTTTGATACCAACAATTGTATGAAGATTGATCTATGGCATGGGCTTATTGAAATCAAATATAAATCAAAAGCATATGTCAATGATCCTTTTGTGCTAGCCCAATAAGCTATTCAAGTGTATTATACTCTATTCCCATCAAGGAAGAGAGGAAGGAAAGAATGATGGACTGTATGCAAAATTATATATTGGGCTATTCATTACACATTCGAAGAAGAAGAACAGTCCCATTTACCAGAATATTTTCAAGAGGATGAAACATCTGGAGTTCATCAGTCTTTCATAGATACAGAGTTGGATGCTCTAGGTTTTCTTTTACGTGATAGCCAACATGAGGAGGTAGATAATTTTGAGTTTGTTTTAAAGGACAATCCTATTCAAAAAGAAAAAGAAGAGGAGAAGAAGAAGTGGAAGAAGAAGAAGAATCAGATGAAGAATTTGAAGCGTACCAAATATTTGAAGAGATCGATGAGTAGTGCTCCTCACTTGCAATGAACTTTCCCACCTCTGACTCATTTTAAATACTTATTTTGTATTGCCACCTATCTGAAGGATACCAAATATCCAAAAGGTACCAAGAAGCTAGACCCGCCAATTGATATCGATCCTTTATCAGAGAGATTAGACTCTACATAATATTGAGCATGAAAAGCAACCAGATGTGTATAATATACTGGGAGAACTGTCAAAGAAAAGATGTCATGTAAGATTGTTAGTTAGCATCTATAATGTATCAGCAGAAAAATGATTCTCATCTAGCAGTATATGATAATGTGTTGGTCTACTGGTACAAAGTTAAGATATCATGATATACAGTTAAGTAAATATGATACATAGTTATTTTATTCTGATACATAATTAATCAATTATGATACATAATTATTTTTATTTTCAGAGATTATAGATCATATCTTTCTGAGACTGGAGCTATCATAGTTGAGGAGAGAGCTCTCATGCCGTCAGCTCACATGCTTCTGCACCACATGTACTATGCAGTAAATTCTAATACTTTAGATTTTTTTATTATTTTATTATTTATTATCTAATATAATATTCTTTATAATGTCTTGATACTAGATAACATAGGGTCACTAGTGACCCCACAATCACACGGAGCCATGTCCAGCTCTCAGAGTCAGAGATGTGGTAGAGGATCCGTCCGGCTCATGATACCTCTGACTCAATTAAAGGATAGAAAGCTCATCCACATTTAGAGCTATATATAAGTATTATATATCTTTACTGAATATATTTAAATTTTAGCCATTTTAGAGTCTAACATTTATTATTCAAAATAAATTTTGTAGCACATTTAAGAGCCTGAGGTGCCTCATGTGGTTACCAACATCATCCGACGATTGATGCCGGGCTCGATGAATGAGTTCTGTAGTTGACATTGGAAGCTCGTGATGCAGCTTGGGAGATATTCCTGATAAGTCAAAGATGTTTAATTTTTAAATTCACAGTAAGTTTGTATTCTATTTATTAATACATGGTTGCTTCTATTTGTAGGAGTACTATAGATTTGAGACTCCTCAGGATGAGGAGACTAGCTGGTAGATCTTTGAGAAGGTGGCCACGTGGAGATTCTGGAATGGACTGTACAGCCTTCGACAGTCCATCATAGAGTACTTCAGTTTCGAGTCACCATCGGACTGAAAGTTTTACACAGATCACTGGATGCGGATAGATATATGGGAGGCTCTTTGTGACTAATGAATTACTTAAGAGTACTCTGGTAGGCAGCAGAGGGCACAGCAAAATTGGTTTGCCTAGTAGCATTCGATCAAGCACACTGGCGGCTCCATTGGAGCACATATTGTTGCTGATAGATTGATAAAATTTCTATCTTTAAATTAATTTTATATTAATTTGATCATATATATTTTAATTAATTTAGTTTTATTATTTATTTATTATAGACACGGTAGTTGGATTATGCATCAGGACAGCTACAGATATGGGAGGCCACACATCAGTCTAGGAGGACTGGTGATCACTTAGAGATCCATTCTTGATAGATCGTGGTAACAATATAAAATATTATTTATTAAATTTTTGTAAATATCGATATATATAGATTAATAAATTTCTAAACTATATAGGTGAATTATATGGAGTATCTCGTATCACAGCACAGTGAAGACCTATCCTCTCAGCCCCTTTTTGACCTCGAGGGATGTTTCAGGGCCACCAAAGGAGTGAGTAAGAGTCGGGCCATAAGATTTGGCCACAGCTTCGACCCTCCACCAACTTGAGGATCTTCATCAACGTCCTCCTCTCAGGGCTCGACGATCTAGACATGGGCTGATATGCATGTGGAGGACGTCACGCAAAGGCTTTGAAGCCAGCGACCTCAGAGCTTTCGAGATACCATCCATGATACGGTCGTTGAGATTCTCTAAAATCTATATCCGTGCGATCAGCTGGGCTTGTTATCACAGTCATCATAGTAAGTAAGTCTATTAATAATTTTTTTATTTATTTTAAATTTTTATATTTAGAAGCTTCACATATTTAGGCTTGAGTCCAAAAAGAATATATAGGGGCTAAAAATTTAATCTAACCATCTGAATGATAGATTAGAGGTGTCTATAGCTTCGTATTATTGAATAAAATGTATAAGAATAATCTATTTGAGAATCGAAGTAGTATATCGAAATATACATCTTCATATCGACATATATGCTTTCATATCAAAATTTATTAATAATATTTTATTTTTCTTCATTACAGGATATTGAGACATTCGGTTCTCATCCACCAGCTGTTGGAGAGGATGTACAGAAGCAGAAAGATGAGGAGGAGGATCGTACATGATTTTTTTTATATGTATGCAATTTTGATACTTATAAAGCAGTATGTACATGTAAAATTATATAATTTATATTTTTAATATAATATAATTAATTTTATATTTATGATTGTGTTACATAATTATTATCTTATTTATAATATATTTTAAAAAATATTATTGCTTTTTACTATGATTGAAGTAGATTTTAAAATATTTAATTATAATTTTTAAAAAAATTAGATTTTATAATTTAAGTAAGACTTAGATTCAAAATCTAATTGAATTAGGATTGATAGGATTTCAAATTAGATTCGAATTGGATTCGAATGGAATCTAAATTAATAATTATTTTTTTAATTAATTTAAATTTAATTTAATTTAAGTAAGCTTAACTTAATTTGAACTAATTAGATTTTATAATCTAAGTAGAACTTAGATTCAAAGCCTAATTGAATTAGGCTTGACAAGATTTTGAATTAGATTCGAATCGAGTTTGAATTGAATCATGGATCAAGTCTGAATTATTTTAAATTAAATTAAATTTAATTAGATTTAACTTAATTTGAGACTAATTAAATTTTATAATCCAAGTAGGACTTGTATTTAAAGTCTAATTGAATTAGATTTGACAAGATTTTAAATCAGATTCGAATTGGATTCAAATTGAATCATAGATCAAATTTTAATTAATTTAAATTTAATTTAATTTAAGTATGTTTGACTTAATTTAAGATTAATTAAATTTTATAATTCAAGTAGGACTTAGATTCAAAGCCTAATTAGATTTGATAAGATTTTGAATCGGATTTGAATTGGATTCAAATTAAATATTAGATCAAGTTTTAATTAATTTAAATTAGATTTAATTTAAGTAGGTTTAACTTAATTTGAAGTTAATTGAATTTTATAATTTAAGTACAACTAAAGTTCAATGTCTAATTGAATTAGGTTTGATAGAATTTTGAATTAGATTCGAATCGGATTCAATTTGGATTCAAATTGAACCCAAATTGAAAATTATTTTATCCTAATTGATTTAAATCAGATTAAATTTAATTAAACTTAACTTAATTTAAAAATAATTAAATTTTATAATCTAATTAAGATTTAGATTCAAAATCTAATTGAATTAGATTTGATAGGATTTCAAATTAGATTCGAATCGAATTCAAATTAGATTCTAATTAAACCTAAATTAAAAATATTTTTTCTTAATTGATTTAAATTAGATTAAATTTAATTAGATTTGACTTAATTTAATGGTAATTAAGTTTTATAATTCAAGTAGGATTTGGATTTAAAGTCTAATTGAATTAGGATTGACAGGATTTTGAATTGGATTCGAATCGCATTCGAATTGAATTTAAATTGAACCCAAATTGAAAATTATTTTTTTCTAATTAATTTAAATTAGATTTAATTTAAGTAAGTTTAACTTAATTTAAGACTAATTAAATTTTATAATCCAAGTATGACTTAGATTCAAAGCCTAATTGAATTAGATTTGACAGGATTTCGAATTGCATTCGAATCCGATTCGAATTAGATTCAAATTGAATTTAAATTAAAAAATTTTTTTTTAAATTAGATTAAATTTAATTGTACTTGACTTAATTTAGGGTAATTGAGTTTTACAATCTAATTAGGACTTGGATTCAAAGTCTAATTGAATTAGGTTTGAAAGGATTTCGAATTAAATTCAAATTGAACCCAAATTAAAAATTATTATTTTTAATTAATTTAAATAATATTTAATTTAATTAATCTTAACTTAATTGTGAGACTAATTAGATTTTATAATCTAAGTAGGACTTAGATTCAAAATGTAACTAAATTAGGTTTGGTAGGATTTTGAATTGGATTCAAATCGGATTCGAATTGGATTTGAATTAAATCCAAATCATTTTCTAGATTATTAATGATGAAAAAGTATCACCATTGCTAATTCCATCACCAATAATTTTTTTAAAAAAATTATTTTTCCAAATTATTATTCAGATTAAAAAAAATATATTAACGATGGTAAGATTTCCATCGCTAATAACCCCAATTCACCATCGCTAGTAATTATTTTATATTTAAATATTATAAAAAAATTTGAAAAATTTAAATACTTTTAGCAACAACTTTTGTCGTTGCTAATAATTAAATTATCATCGTTAATAATATTAGCGATGGTAAGATTTTTGATCGATTTTGTGATGGCTATAAGATATTATTAGCGATGAAATTTTTTTCGTCACTAATACTATCGCTAATATTTAATATTTTTGTAGTGTTTTATGAATCATGGTATCTTTTGGCATATAATTTATATAAGTAATAATTATTGATAGTTTCTCATTTATTATTATTATATTAATGTTGGTGTGTAGAAATTCTTACTGGATTATGAAATTCTTAACCCTCTCCTTCTGTTTTCTTTTTTAGGGTTACAGGATATCTATGCTTGGCTAAGATTAGGATTACGATTTGAAAGGATTGATTAAATAGAATATCAGCAATATCAGTTGGATGATCAAGACTTGTAAATTATACAAGGTTTGATAATTGTTATTGTGAAAGATTTGTTATTAATTGAGATCAATAATGTTCATGGAATGTTGAGAATGTCATGAATTTTATAGGCCTTACATATTTTCTAGGGCTTGTCCTAAAGGGTGTGCAGCCATCAGGTGTCCGACCTAGGTATTGGATTTGGAGCGTGATAGTTTTGATAAGTAAGATATGCTGGTTCAATGGATTTGGACTAAATCTATGATATATATTTAGTTATAAAGCCGAATTAATGCTTACAAAAGAATAACGATAGATAAGAAACAAAACTGAAAGAAACGGAGGAAAGAAAAGAGGGAAAAAATGAATACAAAAGGGAGGAAAGAGAGAGGGAAAAAATGAACACAAAAAGAAGAAAAGAGGACAAAATGAAAAAAAAGAAAAAGAAAAAAAAGAGAAAAAGGACAAAATGAAAGAAAGAAAGGGAAGAAGGAAAAAAGAGTTTCATTAAAAAAAGAAAAAGATGGAGAATTATAAATAAATAAAGATAAAAAAATAAAAGAAAGAAGAAAAGTTACCATTATGTCTCGCACAGGAATTGGGACATCCTCATCTCATGGTACTTAAAATCTTGAAAAAAGCAAAAGAACACAAGCCAAGATACATATGGATTACTTCAACTGAGTCGCTAGAGCAATTGCTAAAGAATTGCCTCCCAATAGTCAACCAAGCCAAAAATCTTTTCTAGTTCATTCGTCAGTATGGATCTTTTTCTCCTATATTTGAATTTTCCAAAATACTTTGATGTACCCTTAGCTAACCCCGATCTGTTTTTTCGTGAGCAGCTATTAGTGGTTAACAGGAACAAAAAGGAGTTCATTATAAGAGTGAGCCTTTATAGGACAATTTAAAAAAAATAAAACAATCCACAGAACAATAACATCAAAGAACAATATAAAATATAATAATTATATGTCAAAATATTAATTCAAAAGAATCCTCATTACAAACACATTACCCTTAGGTTGCGTTTGGTAGCTGGCAATCTATCCAGATTGCTGGTAATTTAAAATGGGCCTATCAGATTACTGTATTTGGTATGCTTTTTGGGTGGCAATCCAGATTACCTTTCAGAAGATAATCTAGATTGTCTTGAAAAAAAGTGGCTACCCAGATTACCACTTATTTGGCAATATTATAAAAAAAGTTTTGGACAAAATTGTCCTACAAAAAAAATCATACAAAACCCATTCCTCCACCCTCCCTCCCCGGCTGCTCTCACCCTCCCCTTATTATATATAATAATATGATGTAATATATTATAATATAATATACTATTATTATATCATTATTATATTTTTATGATAACTATATGATATTACAATAATATAGTATATGATAATATATGATAATATATATTATATAAATCCTATTATATATAACAATATATTATATTATGTTATATTATGATATATTATATTATTATATTATTATTATGATATATTATAATAATATATATTATATTATATTAAAAACTTATATTAATATAATATAGTATATAATATAATATTATTATATATAATAATATAGTATATTATATTAATATATTGTTATATATATTATGTAAATATTATTCTATATAACAATATATTAATTATATTGTTATATTATTATATTATAATATATTGCAATATATTAACATATGAATATTATAATATATTATAATAATATATATTATATTATATTAATGTCTTATATTAATATAATATAGTATCTAATATAATATTATTATATGTAATAATATAGTATATTATATTATAATAATTTATTTATATATTATCATATAATATTATATTAATATATTCTATATAAATATATATTATATAATTATATATTAATTATATAAATATAAATTATTCTATATAAAGTATATTAATATATATATTACATGAATATTATTCTATATAATAATATAATAATTATATTATTATACTATTATATTATAATATTGTAATATATTACTATATTAATATTATAATATATTAAAATAATATCTTCTATTAATATAAAATAATATATAATATAATATTATTATATATAATAATATAGTATAATATATTATATTATTATATTATTCAAATAATATATTATGTTATATTATAATAGTTTATTATAATATTATAACATAATATTATAATATACTATATTAAAATATATTATATTATATTATAATAATTATATAAATATCATTATATATAATAATAAAGTATATTATAATATATTATATTATTATTATAAGATTAGAGGATATTTTAAGAATTTAATTTTATATTATCGATAATTTGATTATCATACCAATATGTCAATAAAGATTTTTAATAATTTTACTGTAGTATTATCTATATATATCAAATACAGTAATCAATATTATTGATAATTTAATGGTGACAATCTATCTTGAAGGCAATCTAGATTACCTTCTAAGATTATCTGATAAAGTTGGCAATTTATGTAGATTGCTGATAATTTAAAGTGAGCCCATCAGATTATTATGTTTGGTATACTTTTTGGATGGTAATCTAGATTATCTTAGCAATCCAGATTATCTCTCAAGAGATAATCTGGATTGCCTTGTAGAGAGGTGGCTATCTAAATTACCATTTATTTAGTAATGTTACAAAAAAAATTTTGAATAAAATTATCTCTAAAAAAAAAATCATACAAAATTCATCCCTCCACTCTCCTCCTCCTACGGCTCTCACCCTCCTCTTATTATATATAATAATATAATATAATATATTATTATTATATTATTATTATATTTTTAGAGTAACTATATTATATTATAATAATATGATATATGATAATATATTATAATATATATTATATAAATCCTACTATATATAATGATAAATTATATTATATGATATGATATTATATTATATTATGTTATTATTATCATATTATTATAATACATAATTATATTATTATTATAAAATATGATAATAATATATATTATATTATATGAAAATCTTATATTAATATATTATAATATATAGTATAATATTATTATATATAATAATAAAGCATATTATATTATATTAATATATCATAATATATATTATATAAATATTATTCTATATAATGACATATTAATTATATTATTATATTAAAAATATTAATATATGAATATTATAATATATTATAATAATATATATTATATTATATTAATATCTTATTTTAATATAATATAGTATATAATATAATATTATTATATATAATAATATAGTGTATTATATTATATTATAATAATTTTTTATTATTTTATCATATAATATTATATATTATATTAAGATATTATAATATATATGATATAAATATTATTCTATATAACAATATAGTAATTATATTGTTATACCATTATATTATAATATATTAATATTATAATATATTATTATAATATTTTTTATTAATATAACATAATATATAATATAATATTATTATATATAATAATATAGTATAATATATTATATTATTTTATTTTATTATAATATCATAATATAATATTATAATTGTTGCCCAGCTATGCAACCCAAGAGGGGGGGTGAATTGGGTTTCTAAAAATTTTAAACTTAACTTACAACTTATGAAGATTATTTAACAATAGCTAGATAAGTAGAGAGAGTGTGATCAATTCAAGGCTAATGGTTGAATGCAAGAATACAAGAGAATAAATAAGTTCTAAAGGAGAGCAATCAAGCACAATACAAACAAGAGAATTTATAGTGGTTCGGTGCCAACCCTGCACCTACATCCACTCCCCAAGCTCCTACTTGAGAATTCCAATCCACTAAACTGTATTCAACTTGAATACACTCGTCAGAACCTCCGACTCTAGCTATCCCAAGCTAGTCCACTTATTTCTCAGGTACAAGCCAACCCAATACAACGTCGGAACCTCCGACTCTAGCTATTCCAAGCTAGAACACTTATTTGTTTACCTAGTTGGCATGCATCACAAATTCATATGCAATAGTTCTAATGGCCTAGAAGTTGAAACAATATTTTTAGATTTGAATGAAACTCTTGTTTGTTTACCTAGTTGGCATGCATCACAAATTCTATCCTTTTCAAAATTTAATTTGGGTAAATCAATAACCAATTCCTTCTCAATAAGTTTTGAAAGTGAATGCATGCTAATATGTGCAAGCCTATGATGCCAAAGCCAACTAGTTTCATTAATCTTGGCATTCAAGGATACTAGGCATTGCATATTTATTTTGAATAGATCATTCAAATCTACCATATAAATATTGCGATGTCTATGCCCAATAAATTCAATGCCTTCATTAATAGGACTAGTTACAATGCAAACAAAAGATTCAAAAATAACTTTATATTCTTTATCACAGAATTGACTGATGCTTAATAAATTATATTTTTGTTGGGTGGATGTCTGGCCAGGACACCACCTCCCAAGATTCTTTCAGTACCACACGATGCAGCAGGAAGAAAGAAGAAACAAAATAAAAAAAAATAATCAAAATACGTGGATCAGCCATAAAAGGGCTCGCCTCCACGGGGCATGCAAACTTCACTATGAAAAAGAAATTTTACAAGAGGAGACCTCACCCTCAACCCTTGTACACCTAATTCTCTCTCACTTGAAGTTCTCCTCACAAAAGCTCTCTCTCTCTTGGAGACCCCCCTGAACCCTTGAAGTGCCTGGCGACCGCTGTCCAGGAGCCTCCTGCTCCTTCTCTCTCAACACCCTCGCCTCTCTCTCTCTTCAATCGGGTTCGTACAGCTCTGTACGGCGAGAAACCGAACCACATCTCCTCTATTCGTCACAGGACCCTTTAAAGGGTTAAACAACTAATTAGATTAGGTTTAAGAGTCCTAAACAAGCCAAATCAGCATCCCAGACCGTCGGATCAAGATCGGGAGCCACCTGGGCCGTTGGATCGCACTCCGGTCCATGAAATAGGGCCGTGGAATGTGAGAAATATGTGGGAAATGCCCATACGGTCCACAGGCCCCGTCGTGGACCGCCCGGTCCACGGTGGACCGGGGCAAAGGGGCTGCGGGCCTGGGTCGCGCGTCCCGCGCGGGCCTAGGTCGTGCGTCCCGCGCGGGCCTGGGCCTGGGTCGCACATCCCGCACGGGCCTGGGTCGCACATCCCGTGCAGGCCTGGGTCGCGCGTCCCGCGCGCCGCCGCCTGCGGCCGCACCGCTGCCACCCGCCACCGGTCGCCGGCGGTCCTCCACCGCCTCGATTCTCGTGCCGACTTCAAAAGCTCGTATCTCCTCCATCCGAGCTCTGATTCAGGTGATCTTGATCTCGTTGGACTCCATTTTTCACCGCAAACCTTGTTGTGGGTTCAATGTGGGCTGAATCTTGAGGCATCAAATCCTAACAGTTTTAAACCATCTACTAATAAAATATTTTCAATAAACTTGGAGGGAGTGATACCAATGTTATCTATACCGATGATCTTTCCTTTACCATTATCTCCAAAGGTAACCATCCCTCCATTCTTAGCATCAAGTGTGATGAATTGAGATTCATCACCAGTCATGTGTCTCGAGCATCCGCTATCAAGATACCATTTTTGGTTTGCTCCTTGGGATGCTAGACACACTTGCAAGTAAAAGTCAAATTTTTACTTTAGGTACCCAAGCTTTCTTGGGTCCTTTTTGGTTAGTCACAATGGTTCCTTTTAGAACTCATATTTTCTTTGCATTAGAATTTAAGAAATTGTTAGAGAGACAAGTGTACGACTTGTGACCTACTTTACCACATTTGAAGCAAGTAATGTTTGAAAACTTATTGTTTGAAGAGTTTACATAGATATTTTTTAGAAACTTTTGTTTCTTTAAGGGGTTGTAACCAAGACCAGCCTTATCATAAATAGTCTTTTGATTTTCAAGAATCATATTAAGTTTATTAGAACTTAAAGTGAATTTTTTAACTATTAATTTTAGCTTGGCAATTTCATTCTTTAAGTTCAAATTTTCTTGAAGCAAGGTAGATTTTTCATTTGAAATGCTCTCATTTTGTTTTAGTAGAGATTGATTCTTTGATTTTAATTCTTTGTTCTTTACCCCTAGCTTCTTTAGTTCATCAATTAAATCATAAAAAGCTTCATGAAGTTCTTCAAAGGTAAAATCAATAGGAGTTGAAGACTTTACCTCATTTTCATATGCCATAAGGTACAAGTTGGCTTGTTCAGTTGAGTCTTCTTCTTCGGAGCTTGACTCATCACTTCCACTCCAAGTAGCCATCATGACCTTCTTCTTATACTTCTTGGGACTCTTCTTTAGTTGTGAGCATTCAGACTTAAAATATCCTGATTTTTTGAATTCGTAGCAGATAAGGGATTGGTCTTTATCCTTTTCTTTGCTATATTCTCCTTTTGTGGGTGGCTTCTTCCTCATTCCTTGTTTTCTTTTCTTCAAAAATTTCTTAAACCTTCTAGTAATGAGATCCATTTCTTCATTTTGCTCTTCATTTTCCGTATCATCAATTTCTTCATTAAGTTGAGCCATGGATTTAAAGGCGATTGTCCTCTTCTTTTTGACTTCTTCTTCTTGGTGTTGTTTCATGCTCAACTCATGTGTCATCAATGATCCTAGAAGCTCTTCCAAGGGTAGAATGTTCAGATCCTTAGCTTCTTGGATGGCAGTCACTTTGGCTTCTCAAGTTCTTGGTAATGACCTAAGAATCTTCCTCACGAGATCACTGTTAGAATAAGACTTACCAAGACTTTTCAGACCATTTATAATATCAGTAAAATGGGTAAATATTTCAGTTATAGATTCATCATACTCCATTTTAAAAAGTTTATATTTATGCACGAGCATGTTAATTTTGGATTCTTTCACTTGATTAGTTCCTTCGTGAGTTACTCTAATCTATCCCATATTTTTTTAGCAGACATGCATGTTGAAATACGATTGAATTCATTAGCATCAAGTGCACAATACAAAACATTCATGGCTTTAGTATTTAGTTGGGCCATTCTCTTATCAACCTCATCCCAATCTTTTTTGGGTTTGGCTGATTCCACACCGTCAATAATTTTAGTGGGTGTGTGAGGGCCGTTTACTATGATACTCCACATATCATAGTCAAGTGCTTGAATAAAGATTTTCATCCGAGCTTTCCAATAGGTATAGTTGGACCCATTGAAAAGTGGAGGTCGGTTAGTGGACTGCCCCTTGGCTAGAGAAGTGCCAACTTGAGTTGCCATAGATCTTTAGCTCTTTGATTGGTTAGATCAAAGTAGGGCTAGAGCACCGGGCTTTGATACCACTTGTTGCCCAGCTATGCAACCCAAGAGGGGAGGTGAATTGGGTTTCTAAAAATTTTAAACTTAACTTACAACTTATAAAGATTATTTAACAATAGCTAGATAAGTAGGGAGAGTGTGACCAATTCAAGGCTAATGGTTGAATGCAAGAATACAAGAGAATAAATAAGTTCTAAAGGAGAGCAATCAAGCACAATACAAACAAGAGAATTTATAGTGGTTCGGTGCCAACCCTACACCTACATCCACTCCCCAAGCTCCTACTTGAGAATTCCAATCCACTAAACTGTATTCAACTTGAATACACTCGTCAAAACCTCCGACTCTAGCTATCCCAAGCTAGTCCACTTATTTCTCAGGTACAAGCCAACCCAATACAACGTCGGAACCTCCGACTCTAGCTATTTCAAGCTAGAACACTTATTTTTCAGGTACAAGCCAATCTAATACAATCTGATTTAAGGTTCGGATCAATCTTTTCACGTTTTGGAACCCTTCCAAAATAAAAATAATGACTCAAAAAGAGTATTACAGTTAACAGTACAGAAATACAAAAGAAGCTCCTTTAATGAGCGAATAAGGCATTAAATACACTTTACACAATTTGATGAAAGCTCTTTCTGATTTTCTCAAGGTGGTTGGAGACTTGAATGAGCTCTTGAGGAGTTGGTGAACTTGAAATGAAAGCTTCTTTAACTTCAAGAGGGCTCTTTGCTTAGGGCTGAAATGTATGCTTGAAATTCTCTTCAAAACCCTTCTCTTCTTTCTTCTTGTTTTTGATTCCCTCTTTTAAGTCTCTTTATATAACTTCAAATAATGGTGGAAAGTAATCTGGACTGAAATAGAGCCGTTAGAGCATATTAAATGGGCATTAAATGCAATTGAAATGGGTTAAAAACTAGCCGTTGCAGAACTTTTCCGTCGCAGGGGTCAACTCATAGGGTCGACTCATGCTCATGAGTCGACTCATGGGGTCACAGGAGTCGACTCATGGGGTCAGCTCATATGGCATAGAACAAAAATTAACAGTTCTGTATTTTTGGCTTGCACAGCAATAGAGGTCGACTCATAGAGTCGACTCATGCACAGGGGTCGACTCATGGGGTCGACTCAATTGGGTGTGCCAGCTAAAAGTAACATGCCGTTCAGCCCCTTTTGCCATCAGTTGACTCATGGGATCGACTCAAATTTATAAACACAATTTTCTTTCAAAATACACATCCAAAAATATTGAAATTACCTCCAATAGATTACAAATCTTGTGTTCTTGCTCTTGAGACTTCCGAATCAGAACTTGATAAAATTATGATTTTACCCCTGAAATACAATAAATCTTTTTCCAAGCCAGAATCATTAGTAATCCCCTCAAATACTTTGTAATCATCAAAATCAATTCAAGGAGCAACAATAATATACTATATTAAAATATATTATATTATATTTTAATAATTATATAAATATCATTATATATAATAATATAATATATTATATTATATTATTATTATTATAAGATTAAGAGGATATTTTAGATATTTATTTCATATTATCAATAATTTGATTGTCATACCAAATATATCAATCAAGATTTTCAATAATTTTTCTGTAACATTACCTTCATGTATCAAACATAGTAATCAATATTACTAGTAATTTAATGGCAGCAATCTATTTTGAAAGCAATCCAGATTATCTTTCAAGATTGTCTGGTGATGCACCAAATATAATCTTAGAATAGTTAATGTCAGTAGTGGGCAGAATGAGTCATCCATAGACCCATAAAATAGAATGTTCATAGAGGCCTAGAAGCTAATTAGTGAAAAGCATGGAACATTTTCCAATTGATCATAACCTAAAAGAATGGTTTCTATGTTTGTAGAGAATGCGAACTTGGTTTTCATATTTAATTGAAATCTTTTCTTATGATATTTGATAAAAGTATGTTTTATAATATCATTTTGTGATTATTTTTATTTGAACTCAATAAGAATTGTGCCCACTAGAGTATGTAATATCATTAGATAATTTTTTGGTGGAGCAGAATCATGAGATAATTAAGGGAATAAATGAATCACAATGTAGATGAGGCTCTTACGCCAAAATCTATAGTGAGTAAAAAATAGATGTGTAGGAATTTGTGAAAAAAAATTTCTCACCGTTTGAATAGTGACCATTACCTTTTTCATTGTGCTTTAATATTTTCACTGTGACCTCTTTCCCTTGATCGTCGGTGATCTGACCAGCCATAGCGAGTGCTATCGCTAGAGGAGAATGCTCGGCATCCCTGGGAACCACCTAAGGACCTCAAAGGTAGGAGTTAGACTAGTTTTGAGTTGGAAAAGGGTGGTGCAAGGTCGCACAGTGTGGACCTCATTAGAGCCATCATCGGAGGAGGTGAAGGATCTCATTAAGTGGTTCCCAGAGGTAGTTGAGTTCCCAGAGGAGGAGCTGAGAGAGAAATTGACAAACTGGGCAGTCTTGGCGGTAGTGGCGAGGAGCTTTGCCAGAGGGTGGTGGCAGAGGCAGTGGTGAGGGAGTTCCGACTGCGGGTGTGACTGAAAGGGGAGGTGGTGGGATATGCACTAGAGAAGGGGTTCTTTTTTTTTAGGTTTAAGGAGGCTGGAGAGAGGGATCTGGTGCTCAACTAGCCATGGGTGGTTGTCGGATAGGTGATGATGGTGGAGCCCTGGCACCAGGGTTTTTCCTATTAGAAGGGGCCATCAGATCAACCTTGGTTTGGGTCCGATTATCATGGCTCCTAATGGAGTTCTAGGGAAAGGCAGCAATCTAGAGGCTCCTACACCTAGCCAGAGAGTTCTCCTCAATAGATGATTGCATGATAGAGAGGAGGCTCAGGTTTGACTAGGCCTACGTGAAGGTCGACTTCTCCCAGCCATTGAGATTGGGAGCTTAGATCATGGGCTTCGAATGCCCTTTCTGGCAGAGGTTCATGTACAAGAACCTTGATGGCCTCTATCTCTGATGCAGATGACTGCATTTATCGGAGGAGGTGTGCCCGATCGATGGGGGAGGAGGTGCCTCAGTGGTTGGCTTGAGCTTGAAGATGGGTACTCCTATCGAAGGGGAGGGGTTGAAAGTGGTTGCTGGCAATCCACACTTGGGGCCATGGCTGGTAGCCATTCACCGATGGTAGCCTAGGCTGGAGGGGCCAGCTAACTCAAGGAAGATGGATGCCAAGTCAACCCAGCCCACTAAGCTCAAACCGAAGATGAATCAAGTAGACTTGAACTGGGTTGCCTCAGGAGCAGGAACCGATGATTGGATCAATTAGCTAAGATTGCAAGGCAATGATCCCCCATATGTACCAAGCCCATTCCAATGATCGGAACAGGTGGGAGGAGTGCCAAGGTTTGTGCAGGCTGCTCCACGAGCTTGATCCTGTGTGCAGTCAGGCCAGTGTACCGCTTTAGCCCATTGGTGCTAGGCTATGATGCGAGCGAGGGCCTGTCTGGGAGCGGGCTGGCAAGAGTTTTTGGGGTGGGCTCATCCCAACCCAAGAGGGTCTAGCCCCTTGAATTCGATGCAGGTCAGGCACCTGTGAAGCCCAGTGGGTAGATTTCAGGGCCCAGTGGATCTAGAAAGGGGCATGTCAAGTCAAACAAGGTCAAAGACAAGGCTCTGTTCCTTTTGGAGGCCCAAATGGAGTCGGCATATGGCATTGGAGGCCCTAGGGTCTTCATTTTCTTAGCTATGACCCCAAGGGAGGAGGGGAGGGCCTTGGTCCAATCGAGGAGGTGGCATTTGATCTGGGGGGGCCAATTGAGGAGGGGCATTCGGAGCATGGGCTAGGGCCTCTGATGGAGCATGACCCAACACCTTTTAGGGGAGAGATTTTGATGCATATGGATGTAACAGGGGGAAGCCTGGTTCGAGATCATGAGGATGATGTTGTCTGGCTAAGATAGGCCATCCAGAGGAGGGAGAGAGTCCATCTGTGATGGACTTGGTGGCAACTGGGATGGAGATGAATGCTCAAGCTGAGGGGGGTGCTGGTGCGAACCCCCTTCCCACTAGCTATCCGATAAGGATACTAATCTGGAACACTCGGGGGATGGGGAAGCCCTCATTCTGGTTCGACCTTCAATAAATTGGTCCAACAACATGAACCTGATGTGTGTCTTGCTTGAGACCCAGCTCTCAGGGGCGAGTCTTGCTCTGGCCAAATGGTGGATTCCGACGGTGTGGAGCACTTACGTGGTGGAATTTAGGAGCCTGTCGAGAGAAATCCTAGTAATGTGGAGGTGCAGTTCATTCAGGATGGATATCTTCTATAGATGTGAGCAGCCAGTGGCTTTAGTCATCTCGGAGCAGACTGGAGGACCTTGACATTTATTCGGGGTGTAAGCAGGCACCAAGCATAGGAAAAGGAGGGAGCTATGGTCCGAGATCTCTAGGATGATGTTATAGGGCTTGTTGTCCCCTGCTGTTGGAGACTTTAATTACATTATGGGGTCCCACCAGAAGATTGGATGTAGGCAATATGCAGACAACATTAACTCTAAAGAGTTTAGGAAGTTCATCAGCAATGCAGACCTGATTGATCTTGGCTACTCTAGATCTAAATTCACCTGGTGCAACAACTGATAGGAGACGGCTAGGGTTTGAGAGTGGATTGATTGGGCTCTTGCCACCGCCAAGTGGCTCCAGCGCTTTTCGGGGTACCAGGTCCATCATCTCTTAAGGATTGTATCGGATCACTATTCGATTCTTATCTCTACCGATGGCCCACTCATATCTAAGGGCCGTTCAGACTTGAGAAGTTTTGGACCTTCTACTTGAGATCGTGGGATCTGATTAGAGAGATATAGAGGATGCCAATCCATGAAGATGTGCGGTATCGAATATCCCAGAGACTAGAGCTAGCCAGACACAGACTCCTCTGATGGAATAGGCCTGAGGTTAGTGATATCTTCAGATGGATTAAAGGATTGGAGGCAGACATAGCGGAGCTATAGAGGAGAGAGGATCAAGAGGAGAACGTCCAAGTGCCTAACTTGAGGGAGCTTCATCATAAGCTCTCGGTGCACCATTCTTTGCTAAGACGGTAAGAGACACTATAAAGGTAAAAGTCGAGGGTACAGTGGATCCACAAATATGATAGAAATATAAGATTCTTTCATCAGTCCATCATAATAAGAAGATCTGCCAATCACATCAAGCAGCTGAGGGAAAGCGATGGTAGAGTGGTGGATGACAGTGAGGAGATCAGGGGGCAGATCTTCTAGTTCTTCAGATCATGATGGATAGTGCCTTTGGATCAGGATACCCCCCTCCAGGGGTCTCAGCCTGCGACCCATATCTCCCATCAGGAGAATGAGGTCCTGACTTATTTGATGTCTATTAAGGAGGTATGGAGGGCCCTCAAGTCTACTAAGGAGGATAAGGCCCTAGGGTCGAATGGATCCCTCCCACCCCTTTTCTTCTGTCAGTTTTGGCCTATCGTCTAGGGGGAGGTGATGGTGGCTATGCAAATTGTCTTTGAGTCCAAAGGTATCTCAGAGGAGTAAAAGAAGACTCTAATCACTCTCATCCCAAAGCATCCTGATATGTCTACTCTGGGGCATTTCAGATTGATCAGCCTCTAGGCCACCCTCTACAAAGTATGTTATAGGGTTTTGGTTGAGTGGCTGAAGTCGATTGTCTCTCATCTAATTAATCCAGAGCTAGGAGCCTTTGCCAGTCATCAATGCATCACCAACAATATCTTGCTCGCTCAAGAGTTTATACATGATCTGCAGCAAACCCCTATCCGCCAAAGTCTTATGGCGATCAAGTTTGATATAGAGCGAACGTACAACCAAATAAGCTAGCACTTTCTATTGAAAAATATGTCCCAAAGTCAATCGTTAGATGATTGTACTCATCTTATAAATTGTATATAAATTTTTATTAATAAAAGTTATTTGATATTTTCATTATAAATTGACCATCTTTGAACTCTTATGTTGTAATGAAGTCCTTAGGATAATTATTAATCGACAAAAGAAGATTTATTATTAAGTCTTTAAAAATATTCACGACCAAATGATACGCTATTACGAAGATGATAGCGATATCAAGTGTAGGTCATTGTGTGCCATATGAGTTGATTGTCCTCTTAACCAAGGAGTGTGAAGATACTGTTATGGCATACAGATAGAATGTAGGAGTACATTCATATCAAACGTGACTATATGCTTAGCACTCTACTATCAAGAGTAGCTTGTGAAGGGTATGGGTATAAGTGTCCTTCCAACCTGAGACCATCACAGTGATTTATAAGCAACTCACTGTACTTTAGTATCCAACTATTTGAGTTTCTATCTTAGTGATGGAAGAATACTGGGTGCAGTCATGTACTTATCAAGTTGGTATATGAGTCAAGATGGAATTGACCCCTCTGAATTGGTAAGAGATATGCATCAGTGTATTTTAATTTAGCAAAACTTTGGCCAGGATAATCTATGAGATGGATTTAAAAGGTTGAAATATAATATGGTTAACTTAATTAGGGTTGATAGTTAAACCCTACGTCACCTTGAGCATTTGGGTCAAAGGGATGAATTATACAGTAACCATACGTCAGTAGATTCTAGAAGGTTGCTTTGCAACACTTTGACCTATCCGATCGTCGGGTCATCATTGCTAAATGGTTACATCGATTGGTATAGAAAGTTATTTCTATGCTACCGACTTAGGTTCGAACCTATGAGGTCACACGCATTAGAAGATTTGGTCAGATCTAATAGCTGAAGAGTCTAATTGGATTGTGACTCTGGTGAAGAGTCCTACTTGGACTAGTTTTCTGTGGCAGAGTCCCACTGGGACTGAGACTCTATCATTTATAGAGAATTAATTAATAATTAAATTATTAATTGACTCAATTTAATTTAGTAAAGAGCTTTAAAATAAGTCTAATTAAATTAGATTCAGTTCGACTCAGATTGGGATTGATATGATCAAATCCGATTACAAGAAAAATTTGGTCCTGATTCGATCAGGGTTTGGACTCGGCTAATTCCTAATTAGGTTAGGAATTTGATGAGATATTTAGATTTTTAATTGGATTAGATTCATTTTTATCAGTGGTTTCAATCCAAATTTAATTTGGATTAGAATTGAATTAGAAATGAAGAGTCCAAGTCAGACTAGGACTCTATCCTTATCTTTTGCGCCACATCTGGATCCATGCCAATTTCTCCACGTCTAATTAGATTTGGGTTGTAATTTTTGGTATCATGAGAGAGGATCCAATAAAGGTAGTTGGCTATAGCTGATGAGTCATAATATCA
Organism: Elaeis guineensis; assembly: GCF_000442705.2. Classification (NCBI taxonomy): domain Eukaryota; kingdom Viridiplantae; phylum Streptophyta; class Magnoliopsida; order Arecales; family Arecaceae; genus Elaeis; species Elaeis guineensis. The sequence continues at coordinate 23,903,442 of NC_026008.2, read as the reverse complement.
TCTCTTGCCTAATTTGAATGCGATTCGAATTAGAGATAAGATGTAGACTAGGAAAAATTTTTTTCATATATAGTATATTGTTAGAGCCATATTATTTTTTTATTTATTTTTCTTGAATAATTATTTGATATGTAAAACTCTAGATTTCTTATCCACATCTTAATAAATTTTTTAGAACTTTTTGGGATGCTAAAAGAAGGTTTTGGCATTGATTCATGGCACCCTTTCTTGAAAAGTCTCAATTCCTAGTCTATAAAAAGGGGACCCCTCTCTTAGACATCCTATAATCAATTCTCTTATAGATTTTTTAGTTCTAGAGCCTCTTTTCCTCCTCCTCTCTTTTTATTTCAGATCTTTTATCACTTTGGAGTGTCTAAGGTACTTGTAGAAGAAGAAAAAGATCAGCTGTCAAAGTTGTTCACGGTCTAGCATCTTCGAGCCCCTGATCTGCACCAGTCTTTGCATGGATTTTTCTATAGAGGTCAGATAACTTCGTGTGGCTATGAGTGACCTGAGGAACAACCTCTCCAATCATTGGATCAGAAAAAATCAAGATCAAAATTTATTTGATAATGATCTCTAACTTGTTTTGATTCCTATAGTAGATCTAATAGTTAGATCTAGAATTTCAGCATCGATGAGATCGATATGATTTTTATTTTTAGATCTAAAATATATATTTTTTTATATTAAAAATTTTGATGTGGTAGCTTAAGATTAGATCTTATATATATAATTAAGATTAAATTATTTAATCTATTATTCTTACTGCATAAAATTTTAAAATTACATGTACTGCACTATCACAAATTTTCTTCAACTAGTATTAGAGCCAGGTTGTTTTAATATAAATTAATATGACTTTAGATCTAATTTTTTTTGTTATTAGATCTAATTATTTATGATTTAGATTAGATCTAAATTAGTTTATTATTTATTTAGATTAGATATTTTGAGTAGCAAAGTACTCGAATTGGGTAATCATCAGGCCGTTCGATCATAGGAGCAAGTAGGATTTCATGACCCTCTCCTCCCATTCAATGGGGTGCTCTTCATGACATATAGGGGTATCACTATGAGGTCTTATGAAGAAAAAAGTAAAAAGAAAAAACTTACTTTCTTGCAAAACTCTAGATCTTGAAATCCTAGGTGTTGTTGTATGTGATGCAAGTTACGAAGATGGTTAGTTACATCTAATCTTGTTTAATCAAAATTATTTTGATTTAAAATCATAAAAATTTAGATTTGATCTAAAAGATTTTATGATTTGATGTAAAAAGTTTACATGAAAAATTATTTTTGAAACCTTAATCATATTGATGCAAAACTTAATTGAGAATTAAGTATCAAGCTGATTGGATCTAAAATTGTGATTTAGATCTAATGACATTGCATAAAACATGGGGCATGGGTTAACTCAAATTAGGTCCTTCTCTTTAATTAGGTTAGACCTAAGGTTAGAATCAAAGAATTAATTGACCATATAGAGAAATTGATTAAGTCTAATCAAATATTGAATTAGATTAATCAAGATTTTTCTAGTACAATAGTTGTAGATGGTCAAGTCCATGTCTTTGATTAGACCAAATGGATCTTAATTATGGCTCAGTGGTTGAATCTGAATCATTAGATTGGTCAAATCAAAACTAGGTAATCAATTAACATCTAAGGTAAGTTTGGCATTTCGATCAATGGTTTTTAATTGGGAGTGGCTTACCTGACCATTTTGATGGTGTTTAAGGCAAGCTTAGCAAACCCTCGCACCTATCTCACTTATCTTGTCAATTTGGTGAACTAAATTTTGATTAAATCCCTAAGTGATTCGAGTTAGCCCATGCCATTAAGGTTGATCAGTGTGACTGATCTAGGTGCCAGTTCAATCAATATGGCCTAACCTGATTCAGTGACTTGTTTAAGTCAATGGGAGGATTATGGTCTACTGATTGATCTTTTCTTCTCTTCTCTCTTCTCTAAATTGATTAAACCCTCTAAATTATTAAGTCTATAAAATGAGCTGGTTATGATGATAACTAGATCATAGCCTCTTATTAAGATGAGTAATAATGGGTCCATTATTTCTAATTGACATTGCAGGCGCCATCCGTCTAGTGTCCTCTCTGAATGATGAAATTATCATTCATCATATGATGACTCTGTTGAACTATCTGATGATGGTTGGGTTGATCGAACCATCCTCAGACCTGATCATTCATCAGGTAGAATCACTGAGTAGGTTCATGTTAATGGTTTGACCTAACCAGAACTTTCAGTGGAGGCCCATCGCTTACTGAAATGAAATCTAAGACTAAATTAAATACTAGAAACTTTTTGAAAAAATAATTGATTGAGAACCTTTCCATAGGTGCATATGGGTTGATCGAGCCATTCTCGGGCCTATATGTAGTCTGTGTGGATTCTAGTACCCACTAAGAAATTAAGATAGCTCTTCGAATTAGAGGTAGAGGATACCAATTCACATAAAATAGTGGAAGGACCTTTAGACTAAAGTCCAAGTCTTTAGGATTAATAAATTCATATACTAATTAGGCTTTATACTTTCTTTGTGTGTGCAGATATGGCCTCAAACTTATCGCTCCGATCATTGTTGGACAGTGAGAAGCTTATCGGATCAAATTTTGATAATTAGTATCGAAAGTTAAAAATTATCCTGGAGCACAAGCAGATCCTTTATGTGATAACGGATCTGGCACCTAAGGAACCTGCTCCTAACACCTGAGGAGCGATTCGAGATACTTATTTGAAGTGGCTTAACGACTACACCATGGTTCGTTGCATCATGCGGGTCTCCATGAATGACAAGTTCAACTGAAAGTTTGAAGAAGCTCAGCTAGAGGAAATGCTTCAAGTGTTGAGGGATTCTTTTGATACTCTTGACGATGTTGAGCGGCACAAGACTAGTTGCACTATTTTCAATACCCGAATGAGGGAGGGTGCATCTATTACCAATCATGTATTGTACATAATCGAGCAGATTAAAAAATTGAGCAAACTCAACTTTCCTTTGCATGAACAGTTGGGAAGGATGCGATCATGAACTCTCTACCCAAGTCCTACCTGTCGTTTCTTAGTCATTTCAAATGACGAAGCCTGTAGTCAACTACCATGGTCTGTTAGGGTTGCTACAGACTTTTAAAAAAGATCACCAGCTCCACAAGGAGACAATGAATCTAGTGGGAGGATCTTCTTCAAATAGTCGTCATCCCTTTAAGAAAGAAAAAAAGAAGAATAAAAAGGTACCTGGTGCTGGGAGTCAGTCCCAGAAATCCAAGTTCAAGGCTAATCAAAGTCAGGCAAAGTGCTTCTTTTGCAAGAAGCAGGGTCACTGGAAGAGAAACTATCCTCAGTATATCTCTTTTCTTGATCCAAACAGGCCAAAGAAGAAGAAGCAATCAGTTGCTAGATAAGGTACTTATATGATAACACCTTGTAACTTCTCTCTTATAGATACAATGACCTGGGTATTGGATACCAAAAGCCCTATTCATATTTGTAATTCGTTGCAGGGTCTTCAGGTCACTAGGAGATTTGGAGAAGGCAAGAGATTCCTGATGTTAAAGATGGAAGATCAGTTCCAGTTCTAGCTTTAAGAATCATCAAGCTTGTATTCAAGTCTCAGCATATTATTCTTAATGAGTGTCATTACTGTCTTAGTTTTCTTTTAAATATTATTTCTGTAGGCTTTTTGGCCAATTTCAATTATGAAATATCAATAAAGAAAAATTTTTGTGATATTATTTTGAATGGTGTTACAATTTTATGTGGACAGTTGAACAATGGTATCTATATTGTATCTAGACCTAATATAATGTATATTTCAAATAAATATCCTAGAATAAATGATATCACCGATGCCTACCTTTGGCATTGCAGGCTAGGTCATATCAACAAGAACAGGATGAGCAGGTTAGCTCAAGAAGAAATTTTTGATAAAGATGATTATGAATCATTACCTACCTATGAGTCTTGTTTGCTTAGAAAGATGATCAAATCACCTTTTACTGAAAAAGGTAAACAAGCAAGTGATGTGCTGGGTCTGATATATACTGATGTATGTGGACCCATAAGCACATATGCCAGAGAAGGGTACAGCTACTTCATTACGTTCACATATGATCTATCTAGGTATGGATACGTCTACTTGATGAAACATAAGTCCGAATCGTTTGAAATATTCAAACAGTTCCGTAATGAAGTAGAGAAACAAACTGAAAAAGTTATTAAAACTCTTCGATCTGATCGAGGAGGTGAATATCTTTTCAGTGAATTTTTGATATATATAGGAGAGAATGGGATTCTCTCTCAATGGATCCCTCTAGGGACACCATAGTATAATGGCGTCTCAGAAAGAAGGAATCGAACCTTATTGGATATGGTTCGATCTATGATGGAGTTTTCAACTCTGTCGATCTCTTTTTGGGGATATGCACTTGAAACAACCTGTCTTGTGCTCAATAATATTTTAAGCAAGTCAGTTAGTAAGACACCATATGAGATATGGTCAAGAAGTAGGCCGAATCTCTCTTACTTTAGGGTCTGGTAGTGTCCGGCTTATGTTAAACGATTATAAACTGACAAGCTCAATCCTAGGTCTATAAGTGTAATTTCGTAGGGTACCCCAAGAAAATGAGGAAATATTACTTTTACCTGCCTGCTGAACAAAAGGTGTTTGTCAGCAGTAAAGCAAATTTTTTGAAAAAAAAAATTAGTGAAGGAATAAGTACCTCTAAAATCGAGTTTGACGAAGTTCGACAGGTAGAAGAACTGATATCAATGATTGAATATGAACCAGATTTGATGAGATCAAATTTGGAGCCCAATGAACCAACATCCTTAAGGCGATTCGGTAGAGTACTGCATCAGCCGGACAGATACTTAGGTTTCTTAATCCTGAACGGAGATCCTATCAAAGTTGATGAGAACGATGAGAATCCGATCACCTATATGGATGCGATGCAGAGGTCCGACTCTGACAAATGGCTTGAAGCCATGAAATTCGAAATGGAGTCCATGAAGGTTAATGATGTATGGACATTAGTTGACCCACCTGAAAAGGTTAAACCCATAGGGTGTAAGTGGGTTTTCAAAAGGAAGAGGGGTGCAGACGGAAAGGTGGAGACCTATAAAATCTGTTTGGTTGCCAAAAATTATCATCAGCATTATGGTATTGACTATGATGAGATATTTTCTCCTGTGGCAATGCTCAAATCTATTCGGATCATGCTTGCGATAGCAGTATACTTGGACTATAAAATCTCGCAAATGGATGTGAAGACAGCTTTTCTAAATGGAGAACTGAACGAAGAGGTGTATATGATACAACCTGAAGGGTTCATATCTACAGATGAGTCCAAAGTATGCAAGCTTTAGAGATCCATTTATAGATTGAAGCAAGCATCTCAGAGTTGGAACATATATTTTGATAAAGTGATCAGAACATATGGCTTCGTTAGGAACCAAGAGGAACCCTGCATATATAAGTGGGCACATGGTTCAATAATTATATTTCTTGTATTGTATGTGGATGATATTCTCTTAATCAAGAATGATGTCCCTGCATTACAAAGAATAAAAGTTTGACTATCGTCATAATTTTTCATAAAGGATTTGGAAGAAGCAGCCTACATCCTAGGGATGAAGATCTATAGGGATAGATCTAAGAGGCTGCTTGGACTTTTTCAATCCACGTATATAGATACCATGCTAAAATAGTTCAGTATGAAGAATTTCAAGAAAGGCTATCTTCCGATAGGCCAAAAAATTTTTTTTCGAAAGGAGATTGTCCGATAACTCCTCAAGAGAGAGAGCGTATGAGTAGAGTTTTATATACTTCAGCAGTGGGTTCTATTATGTACACCATGATATATACGAGACCAGATGCGGCATACTCATTAGGGGTAGTGAGTAGATACCAGTCTAATCCAGGAGAAAATCTCTGAAAGGTCGTAAAGATCATTCTTAAGTATTTAAAAAATACTAAAGACCAGTGGCTTGTGTATGGTGAAACTGACTTGAAACTTATGGGGTTCACTGACTCCAGCTTTCAGTCAGACCTTGACGTAAGTAAGAGTGTCAGATTATATTTTTACCCTAAATGGTGGAGTAATTTGCTGAAAAAATTTCAAGCAGAATACTATAGCAAACTCTGTTTGTGAAGTAGATTATATCGCGGTATCCGATGCTGCAAAAAAAATTGTATGATTGCGAAAATTCATCGACGAGCTCGGAGTGGCACCCTCCATTGATGGCCCTCTCTTGTTATATTGCGACAATACTGGAACCATTGCTCAAGCTAAGGAACTAAGATCCCATCAGCGCACCAAACATCTTCTACACCGTTATCACCTTATCCAAGAGATCGTGGATCGAGGTGACGTCGACCTTCAGAAGATCGACGGAAGGAAGAACCTGACTGATCCATTTACTAAAAAGCTCTCAAAATTAAGAAGTTCGATGACCACAAATCGAAGATGGGTATACGATACTATACCAATTGGCTTTAGTCTAAGTGAGAGTTATTGAAAAATATATTTCAAAGCCAATCATTAGACGATTGTACTCATCTTGTAAATTATATATAAATTTTTATTAATAAAAATTATTTGATATTTTTATTATAAATTAACTATCTTTAAACTTCTGTGTTGTAATGAAGTCCTTAGGATTATTATTAATCGACAAAGGAGGATTTGTCATTAAGTCCTTAAAAATATTCACGACCAACAATACATTATTACTAGGATAATAGCGATATCAAATATAGATCGTTGTGTGTCATATGAGTTGATTATCCTCTTAACCAAGGAGTATGAAGATACTGTTATGGCATGTAGATGAAATGTTGGAGTACATTCGCATCGAGCGTGATCATGTGTCGAGCATTCTACTGTCAAGAGTAGCTTGTGAAGGGTATGGATATAAGTATCCTTCCGATCTGAGACCATCACAGTGACTTGTAAGCAACTCACTATATTTTAGTATTGAACCATCTGAGTTTCTAACTTAGTAATGGAAGGATACTGGTGCAGTCAAGTACTTATCAAGTCGGTATGTGAGTCAAGATGGAATTGACCCCTCTAAATTAGTAGGAGATATATATCAGTATATTTTAATTTAGCAAAATCTTAGACAGGATAATCCATGAGATGGATTTGAAAGGTTAAAATACAATGTGGTTGACTTAATTAGGGTTGACAGTAAAACCCTACATCACCTTGAGCATTTGGGTCAAAGGGATAAATTATACGGTAACCATACGCCAGTAGGTTCTAGAAGGTTGCTTTGCAACACTTCGACCTATTTAGTTGTCGGGTCATCATTGCTAGATGGTTACATCGATTGATATAGAAAGTTGTTCCTATGCTACCAACATAGGTTCGAACTTACAGGGTTCCATACATTAGAAGATTTGGTCAGATCTGATGGCTGAAGAGTCCAATTGCATTGTGACTCTGGTGAAGAGTCCTATTTGGACTAGGACTCTGTGGCAGAGTCCCATTGAGACTAGGACTCTATTATTTATGAAAAATTAACTAGTATTTAAATTACTAATTGACTCAATTTGATTGAGTAAAGAGCTTTGGAACAAGTCTAATTGAATTAGATTCAGTTCGACTCAGATTGAGATTGATATGATTAAACCCGACTACAAGGAAAATTTGATCCTGATTCGATCAAGGTTTGGACTCAGCTAATTCCTAATTGGATTAAAAATTTGATGAGATATTTAAATTTTTAATTGGATTAGTTTTATTTTTATCAGTGGTTTCAATCCAAATTTGATTTGGATTAGAATTGAATTAGAAATGAAGAGTCTAAGTCAGACTAAGACTCTATCCCTATCTTTTGCACCACATCTGGATCCATACCAATTTCTCCATGCCTAATTGGATTTGGGTTGTCATTTTTGGCATCATGAGAGAAGATCCAATAAGGGTGGTTGGTTATAGCTAATGAGTCATAATATTATCTCTTGCCTAATTCGAATGCGATGTGAATTAGAGATAAGATGCAGACTAGGAAAGAGATTTTTCATATATGGTATATTATTGGAGCCATATTTTTTTTTCTTATTTTTCTTAAAGAATTTGTTAGTGTGTGAGACTCCAAAATTCTTTATCCATGTCTTAATAATTTTTTTGAAATTTTTTGAGATGCCAAAAAGAGGTTTTGGCATTGATTCATGGCATCCTTTCTTGGAAAGTCCCAATTTCTAGTCTATAAAAAGGGGACCCCTCTCTTGGATGTCCTATAATCAATTCTCTTATGGATTTTTTAATTTTAGAGCCTCTTCTCCTCCTCCTCTCTTCCTCTTCTAAATATTTTATCACTTTGGAGCATCCAAGGTGCTTGTAGAAGAAGGAAGAGATCAGCTGTTGAAGTTATTCGCAGACTAGCATCCTCGATCCCCTGATCTGTGCCAGTCTTCACGTGGATTTTCTTATAGAGGCCAGACGACTTTGTGTGGCTGTGAGCAATCTGAGGAACACCCTCTCTAATCATTGGATCAGAGAAGATCAAGATCAAAATTTGTTTGGTAACGATCTCTATCTTGTTTTGATTCCTATGGTAGATCTAATAGTTAGATCTAGAATTTCAGCATCGATGAGATCGATGTGATTTTTTTTTAAATCTAAAATACATATTTTTCATATCAAAGATCCTGATGTGGTAGTTTAAGATTAGATCTTATACATATAATTAAGATTAAATTATTTAATCTATTATTTTTATTACATCAAATTTTAAAATTGCATGTATTGTACTACTGTAAATTTTCTTCACTTCCTACATCGGATGCTGTAAAAGAGCTCGATTTTTAGGATAGATGGATTAATTGGATCATGGACTGTATGGAGCATCCAAGTTTTGTCATTTTAATAATGGTGCTTTGATTGAGTTCTTTTGCTCGATAGTTGGGCTATGCCAAGGTTGTCCTCTTTCTCCTTATCTGTTCATTTTATATGTTGATGCTCTATCCTGGGCGTACAAGGTGGCGGTCCAGGGGTCAAAGCTTGAGCACTACTAGCTTGCCCCTAGATCCAGCCTCTCTCATACCTCCTTTTTACATATTACTACTTTTTGATTGGTCGGATCTCGATTCAAAATGTGAGGTGCTTTATATCCATCGTTGAGGCCTACTGTTGAACTTCGGGCTAGCTAGTGAATCTGCAAAGGTCCATGATCATCTTTAGCTCCAAGATGAAGTTCCAAATGAAGCAAGCAATTCAGGAGAGGCTGGACATCCAAAAGCAGATCGGGGCCCTGATCTATCTGGAGGTTCCTATCATAGATCAACATTTCTAGAGGGCTAAGTGTAGGCCAATGGAGTAGCTGGTCCAAGATTGTCTCAGGGGCTAGCAAGCCAAAATTCTCTCCATGATGAGTAGGATGACACTCGTGAGATCGAACCTGAGCTCCATACTAGTTTATCTCTTGATGAACACGATTACGTCGAGCTCTTATCTCTGATGGTTGGAGTAGCTATTTAGTATTTTCTGTGAGGCTCAAGACACGATGGTTATGAACTCTACTTGCTGTCCTAAGAGGTGGTTTGTCAGTTGATGCATGTCGTAGCATATCAAAATTAATCCTACTCACTACTATATAGATAGACTGAGTCAGGATCGTATCTACAGGGATCTTAGACCGATTATTTCAAAAATACAAAAGAAAAGAATAGTAGATTGTAAGAAACTTGGAGGTTACAAAAAAAATATTTTTCATTGATCCAATAAAGAAGCATACATAATAGAAAAAAATAAAAGTACGATACAAGATAACTAAATCAAGTTGAACTTCTCGCTACATCCGATGGTGGATGCACCTCCTTGAATCTTTCATCTTTCTCCGTGCGACAACGGCAGGATGGCTGGAAGGCTTGGTCTAGAAACTTCAAGGAAGAAAGGTAGGTGAAAGAAGGTATGAGAATATAGAAAAGATAATGGTACTAGGATTAAAATTTCTCTTAGATTTGATGAAAAGTGTGCTAGGATTAGGACCTCTCCTAGACTTCTTGAGATGTGGAGAATAGATCTATGGAGAAATATGGTATTATGCTAGGGTTAATATCTCTCCTAGACTTATGGAGAAGAAAAAAAGAGAGATGGGGGCAGTAGCTTGAAGAGAAACTTAAGTGTTGGCTTGATGGAAAGAGAGAAAGGGAAGAGCTTTGATGGAGAAGAGGAGGAAGAGAGAGAGAAGAAGATGAAGAACCCCACAAGGGGGCTGATGTCCCTTTGGAATAGAAGGGGATTGCGTATTTATAGAGTGGAGGCTAGGGTTTCAAGAGGGTTTTAGATATTGGAGACTCTAGGATTTCATGGAAGAGAGGTGGAAGCATGAATAAAGATCCTTAAATCTTCATATTGCTTCTCCTCCATTAATCAATAAGTCACGTTCACACTAGATCTTCATGAAGAGTGATCTTTTAATTTGAGTCCTTGATATTTAAGTCGTGTTCATAATTGGTTTCATTTATCTTCTAATTTGAGTCCTTGATTGAAAAGTTTGCTTCTTGACCCTTGATCTTTAAGTCACATTCACACTTGAATAGGAGCTGGTTGCCTGGTTCACTCAATCTTGATCCGATTTGAGTCCAATTTGAATCGTATGAACCTAAACTCCTAATTACCTACAAAATAGACTAGAGAGCATCAAATTTTAATAAAATAATATAATTACCATAATATTTAATATCTTTAGTGACTTAAATTAAGTATTCATCACATCCTCCAACTCAAACTTTACTCGTCCTCGAGTAAAATAGATATATTAGCATTATGCACCAAATTATCCTTGAATTGAATGTTGTCCTAGGCATTCCTAACTATAGTAGATACCTGACTAGACTATTAAAGAGGTACTTCATTGGATTACAAAATCAACCCAGTTAGTGATTGAGTATTAGCCATAGAAATTATAGAGATATTCTGTCACCAACTCCCCACTATACTCTTTAAGTCCTCTAACTTTAAGTGAGCAGAGTTTGTTGTCTTCTTATAATTTAGTCTCCTTATTATCTACTTTTTTCTTTTCTCTTTTTTTTTTTCAAAAAGAGTCTAGTGCAATGTCTTAGCCTCTTGAGCCTTCTAGCTGACCTTTATAGCAAGCTTTCAGCTAATGACTCCCAAACTTGTTGGCTTTAGGGCATTAGGTGTAGAACACCCCTCAAACTTACTGACTTGAGTCCAAGAAAAGTTATGAGGTGAAACAAACTCTATAATAGTCTTTTAGTATCTCCACATTTTGATGCGAACCACAATGCTTACTTAGGTGAAGAGGCCCGATTACTCAGTAAGACAATGCTAAATTATTTTTTCATCTTCTTTTTTATTATAATAAATTTTGCATTCTTCGATCTTTGTACCCATACCCCCATGAAGTAGATTCTTCATTGAGATGGTGAGAAGAGGGTTTTGAAAATACTCCAAAATTTGATCTGATCTAAGCCCTACCATTCATTAGATTTTCTTAATAATTTATCCCTCAGTATCTCTAAAATTATCTAGATCGCTAATCACTAATTAAGATGCCTAATTAACTCTAAATCGAGATAAAATTTGGATATACAAAGCTAATTATTTCTGATCATACTTGAGGACTCCATTAAATTAATTTTTCTCCCCCCAACTTAATTTCTATTATCCCTAATAGAAGAAGAGAATCATAATAAAATATAATAAGGAAGGATACCATCTGAGTTTAATATGCATATTTATTATTGAGAGATCCTTCATTGTTGGATGTGGTGTGTCTTGACTCCAGCTGGCATGAACGTGGTTTTCTTCCTAATTTGGCTGGTAGCATCACTCATCCACTCTACTATAGAGATTCAACTTGGCTAATTATCTTTCTAGAGATTTCATCAAAATAAAAAGAAACTAAAAATATTGTATAAGCTGGGTTACCTCCCAACAAGCGCTAAGTTTAAAATCTTCAATCGAATATTATGAGGGAGTCCCATCTATAACCAACTTGGGTATGTCCCTCAAGATTTCAAAAGGACAAGACCAATCATGAGATCTTATCATCATATTCAAAAAATATTCATGGAATGCTCTACAACAATTAGCCTGGATCAATAAAATGTACTGGGCAAGCACGCAATACCAGGGACTAACAATATTCTCATAATTTTTTTGATGACCATAAAGGGATTGTGTTTGTTGAATCGAGATTAGGATTGATAGTTTAAGAGTTTCTTCAATTATAACCTGATCTATTCTAATCCCTGTCTCAGGTATGACATATTTTGGCATCATCTCTTCTCAATCTATAGTATGGTACTTTTTTTAAATTAACACTAAATATATCTCCATACATCATTTTAATATCATAAAAAGATTTTGGAGACAGTCTTCGAAAGTAGTACCAAAAATAGAGAAATTAATCATAAAAATCTCAATATTATTATCCCTCAGTTTAGAGATATCCCATCTAACTGCTTCTTTATGTGCTTTTAGAATACCTATAAGTTGGACTTTCTGATTAGGGATCATTAAAAGGGTGTCAGTGGGTGCATCAAAAAATAGCTTCAGTTCTAGAGCAGATAGTAATTCTAACAAGAGAGCTATTGAGGGGTTAGATGATGACTCATATTTTTCGATTCAAAGTAGGATGGTTTTAGGGTAAGACATATCGATTAGATCATTTATTTTTGCGATATACCCATCGACATCAAAATCGTCCATCCCAAAGTGAGCTAAACAAGGATCAAAGAAATCCTGAGGGAGAATTATGGGTATAACTTCCTCTATTATGTTATTCATTTGTGATCCTTGAAAAGTCTCAATTAATTTTATTTCATCAATTTATTCTCCTTTCCCATTACAGGGAATGGATGATTTTAGGACACTTGAGAATGGGACCATAGGTAAGTAACGTGATGATGGAATTGGTTAATCTCACTATTTAAATTTCTCTCTAGATATTTCTATCTTAGTTGAATTATCTATGCTGGTCATTTTGATTGTGCAAAATTATTCTATGATCAGTTCATTTTCGAGAGTTATAATCGATTGTTCAGAAAAAATTATAAAAATATTAAAATTTTTAGTCAGGTATTATCTCTTTGGATTACTCTTAGGCTGATTAAGCAGTGCTCTTTCCTCCTCCCTACTGATTGCAATTACTGATTAATCAATTTAAATTTTTATTTCAGCTAAGGATTGCATAGAGGAGTAAAGGAGCTGATTGGTTCTTTCAATCCTATCTAGTGCTTGCAAAATCTTCTCTTCAAATGATGGGCTATAGATAGTTGGAGAAGGTTGATATTGCGAATCGAACATATCGTAATAGGATGCTTCTACAAACGTAGATCATTGTGTTGCCGAGGTAACCACTGGTTGTGGGAAAAATTTGATTGAACCCCCCAACTTGGATTATAATCGTTAAAGAATGGATTATTTTTTGATTCATAGACTATTTGGGTTTGATCTTGATGAACTTGCTCATACGTAAACTCAAAAAATTGATGCACGACTGGGCATTCAACTTATTGTGCAGAAAGAAAAGATGTAGAGAGAGTGTGTCTAATAGCCAACAAGTGATCTAATCTATAAGATAGCTCATCCTCCCTACCGTAGAAATCCATATTCCTAACATCGATCTAATTTATTAGATTGTTCTGATTATTTTAATATGCAATCAAGGGGTCTAGATTAGAACAATCTTCTTCTATTTTTTTTTCTCTCTTTCTAAGAAAGAAGAAGAGAAGAAGAAGAGAAGATGGAGAAAGAGAGAAATTCTAAAGATAAGAATCCTAAGAGAGTCCTAGACCTAGAGATGATAGATGAGAAGGTTGTTTTTATTTTTTTTTTGATTTTTCAAATAAGTGATGTAATCAAGCCAACTCTATCCTAAGGTTATCCTAAATCTAGATAACTTTTAACTCTTAAGATCACCTCTGAGCTCTCCAAGTAAAAGACTAGCCACTCAACTGGACAGATAAGTGTAAGGTTGGTGGGGGTCCCTCCGTTGCTTTCCTTAGACACCAACTAAGTTGGTCAGATCAGCAAACGGAATCAATTAATGAACCACCTTCTTTTGGGACATAATCTCTGAATCACTTTTCTAGACACCAATTAAACTGACCAACCTTAATCCGATCCAACTCTTAGGGTTCCTTGTCCTATTGAGCTCAAGAGTCCTTAGAGGCCAACGTCTAATTAATTTTAAGTTAGAGGCATAGGTCAATACAAATGCAGGATTGTAATTTATGAGTCAAGGAAGGGTGATCAAACCTCTACCTTATCTTGTTTAATTATATTAAGTGCCCTTAAAGTATTTTATAGAAATATGCAATGTAAAAAGAAAAGGTGTCCAAACTTATTAAGTAGCTTTTAAGATTTAATTAGTTTATTTATATTAGTCAAGTGTTATGTGGTGTCTTTATATTTTTTTTATATTATGTTATCTTTAAATAAGAAGGAATAAGAGGTAAGTTTTAAATTAGGTTAATTAGATATGAGAAGATCTAGTGAATCTAACTAAATGGAAAGTAAATAATACTAAGATTAAAAGACAAGTAGATAACCTACAAATAAAGCAACAAATCAAATTTACTTTTAGGACAATAAATTATTCTAAGCTATAAAAAATAGTAAATTGCTAGGAATAATGAGCAGTAATAAATAAGGTAACTACTTAACTATGCAAATAAGGTAATCTCACAGTTAAGAATAAAAGATAACTACGTAATCTAAACAAAAGGCAAGAAGTCTAATCTACTTAGAAAATAAGAAATCATTAATTATATAAAGTAGTAAATTATTTTAGGCTATAAAATATAGTAAATCACTAGGCTATAGAAAGCAAAAAAATTTTCTATGTATGCAAATAAAGTAATCTAGCTAGAGAGAGCAGTAAATCTACCATATATAAAAAGTAATATAAGATAAAAATTTTAAAAAAAAATAAATAAAAGATAATTAAGTAATTAAAGTAAATTAATTAACAATAAAAAATAAATTATGAATTAGCAAAATAAAGTACAAAAAATAAGAGTGCAAAAGAAGAAAATAATCAACTAGAAAAATAAAGTAGTAAATATTTTTTGATTTTTTTGATTTTTTTTAAAATAATCACATCAAGATCTCTGATAATGATGTCAAAATTTGATGCATATCGTAGCATATCAAAATTAATTCTACTCACTATTATGTAGATAGGGTGAGTCGGAATCATATCCACAAGAATTTTAAGCTGATTGTTTCAAAAATACAAATAAAAAGAATAGTAGATTGTAAGAAACTAAGAATGAAACATGGAGATTGCAATAAAAATATATTTTATTGATTAAATAAAGAAGCATATATAATGAAAAAAAATAAAAGTGCGATACAAGATAACTAAACTAAGTTGAACTTCTCGCTGCGTCCGATAGTGGATGCACCTCCTTAAATCCTTCATCTTTCTCTGTGCAGACAGTGACAGGATAGCTAGAAGGCTTGGTCTAGAAACTTTAAGAAAGAAAAATAGATGGAAGAGGGCATAAAAATATAGAAAGAATAGCGGTGCTAGGATTAGGACCACTCCTAGATTTGATGGAAGGCGTGCTAGGGTTAGGACCTTCCCTAAATTTTTTGGGATATGGAGAATGGATCTGTGGAGGAATATGATATCGTGCTAGGGTTAGTACCTCTCTTAAACTTATGAAAAAGAAAGAAAGAGAGATGGGAGAAGCAGCTTGGAGAGAAACTTAGGCGTTGGCTTGATGGGAAGAGAGAAAGGGAAGAGCTTTGATGGAGGAGAGGAGGAAGAGAGAGGAAAGAAGATGAAGAACCCCACAAGGGGACTAATGTCCCTTTGGAAGAGAAGGAGGATGTGTATTTATAGAGTGGAGGCTAGAATTTCAAAAGAATTTTAGGTGTTGGAGACTCTAGGATTTTATGAGAAGAGAAGTGGGAGCATGAATAAGGACCTTTAGATCTTCATATTGCTTCTCCTTCATTGATCAATAAGTCACGTTGACATTAGATTTTCATAAAGAGTGATCTTTTAATCTGAGCCCTTGATATTTAAGACATGTTCACACTTAGTTTCATTTATCTTCTAATTTGAGCCCTTGATTAGAAAGGTTACTTCTTGACCCTTGATCTTTAAGTCGCGTTCACACTTGAATAGGAGCTGGTTGCCTAGTTCACTCAATTTTGATCCGATTTGAGTCCAATTTGAATTGTATAAATTCAAACTCCTAATTATCTATAAAATAGATTAGAAAACATCAAATTCTACTAAAATAATATCAATTATCATAATATTTAATATCTCTAATGACTTAAATTAAGTGTTCATCACCAGTCTGTGAAGGTCGGAGGCTTTGGGATTCAATCTCTTTTTATCAGGAGGGAGGCTTCGATCATCAGGCATGCCACCAAATTTCTTATCCAATCGGATTGTTTATGGAGTAGGATGATGAGAGCTTGATATGGGGCATGGAGTCAAGGGTTTGAGGTTCAAGCAATTCAGGGCTGCTCATTCATCTAGAAAGATATTTGTGCCCATGTCCCTATTGGAATTTCGTGTCAAGACGTGCATGTGTATGTTAAAATTTTTTTCTAAATAATGTAGCAGAATAAAAGATTAAAATATTTTTTAATCTAAATCATATATGCATAAAACATAAAATACAAGGATCCACTTCATATGCTGAAATTGAATACATGCTGAATTTTATGCTGAAATTAAATATGTAATCGAATCACATATTTATTTCATAATTTTTTTTTCAAATCTAAATCTGGAAGAGAGTAAGTTCTCTCTTAGCCACACAAATATCCAGCCTCTATCAGTATCTACCCAGGATCAGCTTGGAATAGCCCTCTTTGATGTTGATCTTTCTTCTCCAAGAATAATCACCCTGTGAATCTAAACGAAGCCTGAATTATGATCAACTCTTTGATCTTTTTCTTAATCTTTTTCTTCTCTTCTTCTCTTGATCTTCTTTCTTTGATTATAAAGCAATTAAGGTCTAAAAATTAGTAAAAAAAAGGGAATGCCCAAGCTCCTCTTAGGCGTGAAGATGGAGGATGCCCAAGCTCCTTTGGGCGTTGGATCCGAAGGGAGAAGAGAAGGGGCAGGGGGGACCTTATGGGAGGCATGAGCTACTGAAAATATGATGTAAAGAGCCTTAGAGAAGATCTCTTTAAATAGACAAAAGATTTGAACCTTATCCAAAATCAAATAACTCCTTAATATAAGTCCTACTTGCATTAGGAATCCTTGTAGCCTTAGATATTTGACCCCTTTTAAGAGATCCATTAGGCACCAACTATTGGAGACTTTGCACCCACTTTTTCACATGCCACATGGGGCCTAGAGGACACCCCATGCTAGTCCTTCACATCCTCTTTTAAGTGGGTATGTCCAACTTGATCAAATCAAGTGGTGCCCCATGCAAACAATCAAGAAAATTGGGGTTTGAACCCTTCATGCATATGATTCAAAATCCTAAGCACCCAACAATTGAAACCCAATAAATCTAATTCATTAAGATTATTAGTAGATAATTAACTTGAATTAATCTTATCAAAATAAATGATTCAAGTATAAAAAAAAATTGGGTTCAACTATGTACTAGCAAGATTATCCTGAATCCAATAGGATTTCTTTAAATCCAATTAAGACTTCATAAGTTCAATTGCTTATTCCAGATCTAATCTCTTTATTATATAACCCCATAGGTTCAATTCTATTTGGTAGTAAGATATACAATGATTTCTATTATAGTATCATTGAAACTCTTTTCAATGGATTGGAATGATTCCACTCTGACTCATCAAGAGTTGTCGATCTTGAGTAATCCTAGTGAATTCTCATAATCCATCGCTGACACCAGCAGTATGTAGTGGCAACCCAGTTGAATTGAAATAGAACATCAAGGTGTAGTTCACATGTAATTCATCCCTCTATCGTGAGTTCCGACTAGATAGCAGATCATGGATAAATCATCAAATCTCATCATCAGTCATATGATAGATTCGATTAGCTCAAGTCCAATTATGATCTTTATGAAAACTCTTTTCTATCAATTATACTGCTGTGGCCACAGACTCTCGAACTTAGCCTCTCAAATCTTATAGAACTACTCTTTTCTATCAAGATCGATAGATTTCATCTAGATACATATCCTACTCCTATAGTAGATCAACTGTCGTCAACATCCACTATAAGATCTCAATGAAATCATGTTTATGTGTCAGTCAAACTTCAGCAGCCTCACGATGAACAATCATGCCACATAGGTCAAAGAACCATTCACACAACTATAGCATCAAGACAATTACTGATGATCGAGTAAAAATCTAAATGATCTCTTATATGGTCATGCTCAGTACTAATTATTCTCTAACAACTATCCATACTCATCGCTCAGTATCTCTACACTATAGATCAGAGACTCATCTATCACAAAAGAAGCAATCTATGTGTCGGTCTATCCAGATCGATCACCATCCTGATGATGATACTATGATCGAGAGTATTTAAAAATTTTATACATATCTCTAATTCTCACCACTTTGAGAATATGTATCGAAATATTAATTTTATGGATGATTCAAAGATACATCACTCTTGAATGAAAATAAAACTGATCATTTTATTGTGTCCTAAACTTATTATAGTGTATCAGCCGTATTAACTTCTAGGACATACATTTTACAATCTTCTACTTGGACTAAAATCAATTGGCCACTAATCTAAGTCTCATCTTCTCAAGATGAAATTCCATCTTTGGCTGACTCCATTACTTTGTTAGCAGGTCTGCCACATTATCCATGGAGTCTACACTTCGCACCTCGATATATTTCTTTTCGAGGTAGTTGCATATGATATGAAACCGCCGCTCGATGTACTTTAATTTCTGATGAAATCTCGACTCCTTAGCAAGTGATATGGCTCCATTATTGTCATAATAAAGTGGTTGGCATCCAATGTCATTACCCCAGGCTTCACGATAAACTTCTTGGATCAGAAGCCTTCCTTTGCAGCATCCGAAGTAGTGACATATTCAGTTTCTGTGGTCGAATCTACTATGATGGGTTGCTTGAAATTTTTTCAGCTGACAGCACCACCATTGCATACAAACATATATTCTGACGCAGATTTTCTATCATCATAATCAGACATGAAGTCTGAATCAGTATACCCCTCAACTCGCAACTTAGAAGCTCTTCCAAAGATCAAGAATAAATCTTTAGTTTTTCTCAAGTACTTAAGGATATTCTTCATAGCTATCCAGTGCTCCTCACCTGGATTCAACTGATACCTGCTCGTGATGCTCATAGTAAAGATAATATCATGTCAAGTACACAGCATGGCATACATAAGGCTCCCTATGGTTGAGGTACAAGGAATCCTACTCATGCGATGAACTTCCTTAGATGTGGTTGGACACATTATCTTGAAAAGATGAATACCATGCCTAAGAGGTAAAAGTCCTCTTTTAAAATTTTTCATACTAAACCTCTTCAGTACTTTATCTATATATAGCTTTTGTGATAGACCTAGCATCCTTTTAGATCTATCCCTATAGACCTTTATTCCAAGAATATAGAATACTTTTTCAAGATTTTTCATAGAAAATTTTTTGGACAACCATCTTTTAACCAAGGTTAGCATAGGAATATCATTCTCAATGAGGAGAATATCATCCACGTACAATATGAAGAATATTATTGTACTCTCACTGATCCTTTTCTATACATAAGATTTCTCTTCATTCTGGACAAAATCAAATGATCTGATCACTTCATCGAAATGAATGTTTCAACTCTGAGAAGCTTACTTTAATCCATATATAGATCTTTGCAGCTTGCAAACTCGGTAATCATCATCACCAAATGTGAAACCCAAATGCTGCTCCATATAGATATCTTCCTCAAGATATCCATTTAGAAAAATAATTTTCATATCCATCTGTCAGATTTTATAATCATAATAAGCTGTAACAGCAAGCAGAATACAGATGAATTTCAACATGGCTATAGGCGAGAAGATTTTTTAATGGTCAATATCTTCACGCTGACTATAACCTTTTGCCATGAGCCAGCTTTATAGGTCTCTACTTTATCATCGATACTTATTTTTCTTTTGTAAATCCATTTATACCCAATGGGTACTATACCATCTAGTGGATCTACTAAGGTCCATATTTGGTTCGAGTACATCGAGTCAATCTCTAACTTTATTGTATTTAATCATTTCTCAGAATCGATGTCAGACATCACCTCGTCAAAGGTATTAGGATCATCACTATGACCCTTATCTTTCATATAAAAATTTTCTTTACTTCCTCCGTAAGTATATCCATGTATATTTTTGGAGGTCAAAAGATCCTACTAGATCTACGAGGTGGTGGAGGAACATCAACTACTGGCTCAAGAATAATGAGTTTCTAAGGATTTATAGCTCTTTGCTCATCAGAGACCTTCTCTTCAAGCTCAACTAACCTCCCACTACCACCATCCTAGATAAATAATTTTTTTAAAAATATGATATTCTGACTCACAATCACATTGTGACCTTATAAAAAATAGTAGTATCCTATTGATTTTTTTGGATACCCAATAAAATGAGCTATTATAGATCTATCCTCAAATTTATCAGTCATTTATCTCTTGACATAGGCCAGACATCCCCAACTCTTAAGATAATTTAGACTCAGCTTCTTACCGTGCCATATCTCATATGGTGTGGTAGGAATGAATTTTAATGAACTCCTATTTAATAAAAAAATTATAGTTAATAAGATATGTCCTCAAAGATATAAAGATAAATCAATGAAGCTCATCATAGATTTGATCATATCTAATAGGATCCTATTCCTCCTTTTGGATACCCCATTGAGCTGAGGTGTTCCGAGAGAAGTCTATTGAGAGAGTATACCGTTGTCCTTAAAATATCTCAAAAATTTTTGACTAAAATATTCATCTCCTCGATCAGATCGAAGAACCTTAATGAGTTCGCCTGTTTATTTTTCTACTTCATTTCTGAATTTTTTGAACTTGTCAAAGGCTTCAGACTTGTGTTTCATTAGATACACATATCCATATCATGATAAATCATCGATAAAGATGATAAAGTAGCTATAACTATCTTTGGTCTGTACATCAAATAGTCTATACACGTCGGTATGTACCAGGACAAGTAACTCAATGACCCTTTTCTCATATCCTACAAAAGATAATTTGGCCATTTTTCTTTGAATACAAGATGCACAAGCTGGATATGACTCTGAATCAAAAGAGCCAAGGATCCCATCTTTTTTAGTTTATTTATCTTGTCCTCTCCAATATGGCCTAGTCTATGATGCCTCAAGTACTTTTGGTTAATTTCATCTCTGAATCTCTTTTGACCTATGGCACTCACTACTTGTTCGTTTAAATTCACATTCATATCAATATGCAAGTGATAAAGACTGTCAATTAAAAGATCATGTGCAACCAATTTATTTCATAAATAAATAGAATAAAAATTTTTATTAAAATTAAAATTAAAACCATCCTGTACTAGCACAGACATAAAAATCAAATTCTGACTAGCTATAGGAATAAAATAACAATCTTTCAAATCTAATCTAAATTTTAATGGTAATCGAAGAAGATAAGTACCAATGGCTTCTGCAGCAACTTTTGCTTCATTACTGATTCGAAGGATCATGTCACCTTCCTTCAACCTTCTACTTTCTATTAGACCCTATATTGAAGTACATATATGAGCACTTGAATTAAAGTCCAATATCTAACTAGAAGTAGAAGAAATCGTAAGATTAGATTCAATTACGAGCATACCTTCTAAAAGTTTGTCATCCTTTTTAGTCTTCAAGCTCTTCAGGTAAAGTGGATAGTTCCTCTTCTAGTGGCCTTCAGCATCATAGTGGAAACACTTTCTCTTTGCTTCGGCCTTCTTCGAAACATCCTTTGGCTTGCTCTCTTTATTTTACTTTTTTATGGGTTTACTCTTCTTCTTTCAAATATACTTTCCCTTAGATGAAGAAATCTGCTCCACAGTGAGAACAGTGCATCTTAAACTCTTCAAGATTTTCTCAGTAGTGACCAATATATTGACCAATTCGAATATAGTGCAATCAAGTTTGTTCATAAAAAAATTGATAATAAATTGATTATATGAACTTGTAAAAGATTGAAAGATCAAATCCATCTGTAATTCCTTTTGTATATCAAGCTCGAGCTTTTCAAGCTCCTCAATATCCTTGATCACTGTTATATAGTGCTCATCGACTGACTGCCCTTCGTCCATCTTCAGATTTAAGAGTCTCTTAGATACTTTGAAGTATGTTGTGCGGCTTTTCTCACCATACAACTCTTGTAGGTGAGTGATCATAGCTCTGACAGTGGGCATATTCTCATACTGGCTCTGCAACTTGTTTAATATTGAAGTCAGTACATAGTACTTAATCCAACTATCTTCATCCGTCTACTTTTTATATACTATTCTTTGCTCAACAGTAGGACGGTTTGGTAACACTAGGGGTTCCTAATTAAGTACATGGCCTAATTTTTCAGAAATCAGGACACTTCTAAGGTTTCTAAGCTAGTCTTTATAATTGGTTTCGATCAAATGATTAGACTCAAAGATGTGGGCTAGAGGGTTTGAAGCTGACATGATTTAACTGCGAGAGTAAAGATTCAAATTAGATTTTTTACTTTAAATTTATATTTGCTCTAGAAACTTTAAGAAGCAAACAATAATTTCTGCTATTTTTTTGGATCCCTCCTCTTTCCGGATAGAAAAAAAATCCTAATACAATAACTGAATTTCTAGTGGGTGCTGCGGTCCTATCGATGCCATGTACCTCACCTAACAATTATTGATAACATGCACACTAATGCGTGGGCAACCCTTTGCCCAAATGCTTCTCTAAAAATATTGCAGCAACTTAATTTTTGAGTTATGTGGGCTCACCTAATAGTTATTGACCACACTTCTTAGTTAAATCCGATCAACTGTTTACAAGCAGGTGCAAAACCATCATTAAGTTTCTCACTAATAGTTATTGGGCCCAACCCCAACCTTACCTTAGAGTAACTCTTTGCTAATAGAGTGGTTGCATATTTTTTGATGCAACCGAACTACTATGATCAGTCAAAAATAATCAATACCAGTACCACGCCACACATCTACAATGGTGGAAGACCTATGGACTTAATATTTATGAGAAAGTTTAGGTTTAGGTCTCATCTAATCAGTCATCATATGACCGATCTAATTAGTATAGGCTAAACCAAATCGCCAAGCAATCTTATTCAGGTCTCAATCTTCTAAATTGACCAAGTAGAGATCGGTGGGAGTCCCCTCGTTGCTTTTCTTAGATACCAATAAATTAGTTAGATAAGCGAACAGAATCAATTAAATAATCATATCTCAATTACTTGTCTTAAACATCAATAGGTTAATTGGTCCAAATAGGTTAGCTTACGCGAATCAGGCTCAAACCATCGAGTCAAATTAGGTCCTTAGGTTAATCGATTCTATATATAAAATTTAATCAATTTGATCAATAATAATTATATAATTTTAAAACTTAATTGACCTAATCTTAATCAATACTTGACTCGATTTGATTAATTATTTAATCAAATTAGATCCATTATATTCAAATCAAAAATCCTGGATGCAATCTAATTACATAACCTAATTTTTTAATTTATCCATGACCAAAATCTTCATGCACAAACATAAATTTCAGATTCTAAAATTAAATTTTAAATCTAAATTTTTTGTATAAAAGATAAATTTTAAATCATGAAACTAATCAAATTTAACATACAAGCATATATCTCATATATATATATGTAAATTCATATCTAAACAAAATTTAGATCATAATATGATATTATATATCTCATATATAAATCATGAAATATATTGAAACTAATTTTTAGACCAAAATATGCAATCATACATCTCATATATGAATCATAAATCAGATCAAAATAATTTTTAGTTTTATGCATGCATCTATATATCACATATATATGAACTAAAAATTGATCTAGAATAAATTTTAGATCTATACATACCTTTACATATCGAATATATGAACTAAAAAATAAATCTAAAATAAATTTTAGATTCAAAACAATCATCTATACATCTCATGTATTAAGAAAAATTAAATTTTGAAACTCTTTTCAAAACACATATCAATTTTATGCATATGAAACCCGTGGCTCTGATACCACTGTTGGACTTTTATGTCGGGGTATGCATATGTGTTTCAAAAAAAATTTTCTTTAAAAAATATAATGAAATAGAAGATTAAAATATTTGTTAATCTAAATCATGCATGCATAAAATATAAAACGTAAAAATCTACTTCATATGCTGAAATTGAATACATACTAAATTTTATGCTGAAATTAAATATATGATCGAATCACATATCTATTTCATAATTTTTTTCTTCAAATCTAGATCTAGAAGAGAGTAGATTCTTTCTTAGCCGTGTAAGTTTTGTGAAAAATTCAGTATAGGGGTAAAATGGTAATTTTAAAACTTTTTAAAATTACTATTTTACAGTGAAAATTATTAATTAATCTAATTAATTAAGAAAAATTTATTCTACACTAAGATCTAAATATGATATATATAGTATGCACGCATTTAAATTTAAAATTCGAATTTGAACAGTAAATACTTTACTGTAATGTATTCAGAACATAATACCTTTGTGCGGGTAGTAGATCACCGCAATCTGATCACCATCGGGAGAGTCTGATCATCGTAATGTAGCCACATAATGTGTCTAGCCTCTGCAGATCATCCACATGAAGCTCCCAGTTTGATCGACTCCTCACGAGTGCTAGCTCATTGTAGAGCCCTTTCGACGGCCGATGCTGATCGAACTCCTTCGATCGATGTCTATTGATTCTTTGGATGCTCCAGATCATCAGCAGACATGCTTGAGAGGATGTTGAAGATCTCTCTAAAATTTGGTGGGCTCACGACACTCGTAGCTCACCTTCTCACTTCCCAAACTCCAGGCTGAAACCCTGAAGAACTCACTGAAACCCTGCGCACATTTTTTCTTTCTTTTCTTTTTTTTCTCTCGAAAGGATATAGACCTTCACGTTGCACACAAGGATTCCCCATGCCTAGATTTTCTCTCCAAAATTTTTCTTGCACACGCCCCACTCTTCTCCTCCTTTTAAAACAACAACCAAGGTCTTATCCACGTGAGAGCATAAAGATGAGTAATTGCATATTTGAATTCAAATCAAATTTTGAATTCAAATGAAAATTAATTTATCCCTATCCACTAAGGGCATGAGAAGAGGAGGGCATGGCTTAATTTGTGCATGAGTGATTTCATGAGAAACATTTTCTCGTGTAATAAATAGGGCGTTAAAAGAGGATAAGGTCAAGGCGCTAAGATTGGTTGCTCATTCAAATTCAAACTTTATTTTGAATTTGAATGGCCAACCAATCATCCTTATCCACTCATTTGGTGCATTAAAGTAGGGCATGAGGAGGGCTTTACATGAGAAAAATTTATGAGAACTTCCTTCTCGTGAATTCAAATGGGCGCAGTGGAAGTGAGGTGGCGCAGGGAGAATAGGTCAAGGTGGTTTCATTATTTAAACCAACCTAATTGAACCAAATAAGTTAGGCCCAATTAGACTAATTTAAACCCAACTTAATTAAGCTTAATTAGGCTCAATAAAATCTTAATCAAATGAGGAATTGATTAAGCCCAACCCCTGATCAAATCAGGGACCAAACCATCTCGACGATTAGGTCAACTCTTAACCTAATCGGGTCAAACCCAACTGAATCCAATTCAATTGGACTTGATCCAAAAATAATTACTCAATCAAATTGAGTTAATTAGTGATCAAATCAATAATTAAACCTCTCATAAGTATTGAGTCCAAATTCGATGGGTAATCGGACATCAGAATTCATCGATATGTAACCCTGATCGAAGAGTCCCAAACCAGTGGGACTCTTGACCCCGGTACCCAAAATGTGTGGGACTCATGATCAGAGAATCTTGATTCTCAATCACAGAGTCTCAGACACGTAGGACTCATAGTCCACGAGCATTAGGACTCTTCATCAGCCATCAGATCAGATAGGAACCTCTAATGTGTGTGACCCCACAGGTTCGAACCTAAGCCGGTAGCACTGGAACCAATTCTTGTACTAATCGAAGTGACCATCTAGCAATGATACCCGATGATCGGATAGGTCGAATAGTCACAATCGCAACACTCAGAACCTACGTGAATATGGTTACTGTATAATTCATCCTTTTGACCTCTGTGTTTAGGACGACTCAGGGTTAAACTGTCCACCCTGATTAGATTATCCGAATCGTGCTCAACTCAAACAGTCCTGTGACTCCTCACAAAGACTACCCTGGTCAAGATTTTTCTAAATTGAAACACGACTGTACACAGCTCCTAAACTAGAATGGTCAATCCCATCTTGACACATGCACTGACAAGTCAAGTACTTGACTACACCCAGCAGCCTTCCGTCACTGAATTAGAAATTCAGATAGTCCGGTGCTTAAGTGCAGTGAGTTGCTTGCAAGTCACCGTGGCTGTCTCAGGTCGGAGGGATATTTATACCCATATTCTATCGGAGCAAATCTTGACAGTAGAAATAGCTCTAAAGTCGATCACATTCAGTGCAGATGTACCCTTACATCTCACCTGTATGCCATACCAGTATCTCCACACTCATTGGTTAAGAGGACAACCAACCTATATGGCACACAACGACCTATGCTTGATAAACGTTGTCATCCTTGGTAACAACGTATCATTTGATCGCGAACAGATTTAAGGACTAAACGACAAATCCTCCTTTGTCGAGTCTAAATAGTCCTAAGGACTTCACCACAACATAGGAGTTCATTAGAAGATGAAATATTTTGGGATGAAAAATATCAAAATAATTTTTATTAATTCATAATTCATGTACATATACAAAAATGAGCACAACTGTCAACAGGCTGACGATTGGCTTTGGGATACTATTTCCAACAATCTCTCACTTGGCCTAAAGCCAATCGGTGCAGTATCTAATACCCATCTTCGAATTGTAGTCGTCGAACTCCTTCACCGTAATGGCTTTAGTGAATGGGTCGGCCAGGTTCTCCTTTCCGTCAATCTTCAGAAGGTCGACGTCACCTCAATCCATAATTTCTCGGATGAGATGGTAGCGGCACAGAATATGCTTCGTCCGTTGGTGTGCCTTGGGTTCCTTCGCCTGAGCAATGGCTCCAGAGCTATCACAGTAGAGCAGAACTGGACCAACAAGGGAGGGTGCTACTCTGAGCTCGGTGATAAATTTTCTCAGCCACACCGCTTCTTTGGCAGCATCTGATGCAGCGACATACTCTGCCTCGCAAATTGAATCAGCCACAGTGTTGCTTGGAACTCTTCCAGCAGATAGCCCCACCATTAAGGGTAAAAATAAATCCCGACACATTTTTACTGTCATCATGATCAGACTGAAAACTAGAGTCTGTAAACCCTATAAGTCTCAAGTTCGATTCACCATAAACAAGCCACTGGTCCTTAGTATTTCTTAAATACTTCATGATGGTTTTAACAAACTTCCAGTGATTCTCCCCTGGATCAGATTGGTATCTACTCACTACCCCTAGTGAGTATGCCACATCTGATCGTGCACATGTCATGGCATACATGATAGATCCCACTGTCGAAGCATATGAAATCCTACCCATACGCTCTCTCTCTTGAGGTGTTGTCGGACAATCCCTCTTCGAGAGAGAAATTCCATGATCTATCGGTAGATAGCCTTTCTTGGAATTCTCCATGCTGAACCTCTTCAACATAGTATCTATGTACGTAGACTGGGATAAATCAAGCAACCTTTTAGATCTATCCCTATAGATCCTCATCCCTAGGATGTAGGAAGCTTCTCCCAAATCCTTCATGGAGAACTGTGACGACAGTCAAATCTTTATTCCCTATAATGCAGGGACATCATTCTCGATTAAGAGAATCTCATCCACATACAATACAAGAAATACCACTACTGGACTATTAGCCCACTTATAAATGTAGGACTCTTCTCCGTTCTTAACGAAGCCATATGTCTTGATCATCCTATCAAAATATATGTTCCAACTCCGGGATGCCTGCTTAAGTCCATAAATGGACCTCTGTAGTCTGCACACCTTAGACTCATCAATGGATGTGAATCCTTCAGGTTGTATCATATACACCTCTTCATCCAGCTCTCCGTTTAAGAAAACTGTCTTCACATCCATCTACCAGATTTCATAGTCCAGATGGGCAGCTATCGCAAGCATAATCCGAATAGATTTGAGCATTGCCACAGGAGAAAATGTCTCGTCATAGTCTATACCATAACATTGACGATATCCCTTGGCAACCAGATAGGCTTTATAGGTTTTCACCTTTCCGTCTGCGCCCCTCTTCCTCTTGAAGACCCACTTACACCCTATGGGTTTTACTCCTTCGGGTGGGTCAACCAATGTCCACATATCGTTGACCTTCATGGACTCCATTTCGAATTTCATGGCCTCTAGCCATTTCTCAGAATCAGATCTCTGCATTGCATCCATGTAGGTGATCGGATCCTCATCATTTTCATCAAGTTTGATAGGATCGTCATCCCGTACCAAGAAATCATAGTATCGTCCGATTGACGTGGTACTCTACCAGATCGCCCTAAGGGTACTTGAACAATTGGCTCCGGATCTGATTTAATCAAATCCAGTTCAGGTTCAGCAACTTGTGTCGATTTTTTCACCTGTCGAACTTCGTCAAGTTCGACCTTAGAGGCAACAGTCCCTTCATCAAGGAACTCTTTTTCCAAAAAGATTGCCTTAAGTCTGACAAACACCTCTTGCTCATCAGCCAGATAGAAATAATATCCTTTGGTCTCTTTTGGATATCCTATAAAATTACACTTGTCAGACCTAGGTCCAAGCTTGTCCGTAATTAAACGTTTAACATAAGTCGGACACCCCCAAACCCTAAGGTGCGAGAGTACTGGCTTACGTCCTATCCATATCTCATATGGCGTTTTGGTTACAGACTTACTCGGAACCCTATTTAGAAGGTAACAAGCCGATTCGAGTGCAAATCCCCAAAGGAAGATCGGTAGACCAGCAAACCCCATCATGGATCGAACCATGTCCAACAATGTCCGATTCCTCCTTTCAGATACACCATTATGCTGTGGTGTTCTAGGAGGAGTCCATTGAGAGAGAATCTCATTCTCCCCAAGATATGTCAGAAACTCATTGGAAAGGTATTCACCTCCTCGATCAGATCGAAGAGTTTTAATACACTTTTCAGTTTGTTTTTCTACCTCATTTCGGAATAGTTTGAACATTTCAAACGACTCCGACTTATGCTTCCTTAAATAGACATACCCATACCTCGATAGGTCATCTGTGAAGGTTATGAAGTAGAAATATCCACCTCTTGCACTTGAGCTCATGGGTCCACATACATCAGAATGTACCAGACCCAAGAGTTCACTGGCTCGCTCACCTTTTCCAGTAAAAGCTGACTTGATCATTTTACCAAGAAGACAGGACTCACAGGTTGGAAGTGATTCACAATCACCTACTTCAAGAATTTCTTCTTGAGCCAACTTGTTTATCCTGTTCTTATTGATATGACCTAGCCTACAGTGCCAAAGATAGACTTCTGACACATTATGTATTCTAGGGCGTTTACCGAAGGTTTGAACCACATTAACAGATTGTGATAGAAAGTAAATTTCATTATTAAGTTGTCCAACAAACATTATAACACCATTCAAAATGATATTGCAAATATTTTTTTTTATTAAAAATTGATAACCGTTCATGGCCAAAAGGCCTACAGAAATAATATTTAATAAAAAGCTTGGACAATAGTGACATTCACTCAGAATTATATTTCGAGAATTGATTACAAGATTCATGATTCCTAATGCTAGAACTGGAACTTTGCTTCTATCTCCAACGTTCAGGAACCTCTCGCCTTCATCAAATCTCCTACTGACCTACAGACCCTGCATCGAATTGCAAATATGATAAGGACTTCCGGTATCCAATACCCAGGTAGTAGTATCATAAATGGAAAAGTTGTAAGGTGTTATCATATAAGTACCTTGCTTCTTCTTCGGCCTGTTCAGGTCCAGTGAGGCAATGTATAGAGGACAGTTCCTCTTCCATTGCCCCTGCTTCTTGCAAAAGAAGCACTCCGCCTGGCTCTGGTCGGGCTTGCGCTTCTTGGACTGACCCTGTGCAAACGTCCCAGCATGCAGCTGCACCTTCTTATTCTTCTTCTTCTTGTTCTTCTTTCCTTTCTTAAAGGGTCGACGACCAGAAGAAGACCCTCCCACAACATTCACCGACTCCTTATGGAGCTGGTGATCCTTCTCAAAGTTCTGTAGCAATCCCAACAAGCTGTGGTAGTTCACTGCAGGCTTTATCATTCGAAAATGAGTAAGGAAGGGAAGGAAGGACTTGGGCAAGGAATTAAGGATCGCATCCTTACCGAGCTGCTCATGCAAGGGAAAACCCAGTTTACTTAAGTGCTCAATCATTTCGATCATGTATAGTACATGATCAGTGACTGAGACTCCATCCCTCATCCGAGCATTGAAAATGGCATAACTAGTTTTATGCCTTTCAACATCGTCAGGCGTGCCAAAAGAGTCATTCAACATTTGAAGCATCTTCTGTGGCTGGGCATTCTCGAACCTACGACTGAACTCATCATTCATTGCCGCCAGCATTATGCATCGAACGGTGGTGCGGTCGTTGAGCCACTTCTGGTAAGTATCTCGGACCACACCCCTCTAGCGTTCGGGGCTAGCTCCTCAGATGTCGGATCCGTTACTACATAAAGGATCCGCTCATGCTCAAAGACGATTTTTAATTTTCGATACCAGCTATCAAAATTAGGTCCCATGAGCTTGTCATTATCTAATAATGATTGGAGCGACAGGGTAGTGGCCATAGCTGCATAAAGAAAAACCAGACCTATATTAGTACATAAATTATTAATACTAAAGACTTGGACTTTAATCTAAAGTTTCTCCCAATATTTTTACGAACTGGTAGCCTCAACCTCCAATTTGAAGAATTACTTTAATTCCTTAGTGGGTACTAGAATCCACACAGACTACACATGAGCCCAACTTTGGTTGGTCAACCCATGTGCATCTATGGGTAGGTTCATAACCAGTTGTTTCTCTAAACAACTTCTAGTAATTGATTTTGCCCCAGAACCTAATCAGTAGGCTTTGGCCTCCACTAAAAAAATCTGGTTAGGTCCAACCATTAACATGATTTGATTTGGTGAATCAGACCAATAAATGATCAAGCCCGACTTTGGTTGGCCAACCTAACCACCATCAGAAAGACTCAAACCAAATTATCATACTATGAATGATAATTCCATTAGTCAACAAGCACCAGGCCTTTGGGCCTCCAATGATTATTAAACTAATGGACTCATTATCACTCACTTAACAGGAGGCTATGACTTAGTTATCAATATAACTTAATCATTTTTAGGACCTAATATTTTTTTTTTTGAGGATTTTATTAAAGAATAGATGAGAAGAAAATATCCAGCTAATTTTAATCCTCCTACTGACTTCACCAAGTCAGATTAAAAAATTTACTTAAAGCTGGCATTAGGAGCACCTAAATCAGTCAACTGATTTACCTAATGACATGGGTGAGCCCTAATCACCAAGTGATCTAATCAAAACCTAATTCACCAGGTTGGCCAGGTAAGTGAGATCAGTGGTAGGGATAAGCCATTAACTCATCAGAGATCGAATCACTGCGAGTAGCTCCCGCTTAAAAACCACTGGTCAAACTATCAAACTTATCTTAGACACCAACCGGTTCATTAGTTCTAATTTGATCAACTTAGTAAATAGGATTCCACTGCGTAGCCATGAATTAAGTCCATCTTGGTCTAGTTAAAGACATGGACCCATTCAACTACAACTATTGGAGTTGAGTCTAGAGTATCCTTGATCTAATCTAATTCAACTTTTGATTAGATTTGATCAATTACTCTAATTTAGTCTATTTCTTTAAGCTAACCTTAGGTCTAACCCAATTATAGACCTAATCCATCTAACCCATTGACCCACAAGTTTATGCAATTGTCTTAGGTCTTAATTCACAATTCTAGACCTACTAGACAATACTTAATTCTTTTAATTAAGTATTTGGGCTGATGGATCAGGGTTTGGTATTTCAAAAATAATTTTCAAATTTGAAAGGTTTTATTTTCTGTTCACCAAATATGTTGACTCATTACACAAATAGATCAGCACATTTCATAAATAGCAATCATATTGCTAATTACATAACAAAAAATAACTCAATCAAAATAAATCATGAATATTCCTTTCGCTGCTTCATCTGCATGGGATATAATCGCATCGACACCCCTACCACCATAGGAGACCCCATCAATGGAAAGAGAGGGCCTTTAAACCCTACTTTTCTCCTATGACCGGACGGCCATGGCAACCAACCCAATTCGATTACTTGCTACTTGGATCAAGTATATCTAAATATATCAATTTTAAAATTTAAATTTCAAATTTTAAATTTTAAATTTTAAAGTTTGAATTTCAAATTTCAAACAAATTTCAAATTTCAAATTTTTGAATTTCAAATTTTGAATTTTAAATTTTGAATTTAAAATTTTGAATTTCAAATTTGAAATTTCAACCAAATTTTAAATTTCAAATTTTTGAATTTCAAATTTTTGAATTTTGAATTTTAAATTTTAAATTTCAAAATTTAAATTTTAAATTTTGAATTTCAAATTTTTGAATTTTAAATTTTGAACAACTTTCAAAATTCAAATTTTGAATTTAAAATTTCAAATTTAAACTTTTAGATTATAACTTAATCTATGCATGCAAATATATATATCATATCTAAGAACCTTGCTCTGATACCAATTATGAAAAAAATTCAGTGCAGGGGTAAAATGGTAATTTTAAAATTTTTTTAAAATCATTATTTTACAGTAAAAATTATTAATTAATCTAATTAATTAATAAAAATTTATCCTACACTAGGATCTAAATATAATATATATAGCATACATACATTTAAATTTGAAATTTGAATTTGAACAGTAAACACTTTACTGTAATGTGTTCAGAACACAATACCTTTGTGCGGGTAGTAAATCATCGTAATCTGATCACCAAAGAGAGAGTCTGATCATCGTGATGCAGCCACACAGCATGTCTGACCTCTGCAGATCATCCACACGAAGCTCCCGGTCTGATCGACTTCTCACGAGTGCTAGCTCATTGTAGAGCCTTTTCAATGGCCGATGCTGATCGAACTCCTTCGATCGATGTCTACCAATTCTTTGGATACTCTGGATCATCAGCAAATGTGATTGAGAGAATGTTGAAGATCTCCCTAAAATTTGGTGGGCTCACGACACTCGTAGCTCACCTTCTCACTTCCCGAACTCCAGGCTGAAACCCTGAAGAACTCACTGAAACCCTACGCACACTTTTTCTTTCTTTTCTTTCTTTTTCTCTCGGAAGGATATAGACCTTCACATTGTACACAAGGATTCTTTACGCTCAGATTTTCTCTCCAAATTTTTTCTTGCACACGCACCACTCTTCTCCTCCTTTTAAAACAACAACCAAGGTCTTATCCACGTGAGAGGATAAAGATGAGTAATTGCACATTTGAATTCAAATCAAATTTTGAATTCAAATGGAAACTAATTTATCCCTATCCACTAAGGGCATGAGAAGAGGAGGGCATGGCTTAATTTGTGCATGAGTGATTTCATGAGAAACATTTTTTGGTGTAATAAATAGGGTGTTAAAAGAAGATAAGGTCAAGGCGCTAAGATTGGTTGCTTATTCAAATTCAAACTTTATTTTGAATTTGAATGGCCAACCAATCATCCTTATCCACTCATTTAGTGCATTAAAGTAGGGTGTGAGGAGGGCTTTGCATGAGAAAAAATTCATGAGAACTTCCTTCTCGTGAATTCAAATGGGCGCAGTGGAAGTGAGGTGGCGCAGGGAGAATGGGTCAAGGTGGTTTCATTATTTAAACCAACCTAATTGAACCAAATAAGTTAGGCCCAATTAGACTAATTTAAACCCAACTTAATTAGGCTTAATTAGGCTCAATAAAATCCTAATCAAATCAAAAATTGATTAAGTCCAACCCCTGATCAAATCAGGGACCAAACCATCTCGACGATTAGGTCAACTCTTAACCTAATCAGGTCAAACCCAACTGAATCCAATTCAATTGGACTTGATTGAAAAATAATTACTCAATCAAATTGAGTTAATTAATGATTAAATCACTAATTAAATCTTTCATAAATATTGAGTCCAAATCCGATGGGTAATCGGGCATCAGAATTCATCGATATGTAACCCTGATCGAAGAGTCCCAAACCAATGGGACTCTTGACCCCGGTACCCAAAATGTGTGAGACTCATGATCAGAGAATCCTGATTCTTGATCATAGAGTCCCAGACATGTAGGACTCATAGTCCATGAGCATTAGGACTCTTCATCAGCCATCAGATTAGATAGGAACCTCTGATGTGTGTGACCCCGCAGGTTCGAACCTAAGCCGGTAGCACAGGAACCAATTCTTGTACTAATCGAAGTGACCATCTAGCAATGGTACCCGACGATCAGATAGGTCGAATAGTCACAATCACAACACTCAGAACCTAAGTGAATATGGTTACTGTATAATTCATCCTTTTGACCTCTGTGTTTAGGATGACTCAGGGTTAAACTGTCCACCCTGATTAGATCATCCAAATCGTGCTCAACTCAAACAGTCCTGTGACTCCTCACAAAGACTACCCTGGCCAAAGTTTTGCTAAATTAAAATACGACTGTACACAGCTCCTAAACTGGAGTGGTCAATCCCATCTTGACACACGCACCAACAAGTCAAGTACTTGACTACACCTAGCAGCCTTCCGTCACTGAATTAGAAATTCAGGTAGTCCAGTGCCTAAGTGCAGTGAGTTGCTTGCAAGTCACCGTGGTGGTCTCAGGTTGGAGGGACATTTATACCCATATTCTATCGGAGTAAATCTTGACAGCAAAAATAGCTCTGGAGTCGATCACGTTCAGTGTAGATGTACCCTTACATCTCACCTGTATGCCATACCAGTGTCTCCACACTCATTGGTTAAGAGAACAACCAATCTATATGGCACACAACGACCTATGCTTGATAAACATTGTCATCCTTGGTAACAACGTATCATTTAGTCACGAATAGATTTAAGGACTAAATAGCAAATCCTCTTTTGTCGAGTCTAAATAGTCCTAAGGACTTCACCACAATATAGGAGTTTATTAGAAGATGAAACATTTTGTGATGAAAAATACCAAAATAATTTTTATTAATTCATAATTCATGTACATATACAAAAATGAGCACAACTGTCAATAGGCTGACGATTGGCTTTGGGACACTATTCCCAACAGCAAGTACCTGATCTCTATGAGTATCCACTTAGGATCAGTCTGGAACAACCCTCTTTGGTGTTGATCTTTCTTCTCTAAGAACAATCACCTTGCAAATCTGAATGAAGTCTAGATCATAATCAACTCTTTGATCCTTTTTTTGATCTTTTTCTTCTCTTCTTCTTTTGCTCTTCTTTTCTTGATTATGAAGAAATCAAGGTCTAAAAAGCAGCAAAGAAAAAAAAACACCCATGCTCCTCTTGAGCGTGGAGATGGAGGATGCCCAAGCTCCTTTGGGCATTGGATCTGAAGGGAGAAGAGAGGGGGCATGGGAGGACCTTATGGGAGGCGTGGGCTGCTAAAAATTTAATGTAAAGAGCCTTAGAGAAAGCTCCTTTAAATAGGTAAAGTATTTAAATCCTATTCAAAATCAAATAGTCCCTTAATATAAGTCCTACTTGCATTAGAAATCTTTGAAGCCTTAGATATTTGACTCCTTTTAAAAGATCCATTAGGCGCCAACTATTGGAGCCTTTGCATCCACTTTTTCATGTGCTACATGGGACCCAAGAGATGCCCCAGGCTGATCCTTCACACCCTCTTTTAAGTAGGCATGCCCAACTTGATCAAATCAAGTGGCACTCCATGCAAACAATCAAAAAAATTGATTAAAGGTTTGAACTCTTAATGCATATGATCCAAAACTCTAGGTACCCAACAATTGAAGCTCAATGAATCTAATTTATTAAGATT
This sequence comes from Elaeis guineensis, assembly GCF_000442705.2. Lineage (NCBI taxonomy): Eukaryota > Viridiplantae > Streptophyta > Magnoliopsida > Arecales > Arecaceae > Elaeis > Elaeis guineensis. The sequence goes on along the minus strand of NC_026008.2, from coordinate 23,867,174 downwards.
ATTAGTAGATAATTAATATAAATTAATCTTATCGAAATAAGTGATTCAAGTACAAAGAGAAAATTAGGTTCAACTATATGCTAGCAAGGTTATCCTGAACCCAATAGGATTTTTCTAAATCCAATTGAGACTTTATAAGCCCAATTACTTATTTTAGTTCTAATTTCTTTATTGTGTAATCTCATAAGTTTAATTCTATCTGATAGTGAGATATATAATGATCTCTATCATAGTATCATTGAAACTCTTTTCAATAAGTCGAAATAATTCCATCCTGACTCATCAAGGGTTGTCGATCCTGAGCAATCCTAGTGAGCTCTCACAATCCACCAGTGATACTTAGCAGTATGTAGTGATAATCCAGTAGAAGCGAAATAGAACCTCAAGGTATAGTTCACATATGATTCAGTCCCTCTATCATGAGTCTCGACTACATGGTAGGTCATGAATAAATCGTCAAACCTCTTCATCAATCATATGATAGATTCGATTAGCTCAAGTCCAATTGTGATCCTCATAAAAAAAAAATTTCATCAATCATACTACTGTGGCCACAGACTCTCAAATTTAGCCTCTCAAATCTCATAGGACTACTCCTCTCTATCAAAATCGATAGATTCATCTAGATGTGTAACCTACTCCTACAGTAGAACAACTATCGCCAACATCCACTACAAGGTCTCAATAAAATCATATTTATATGTCAGTCAAACTTTAGTAATCTCACTATGAGCAATCATGCCATTACAGATCAAAGAGCCATTCACACAACTACAGCATCGAAATGATCATCGACGATCAAGTAGAAATCTAAGTGATCTCTTGTATGGTCACGCTCAATACTAGTTGTTCTCTAACAACATTCACACTCATCGCTCATTGTCTCTACACTGTAGATCAGAGATTCATCTATCCCAAAAAAATGATCTATACGTCAGTCTATCCAAATCAATCATCATCTTCATGATGATACTATAATCAGGAGTATTTAAAAATTTTATATCTCTAATTCTCAACACTTTGAGATATGTATCAAAATATTAATTTCATAGATGATTCAAGGACACATCACTCTTGAATGAAAATAAAACTTGCCCTTTTATTATGTCCTAGACTTATTACAATGTGTCGACCATATTGACTTTCAGAACATACATCTAATAGACCCGATAGCTTTGGCCTAGGTTAGATGGTTGATTGGGGATGCGAGGTCGGTGGATGTGAGCTAGGATGCTTGGATTTCTAGTTTACCTCTCATTCGGTGGCCGACCTACATCAACACAGAGATAGATGACCAGTTGCGAGTCCATGATCTGCTCACTACTGGCGATAGGGGTTGGAGAGCATAGGGTCATCCATCTTTTCGATGGCCCGCTTGCTAACTGGATTCTCACTATCCTGATCCCTATCTATTATAACTAGGACTTGAGGGTGTAGGGTCATTCTTGCTACCCAAGAGCTCCTACGAGAGATCTGTCCGAGATATATAGGCCTACAGTGAGTACCAGGATTGAGATAGTCTGGATCTGGAGAACGGTTGCTCATCCTAGAGTGTAGTTTTTTCTCTAGAAGGTTGTCTGGAACTGACTTTCGATGCATACACTACTTAGGAATAGGGGTATGGAGCTGATAGTTTCCTATCCAGTCTACAGGTTGGAGGATGAGTCGACGAAGCATGCCTTCTTATGATGTACGAGAGTGAGCTGATTTGGAGGAGGGCAAGTGGTCAACCGTGGGGACAAGCAGTGGTCCTAGGATGGACCCATTCCTCGATGAAATCCACTAGAGTACTACTAAGGGGTTAACCTGCACCTGAGGGGGAAGGATAGCATATGTTCCCTACCAAATCTAACTCTCCAAAAATAACTTGGTCTTCCAAGTACAAGTGGTACCTGCTCATTGATTGCTGGAGAGAACCTTCCACTTGGCCGTAGAGTACAGCCACTTCGACACTGCTAGCCTGCTCCTTGATGCCTCCAATTCTTGAGGCTCCCATGCTACTCCTGTAGCAATCCAGAGGGTTATTTTCATTTCTTAAGGGCCCTCTCCTTTTGGGCTTGTTAAGGTAAACTTTGACGGTAGTGTCAGAGATGGCAAGGGTGATGCTGGCTTTGTCATTCAGGGATCAGACACCAGATTATTGGTGGCGAGGGGTTCACATCTCTTTTTTTTTTAATAATAGCCAGAAAAAGATGGAATGCATCAAGAAATCATGAGGTATGTATCAATGATGAGGTGTGTATTAGGAAATCACAAAGTGTGTATATCTCAATTTGATTGTATCCCACTGAAAATACCAATCCCATTACTACATTTAAAGAAAATATATACGTGCACCAAAGAAAATAATATCTCCAAATGTAAAAGCATGTACGTATAGCAACCACGCTTTAGATAATTCAACTAGAAATCTTTGTACCACTTCATTTCCTGTTTTAAGGTATATTTATTTTCTATACATCCATATTACTCGAGGTGTATATCAGTATGATAAACTACGTCCTCACACCCAGAGAGTGCACTAGTAAATACACTGCATCCAAAACCATCAACCTGATATTCACTCTACAACCACACAACCACCACCATTAGGACATCCCATTAATATCGCAATTATCGGAGCATCTAAATTATTATATATATATATATATATATATATATATATATATATATATATATATATATATATATCACCTCATCTATAGTTCATGCATGGTGTTGCAAAGTGCTATGCAGACATAGTTGGCCGCCATCAGGAGATAGATGGCCATCAAATAGGATAGTCTATTACAAGATTATTTGTTAATTAGTGTGAAATCTAAAATAACAACAAGCAATCACATATAAAAAATAAAACACAACAATTTACATCATTTGACCTTTGGCCTATGTCCACGAGCAAAGATAGGGATTTCACTATATTAGAAAATGGAGTGATCTCTACGATGTGCAGCGACTCAAGTATTATACATGATACAGTACATGCATTGAGCCATAGAGGATCCCGATTATCTAAAACTACTTATTTGAGTGTAGCTTTTTTTTTTTTGATACATACGAGCGATCACACCACTCTAGTATGAGTACACCCTAAATAGTCAAAAAATAAAAGATTCTACAAGACCTATGGACAAGCCTCGCCTTGTCACCAGCTCTATTCTCTAGTGTGCTCAACAAATCTGATACAACCCAATCTATTGTGCTGTTTGCTTACTAGAAGACATGCCGAATAAACACTATGATGGAATCATATACGGAACTTTAGATGTCACAGAGGAGCAGATGGGCCTCCAATTGTTTCATCTCATTCCGGATCCAGATATTAAAATCTCCCTCTTGAAAACCCTCTCCATCCGTAGCTCTTGCCTGGAGCAAACGATGCCCACTTAGATGGCTCGAAGCCAGCTTTTAGAATGGAAGGCTCAAATAAACATAAGCCCTCCTCTACTAGCAACCTAGCATCCAAACTCTCAATGACATAGCCAGTACTATCTTGCCATCCCTAACACTACCATCAAAGTTAACCTTGACAAAGCCTAAAGAAGTGCGCTCCCAAAAAATGAAAAGAGCCCTCAGATTGCTACAAGAGCAACATAAGAGTCCTAAAAATTCGGGACATCAAGGGACAGGCTAGCAATGTCAAAATAGCTATAATCCATAGCCAAGCAAATGACTCTCTACAACACTCAATGTGCAGATACAACCACAGCTTCGAAGACTGGGCTACTCTTAGAAAACCAGATTTGATGGGCAATATAAGCCACCCTACCTCTCCAAGTATAAGTCAACACTTCAATCATACTCCGATGGATTGCATCCAAGAAGGGGTCCAACCAAGGGCCATTGCTCGCCTCCTAAGGCTAACCACCTACCATCCTCTAAATTAACCTCATCCTTGGATAACACTGGAGAGCATGCTCCATCGACTCATCCTCCAACCTATAAATTGGATAAGAAATCAAAAGCTCTATGCCCCTATCCCTAAATAATGCATATGTTGGAAGCCGATCCCAAGCAATCTTCTAGAGAAAGAGCCTCATTATGGGATGAGCAACCATTCTTCAAATCCAAGTAGCCTTAATCCTCCTATCTGATGCAGGCCTACACATCTTGGAAAGGGCCCTCATATGAGCCTTTGGATAATACGATCAGCCCCACACCCTCCAGTTCTACCTCCGATGGATGAAAATTGAAGTGGTGAGAATCTGATCAGCGAGTTGACCACCAAAAAGATAGATGATATCCTATGCTCTTCAACCCCTATCGTCAGCAATGAACAAGTCACAGACCTATATATGGTCTTCCATCTCCATGCTGACATAAGTCAGCCAACGAGAGAGGGGTAGGCTAGAAATCCAAGCATTCTAACTCATATCAACTGATGTTCCATCCCCAATCAACCATCTAATCTAGGCAAATACTATTGGGACCTGGGTATAAATCTTCGTCCAAATGAAGGAGCAGCCATGATCAATCCAAATTTAGGACCCCTGACTCCATGCCCCATATCGAGCCCTCATCATCCTGCTCCATAAGCAATCAAACAAGATGAGGAATCTAGTTACATATTTGACAATCATAGGCTCTCTCTTGATCAATAGGGACTAAATCTCGAGACCCCCATCCCTCACAAGCTGGCAAACCATCTCTCAGTATAACAAGTTGAGCCTATGACCATCATAACTTAAGCCCCATAAGAAGTTCCACAAAAGTGGCTCCAACCCCCCCTGAGATAAAAGCTCAGTACAACCATATTCATCAAGAGGTAGATCGGAATAAAACTCAAGATCGACCTCACAAGGATAGTCCTACCCATCATGGAAAGGATGTTGGCTTGCCAGCCCTCGAGATGATTCTAAATTTGCTGCTCTATGGGCCTACAATCGGCCCTCCAAAGTCTTTGCTCCATGATAGGAACCCCAGATAGATCACAGCCCTACTCTACTCCAAGATCTCCAGTCTGTCCAAAATTATCTGCTTCATCTGAACCTTCATCTTGGGGCTAAAGATGATTGTAAACTTCTATAGATTCACTAGCTAGCCACAAACCTGACATTAGGCCTCAATAATGGTTGCAAAACACATTCCAGATAGAGAACCGGCCAATAAGCAGGTAGTCATATATAAAAAGGTACAAAAATGACTGAGTCATAGGGGTAGGCCAATAGGGCTCTAGCTCTAACCCCTGAACCACCACCCTCAAAGCATGGGACAAAGAATCAGTGCACAAAATGAACAAGTAGGGAGAAAGAGGGCAACCTTGTCAAAGTCCAACCATCAAGTGAAAGAATTTTGTTGGGGAATCATTGATCAGGATGGCAAAGCTCAAGATCTCCATGTGGTCCATGATCCATCTAATCCACCTATCTTGAAAGCCGAGCCCTTATAGCATCCAGTGTAGGAAATATCTGCTCATCCGATCATAAGCTCGATCCATGTCTAGCTTGATCACTATTAGGCTTCAACAAACAAAGACTCACTGCAAATTATACATAAACTCCTAGGCAAGCAAGATATTATTGGTGATGCAACAGCTACTAATAAAAGCATTCTACTCCTAACTGATCAAATGAGGCATAATTAGCTTCAACCATCCAACCAAGACCTTAGCACACACTTTATAGAGAGTAGTACAAAAGCTAATTGATCTAAAGTGTCTCAAGATAGACGTATCAGGTCTCTTTAGGATGAGGGTGGTCAGAATCTTCTTCCACTCCTCTGAAAGACCTTTAGACTTAAAGACCAACTGCACCACCTTCACCACCTCCCCCCTGACAATAGGCCATTACCAAAGGAAAAGGAGAGGAGGGAACCCATCCAGCCCCAGGGCTTTGTCCTCTCCAAGAGATTAGAGGGCCCCACACATCTCTACAGCAAACATTGGGTGAGTTAGGGTCTTATTCTCTAGATCGAAGATGTGGCTCACGGGCTAGGACCCTTGGAAGGGAGCATCCCTGCCCAAAAGTGTGGTTCATCACGATCTAAAGAACTGAAGAATTTACCCTTTGATCTCATCTCTGTCATCCACCACTCTACCATCACTCTCCCTCAGCTGCTTGATGTAATTAGCATACCTCTGGATCATAGTAGACTGGTGAAAAAATCAGGTATTTCGGTTGCCCTCTTTATTCTACTGTACCCTTAGCTTTTGCCTCCATGGCATCTCCTACTGTCTCAACAAAAAATGATACACCAAGAGCTTATGATAAAACTCCCTCAAGTCAAGCTCTTGGAGACCCCTCTCCTGGTCCTCTCTCATCTACAACTCCATAATGTCGACCTCCACCTCTCAATTTGTCTGAAGATGTCACCAATCTCCAGGCAGTTCCACCAAAGGAGCCTACGCCCAGCCAGCTCCAGCCTCCAAGTCATCTGATACCTCACATCCCCATGGATTGACATCCTCCACACTTCACTAATCAAATCCCACAATCTTGAGTAGAAAGTTCAAAATTTTTCAAATCTAAATGGAGCCTTGGGTATACGCGGGCCATTAGTGATGAGAATCGGATAGTGATCTAACACGATCCTCAAGACGTGCTGAACCTGGTGCCTTGGAAAGCATTAGAACCAATTGATGGTGGCTAGTGCCCAATCAATCCCGTCTCAAACCCAAGCTGCCCCCTGCTAGTTGTTGCATCAGGTGAACTGGGTCCAGAGTAACCAAGATCAATCAAGCCTACATCACTGATGAACTCTCTGAACTCTTTAGATCCATACTATCTGCATACTGCCTACTGCTCATCTTCTCGTGGGACCCTACAATGCAATTGAAGTCTCTGACGATGAGAGAAGGCAAGCTCTATGACACCATCCTAAAAATCTCAGACCAAAGCACCCTTTGCTCCCTCTACTCAGTGCTCGCGTAGACTCCGAACAGAAGCCAAGAACCATCGGTCTACTTTAAGATGACTAAGGCTATCTGCTACTCGCATCATGGAAAGCATCCACCCTAATAGAACTGCATCTTCACATCACCAAGATCCCCTCCAACAGACTCCTAGACTCCACCATGTAGGTGCTCTCGGCTAATGGAATCCACCATCTGGGACAGGTAAGACTCATCCTTAAAAGTCAGGTCTCGAGTAGGACACAAATGTCAGAGCAATGCTACTAGATAATTCTATTGAACATCATCTGAAATGAGTCTCGCCCCTTAGGTATTTCAGATCAACAGCCTTATTGTTGGTGCGGACACTAAAGCCATCAAAAGTCAGTGACATGATTTGAATTTGATTTAGATCGAAGAAGCTTCATTAGATTGACTCTACTTCAATTATTTTTTTTCAATCAATTAGTTATTCTGATGCATTTAGTTTTGGATCTATAGGGCCATACTTGGGTTTGTATTAGGTTGGAGCTTTATTTGACCATCATGAAGAAGCAAGTCCTAAGAGGTCATACCTTAGCATGAACCACGTCACCTTTGGAGCCACTACTCTCCACATGCCCAGGAAGGAAATATGCATGCCAGCATGTGCCATGCCCAAGAATCCTCATGCCAAGATGTGTCAAGCATTAAGCACCCCACATGGAGTTTCTTTTCTTCTCTAGGATTTCTTAAGAGTTCTTAATTTCTTACTTATTTTGTTGAAGGACTGATTTCTTTCCCAAAGTTTCATAAAAAATAGATTACTTTGTTTGAAAATCAGATATAATGTTTTACTTTTTTGTTGGGAGGGTTGATTTCTTTCTTGTAAAGGGTAGGAGATTCCTAAAGAAATAGGACCCCAAGGGTCCTATATAAACCCTTATATCTTTCATGAAGGATGAAGAAATAATTTTACAAATCTCACAAATACTTGTGTCAATCGCTTCGAAAGGGAGAAGATGTGAGATCCAAAATCACCCTGCGAGGGGAGGATGTCAGGCCAACTTTCTTTTCTATCTTTTTAACCTTCATCTACTTAAGACCCAGTATTCCTATGAACCCGATTCATCTCTACCATCTACCCACACAAGTCTATTCTACCAAGAGAAGATCTGTCTCCTCCAAGATTTTCGTCTATCATGATAAGAGAGAAAGAGTGATCCCTTATTCTACAGATCAAATGCTGACAAAGATCTTCATTCCTTCTCAGTTGGTCTTTGATTTTAATTTTTTTTTAGATCCGACATTGGTAAAGGCCTAGTTCTTTATCGATAGATCTATTTGGTTAAAAAATTAAGAGTCCTAATCAGGATAGTTTTTTAACTACCATATTCTGATTTTTATTATCTTCTCAAATTTTTTTGCAGGTTTAATGTCTTGCTCTCCCTCATTCCATTCATATTTCTTTTTGTATTTACTTATAAGCATGTTTAATTTTTGCTATCTATTTATTTATTTTCTTGTTGCTAGTTGTTTGCTGATCTTTAATATGACATTCATCTACATCATTTAGATTGATCTCTCTTTGATTTCATTTCAATCAGTCACATCTTCTAAGCCGAGTATAGGCAACTATACTGTCTGCCCTAAAAATAATGATGCCTCTGATTGGATGTGATTTGTTGTTGACGAACAGAAGGAAGCTTGATCTTTAGGATTGATTTTTTTTCTTTTCTTTTAGGTTGTCCCACATCAATATGGTATCAGAGCAGGTTGATTAGGGCTTTAGTTTAAATTCTACAATTTAAATTCTCGCAAGTTAAATTTTTGTTGATTAGGGCTTTAGTTTAAATTCTACAATTTAAATTCTCATAAGTTAAATTTTCATACTTTAAATTTTATAATTTATTTTTAAGTATTTTAATTTCTTACTGCACCTTATTCCTGCATCCTAGACTTACATGACCATTAGATCAGGCATCCGATACCAATGTCCTACTTTCCCACCCAACACCAACATGGATCCTAATATAGTAGCCATCATTAATGCTCTGATTAAAAATTTTGATTACATAAAAAATTTTATGAAAATCATGGATGAAAGAATAGTAATATTAGAAGAAGCTAGGTAGAAACAATTTGAACCTAAGTCTCTCCGACTGCCTATAGGATAAAGAAGTAGGAACTTAGACCTAGATCGACCTGTAGGAGCATGCCCGCACCATAACCAGTTCCACCAAGGTGAGCATGTCTTTAAGAATGTGAAGGTCGAAGCCCCAAGTGTTGATGGTTGTCTAGATTCAAGAGAATACTTAGACTAAAAATCGAGCATGGATCACCACTTTGGATAGTATGAAATGACTAAAGCAAAGAGAGTTACGTTTGCTAGGATTAAGTTGGTTAGGCAAGCCTGACTTTATTGAAAAAGTGTTGAGTGTCTTCTCAACCAAAGAAGATAAGATCCAATAGAAATCTGAGATGAGATGAAAGAAAAATTTAAAGAGAAGTATCTCCCCACCTCCTACCAACAAAAACTTTTAGATCAATGATAGAGACTTACTCAAGAAAATAGATTGATCACCGAGTACATTACGAGATTTGATGAGTACCTTATGAGATATAAAGTCACCGAAGATAGGATTGTTATCTTATCTAGATTTAGAGCTGGATTACGAGAGGATATCCAGCGTGAACTCTTTATGCAAGAGATAACCACGTTGGAATAAGCTTATTAACTTGTCCTAGATTTTGAGAGGTTTTCTATGTATTCAACTCTTCATCATCCTAAACCCAGCCGAGTAACCATTTCTGGATCGAGACCCAATATTAACCAGGCTCCTAGTAACGGATCTTCACCTACAAACCCTATTGGGAGAAAAGAAGATAAAGAAAGAGGAGCTATAGGAGAGTTATCTAAGGAAAGTAGTTCTTGATTCCATTGCTTCAAGTGCCATGGTTACGGTCACTTTGCTGCACAATGCCCCAACCGATCTTTATTCATGAAAGAATTAGAGGGAGAAACCATAGAAAATATTGATGAAAAAGTTTATAAAGCTGATCCAGGCTTAGCCAAGTAGTTTAGAGTACTAAGAACATCCTAAGTTATGTTGCATCCGAGTCAGACCTTACGCTTAGAGTCGTTAAGTATATTCTAGTACAAACTAAAGAAAGTGAAGACTGACGTAGGATCTCTATTTTCTAAATCTTTATAAAATTTAGAGATAAAATTTGTAAGATGATCATTGATAACGATAGTTGTATCAACACCATCTCTACCGACACGATTAAGTGATTAGAATTAGCTCCTATAGATTATCCCCGCACATATCGTGTGTCTTGGATAGATTCCTCATCTATTTTCATCAAATTTAGATGACGTATTCCTATCTAGCTTCATTCCTATCAAGATCATATTTGGTGTGATGTCTTACCCATCGAAGTCAGAAGTATCATATTAGGTCGATCTTGGCTGTTTGACAATAATGTTACGATTTATGGCCGAACTAACTTCTGTAGTTTTACTCATCAGGATAAGAAGATCATGATTAATCCTTCCCCACCTAAGACTACTAATAGAAAGATAGATGATGGACCAAAAGAAAACATCAAGAAGAAAAACCTCCATCTGATAGGTGCTAAGGAATTAGAGATGACCATGAGTAAAAGATCATCAGTTTGGATGCTTACTGTGAGAGAAGTTCATGAGGATCCTAAAGCAGATTATCCTAAGAAAATAGTTAGCCTTCTTAGTAAGTTTCATGATGTCTTTCCTGAAGATCTCCCAGATTACTTACCGACTATGAGAAACATTTAACATGCTATTGATTTAGTACTTGGATCTACCCTACCCAATTTACCCCACTATAGGTTGAATCCTACTGAGCATGTCGAGCTACGAAGACAAATTGAAGAGCTGATACAAAAAGAGTTCGTGAGAGAGAGTTTGAGTCCTTACATGGTTCCTGCACTATTGACTTCAAAGAAGAATGGTACATGGAGAATGTGCATAGATAGCCATGCCTTTAACAAGATCACCGTTAAGTACCATTTCTCCATCCCTAGATTAGATGATATGCTAGATATGATGGCTAGAGCCATTATTTTTTTTAAGATTGATCTTAAGAGTGGTTACCATCAAGTAAGGATTAGATCAGGAGATGAGTGAAAAACTATTTTTAAGATGAAAGATGGTTTATATGAGTGGATGGTGATGCCATTTGGATTATCCAATGCCCCTAATACTTTCATGAGATTGATGACCCAAGTACTATGACCATTTATAGGAGTGCTTGTAGTTATATACTTTGATGACATTTTGATCTATAGTCGAACTAAGAAGGGCCATCTAGACCATCTCTGAAGAGTGTGCCAAGTTCTTAGAATAGAAAGCCTGTATGCCAATCCTAAGAAGTGCACTTTCATGACAAACCGTGCCATCTTCTTAGGTTTTATTGTTATCTTCAATGGTGTGTCTGCTGACCTTGAAAAGATTAGAGTAATAGTTGAGTGGTCGGTACCCAAGAGTGTGCATGACGTGTGGAGTTTTCATAAATTAGTAATTTTTTACCATAGATTCATAAAAAGATTTAGCACTATAGCCGCTCCCATCACTGACTGTGTTAGAGAGAAAAATTTTGAATGGACTAAGGTAGCCAATAGAGCCTTCCTAGATATTAAGGATAAGATGACCCATGCCCCAATCTTACATCTACCTAATTTTTTTAAGATTTTTGAAGTAGCATGCGACGCGTCAAGAGTTGAGATTGGTGGTGTCCCTAATCAAAAAAATCATCTGGTAGCATACTTTAGTAAGAAACTTAATGATTCTAAATTCAAGTATTCTACCTATAATAAAGAGTTTTATGTGGTAATCCAAGCTTTAAGATACTGGAGACATGACCTACTACCACAAGAATTTATTTTGTACTCTGACCATGAGGCCCTCTGATTTTTGAATTTTCAAAAGAAACTAAATCATAGCCATAGTAGGTGGGTCAAGTTTTTGCAAGCCTATACTTTTATTTTGAAACACTGTACAGATGTAGAGAATCGCGCTGCTGATATCCTGAGTTGTCGTCATACTTTACTATCCACTATTAGTATAGAAGTTGTTGGTTTTGATAAGGTTAAAGAAGATTATAAAGAGTGTTCAGATTTTGGTAGCATACTTATCGCTTTACGTAAAGAACCATCTAGAAAATATAGTGAATACACCCTTCAGGATGGTTATTTATTTAAAGAAACTAGACTGTGTGTCCCCCATACATCTTTAAGAGATTTTCTAGTTTGGAAACTATATGCTGGAGGATTAGCTGGATACTTTGGTAGGAATAAAATCATAGAGTTGGTAGAAGCTTAGTTCTTTTGGCCAAGCTTGAAAAGAGATGTCACCCGAATTGTTGTTTAGTATAGAATGTGTGCCATGGCCAAGCAGAAAAAATAAAACACTGGCCTATATACACCCTTACCTATACCAGACTGTCTTTGGCAAGACGTTAGTATAGATTTTGTTTTAGAGTTACCTAAGACAGCTAGGAGGCATGATTCTATTCTAGTGGTTGTAAATAGGTTTTAAAAAATAGCCCATTTCTTGACCGCTGCCAAACATCCGATGCATCGAAAGTTGCAAAGATATACTTTGATAAGATTGTTAGGCTACATAGATTGCCTAAAATCATTATGTCTGATAGGGATGTTATATTTATGAGCTACTTTTGAAAAATCTTATAGTACCTTCTAGGTATAAAACTAAAATTTTCTTCTACCTATCACCTGTAAATGGATGGTCAGACTAAAGTGGTCAATAGGAGTTTTGAAAATTTGTTGCATTGCTTAGAGAATATATGGATAACTAGGATCTTTTGCTGTCCTAAGCCGAATTTGCATATAATAGCTCTATTAATAGGTCCATTGGTATGAGTCCTTTTAAAGTAGTTCATGAATATCAACCTAGAAAATTAATAGACCTCATCCTACTATTCATGCATGCTAGGATTTCTAAATCTGCAGAGTTATTTACACAGCATGTCAAGAGTCTGCATAAAAAGATCAGTAAAAGAATTAGCATTAGCAATAAAGTCTATAAACAGAATGTAGATTCTCATTGACGTACCCAAGAATTTGTGAAAGGAGACTATGTGATGGTTCGAATGAGGCCTAAACGGTTTCTATCCGAAAATTACATGTCTGAGGAGCCGGTCCGTTTAAGATCATAAAGAAAATCGAATCGAATGCATATATTGTGGAATTGTCTTCTGATTTTGAGATTAGCTCTACATTTAACATTACAGATCTTATCGTTTATAAAGAGCTAACTTAGATACCTAGTGAGCCATTTAAGCTTGAACCAACCTTTGAGAGTGAGCCTGTCTCTGAGTATCCACCAGCCAAAATATCAACAAAACATGATCAGATTGAGAAAATTTTGGAACAGCATATCATCCCCACTCGAAATCAAGACTATCAGTGGTATTTGGTTAGATAGCGAGGACGATCGGAGTCCGAAGATATCTGAATCACTCAAAAAGAGCTGCAGTACATTGATCCTGATTTGCTTGAGCGTCACCAGAGTGGAATCGACTCTCAATCGATGGGTCAAATTCTCTCCACCTCGAGAGAATTGGTGCGGATACCAAAGCCATCAAAAGTCAGCGATATGATTTGGATTCGATTTGGATAGAAGAAACTCCATTAGATTGACTCTACTTCAATTATTTATTTTCAGTCAATTAGTTATTCTGATGCATTTAATTTTGAGGCCATAGGGCCATACTTGGGTTTGTATTAGGTTGGAGCCTTATTTGACCATCATGAAGAAGCAAGTCCTAAGAGGTCATACCTTAGCTTGAACCATGTCACCTTTGGAGCCACCACTCTTCACACGTCTAGGGAGGAGATATGCATGCCAGTATGTGCCATGCCCAAAGATCCTCATACCAAGTTGTGCCAAACATTAAGTGCCCCACATGGAGTTTTTTTTCTTTTTTAGGATTTCTTAAGAGTTCTTGATTTCTTACTTATTTTGTTAAAGGGCTGATTTCTTTTCCATGGTTCTATAAAAGATAGATTACTTTGTTTGAAAACCAGACGTACTATTTTATTTTTTTGTTAGGAGGGTTGATTTCTTCCTTATAAAGGGTAGGAGATTCCTAAAGAAATTGGACCCCTAGAGTCTTATATAAATCCTTGTATCTTTTATGAATAATGGAGGAATGATTTTACAAATTCTGTAAATACTTGTGTCAATCACTCCGAGAGATAAAAAATGTGAGATCCAAAATCACCCCACGAAAGGAGGGTGTAAGGCTCACTTTCTTTCCTATCTCTTTAACCTTCATCTACTTGAGATCCAATATTCCTATGAACCTGATTCATCTCTACCATCTATCCATGCATGCCTATTCCACCAAAAGAAGATCTATCTCCTCTAAAATTCTTATCTATCATGATGAGAGAGAAAGAGTGATCCCTTATTCTACAGATCAAATGCTGACAAGGATCTTCGTTCTTTCTTAGTTGATCTTTGATTTTTTTTTTTAAGATCCGATGTTGGTAAAGACCTAGTTCTTTATTGACAGATCTATTTGGTTAAAAGATTAAGAGCCTTAATCAAAATAGTTTCTTAACTATCACGATTCAGATTCTTATTATCTTCTTAGATTTTTTTTGTGGATTTAATGTCTTGCACTCTCTTATTTCATTCATATTTCTTTTTGCATTTACTCGTGAGCATGTTTAATTTTTGCTATCTATTTATTTACTTTCTTATTGCTAGTTATTTACTAATCTTTAGTATGACATTCATTTGTATTATTTAGATTGATCTCGCTTTGATCTCGTATCAATTAGTCATACCTCCTGAGCAGAGTATAGGCAACTATATTATCTGCTCTAGAAATAATGATGCTCTTGATCAGATGT